>NC_059339.1:41040948-41346469 GCF_018350155.1 Leopardus geoffroyi
AAAAAATTAAAAATACAACTACCCTGTGACCCAGCAACTGCACTACTTGGTATTTATTCAAAGGATACAAAAATGCTGATTCTAAGGGGCACACGCACTCCAATGTTTATAGCAGCACTATCAACAACAGCCAAAGTTTGGAAAGAGCCCAAATGTCCATTGACTGATGAATGGATAAGATGATGTGGTATATATACACTCTGGAATTATTACTTGGTGGTCAAAAAAAAAAATGAAATCTTGCCATTTGCAACAACATGGCTTAGGCTAAGAGAAATAAGTCACTCAAAGAAAGACAAATATCACATGATTTCACTCATGTGGAATTTAAGAAACAAAACAGATGAACACAGGGGAAGGGAAGGAAAAATAAGAAAAAAAAAAAGAGAGGGAGGCAAACAATAAGAGACTCTTAAATACAGAGCACAAACTGAGGGCTGCTGGAGGGGAGGTGGGTGAGGGGACAGCTAAGCAGATGATGGGAATTAAGGAGGGCACTTGCTGGGATGAGCACTGGGTGTTATATGTATGTAAGTGATGAATCACTGGATTCTACTCCTGAAACGAATTACTACACTGTATTGTTAACTAACTTGAGCTTAAATAAATTTTTTAAAAACAAAATTAGGAAATTTTAGGAATACCAGACATTCGGTGATTACTTTTACAGCCTTATCTACATATAACCATTTCTCTAACATAATGAGAAATCAGTTTTTTTAAAGCTTCTGGATTTCTATGGTATCTGCAAATTAATCTTCTAAAACTCTTTTGAGTTAAACTGTCATTATTTTTGACATTCCCCAACACAAATCCATATAAAAAGATGAACATGTTAACATTTTTTCCACCTCAAAGGTAAACAATTATTTCATAATGTCATCAACCAACAAATCCTTTATTGACTTCATTAAACACAAAGTGTATTACTTATGTAGTATAAATGCTCCCAAATAAAAAAGCACTGGCTTTACAGTAAAACTCCTCAATCAACACATTACAGAAAAAAATTTTAGAGCTCACTGTCACCACTTGTTTATCTATTTTAAATTCACAAACCAAAAAGAGCAATCTCAAACTAGACCACAGATAATGTACACTTTTCTTAGGTGATGTACTCCTTTAAAAGTATTAATTTCATCCATAACCATGGTGATAAGCTCATCTTCCTTTAGAAAAGTATGTAAGCTGTCATACCAACAGGTAGAGCCCTGCTAGACCAAAACTGAAAACAAAAATCCAAATATTTTAAAACCAGAATTCTAAACATTTAGTAAAAACTCAACAGATTTAACAGAAATTTGCAAAGTTTATACTTAAGATTTAACTATTTGTAAAGGAAGGCATGCCAATGTTTTCATGTGTATAATGACTTGATATCTGATGTGCTTTGTCAAACTCCAGAGAAAACATTTTAAGACAGTAAGACAGAACGATGAAACAAAATTGGAAAAAAAACAGTAACTGTTAAACCTGGGGATTCATTATGCTATTTTCACTTGTATGCATGTTCGAAAATTTCTGTAATAAAATTTTAAGGTGTGATTACACTCTTAAAAATTTTTTTTAATTTAAATTCTAGCAAAAATAACATACTGTACATTTCTCAGTGTTCAAGTTATTTCCCTATTCTTTAACAAATGAGGACACAAATGATGAATTAAATAACGAAGTATTTAGAATATTACTTTGTCCTTTTGTTATTGTTACCATTGCTATTTGCTGTTACTTCAACAGTAAAATATATCTACCCACTCACAACCTGAAAGTAATAAGCCATATGATAGTAAATTCTTTCCTTTAATCAAGGCAGTTACTTACCTCCTTTAATTCTGGCCAGTCTATAAGGAGAAGTTTTGCTGGTGGTCCAGAAATTAGCTGCACTCGAATAAAGTCAGAAAATTCACGCCAAGTAAAACAAAGATCCTTATTTCCAGGAGGGCCTGGAATAAATTTGATGCCTTTTACACTTATACTTTGTGTATTTTCCTAGTGAGGAAAGGTACATTGTAAAGAGGGATGTAATGTTTAGTTTTCAAAAAAAAAAAAAAAAAAAAAAAGAAAAAGAAAAAGAAAATGTTGTCATTAACCCACTATGCATACAGATATGTTTCTGCATATAACTAATGGCAAATAATTTGCACACATACCAATACTGGCATACTATCAAATTCACTTCCTTGAAAGGGGAAGCTGAATTTCTTTTTTGTGAGAGAGAGATCTAAAAGGTGCTATGTCTTTTTATCTCCTCTTTTCCTAATTAACCTCTTATTTCCACCATCTCCTTTTTATTCCCCAAACAGCAAAGTGTGTGCTTGCCCAATAGTGTGCTGCCCAAAAAGTGTGCTTTGCACTTGTTCTTTCCTGATGTTTGCAAAATTCTTTACCAATCTACATGGCCTTTCGTTAGGTTTCTGCATACAGGATACCTTAATCAGAGGGGTGTTCCCTGACTACCCTATATAATGGTACTGTTTCCACTACCCCATTTTATTTTTCTTATCCCTCATTTCCTACCTACTGCATGTTCTTCCCATTGTAAGGTGATCTCCAAGAAGGTAGGGGCTTTGATTTGTTACTGCCCAATTTCAGGTTCACAGCATATTAATGGGAATCAATGAAACTAGTCTATAATTTGTGCTATGTGATGGAATGATATAAACTAATTCCACAGTGGCACGAGTACCCTAGTATTCATTTTAACAATGATCCTTAACAATTTTATCTCAAATTTGTGATGAACACAAATCTGTTCCATCAGATTGAAAAAAAATTTTTATGTTTATTTTTGAGAAAGAAAGAGAGAGGGGAAGGGGGAAGGGCAGAGGAAGGGAGGCACAGAATCCGAAGCAGGTTCCAGGCTCTGAGCTATCAGCACAGAGCTGATACAGCTCTGGAATTCACGGACTGTGAGATCATGACCTGAGCTGAAGTTGGACTCTTAACCTATTGAGCCACCCAGGTGCCCCTACTCCATCAGATGTTAATAATCAGCGTTAAAATTTCATGTTTGACATTCTCAACTGTTAGTAGAACATTTTCTGTACAAAGACACTGCAAAATAATTAAACTTAATCAAATCCCAATGAGTTCAGAATTTTTCAATATCTGGAAAACAAATATTCATTAGTAAAACATACTGATAACTGAAAATATATGAAGTATAACCTAGAATTCCATATTTATTAGTGAATCATTAAAAGGCTTTTTGAAGACATGATTTCTTGTTTAAGTCCTGTTGGAAGTTATTCTGGTTTTACTTCCAATCTTGAAAAGGAAATTTGTATATGCATTTACAAACTGTAGATGAGTTCAAATAGAATTAAATATAAAATTCTGAAAGGTGCTATGGTCTAATGCTGAAATTATCAAAGGAATGTACTTCAGAATAGCAGTACATTTTATGCAAATGCAGAAATAATTTGAAGAATCAATAACATATTAAAACTACTTTTTTTTAGAAAAAAACCACTATTAAAAAAAATAGTTTTAAAACAAAAGCCTCTGATTTTTTCTCTGTAGAGACTGGGGGTAGACTCCTGATGCTTGAAAACAAGTCAAGATAGTATACCTCAGTTGTAAAATGACAACAGGAAGAAAGTAAGTCACCTTGGCTGAAGAATAATGAGCTATGGAGAAAGGTGGGAGATTATGCTGTGGTAGGATACTTTAGGATATTTTAGGCCATACTAAGCAGATGAAGTCTAAATTTACAGTATAAAATGCTGATAGATCTAATAGGTGGCATAAAATGAGAAAGGAAAATGGACAATGGATTCGGTCAGGTGAAACAGAAAAAAAAATGATGAGTGCCTTGCCTTAAAATGACAAAAAAGGATGTGGAAACAGTATATACAACTCTTCCAAGGAGTTACACCATGGAAAGAAGAGAAAGAGAGCAACAGATAGACAGGGAATTAGAGCCCAAGGATGTTTTGATTGGGAGGGGGGGGGGGTTATAATTTGTCTTTTAAGATGAGAGGTAAGACAGGGGTATCTTGGGTAGTTAAGTGTCCAACTCTTGATTTCTGCTCAGGCAATGATCTCACGGTTTGAGTTTGAGCCCTACATCAGGCTCTGCACTGACAGCACAGAGCCTGCTTGGGATTCTCTCTCTCCCTCTCTCTGCCCCTCTCCCACTTGTACATACTCCCTCAAAATAAATAAATACACTTAAAAAAAAAAAGATGAGAAATATGACAGCATGTTTACGTGCTGATGGGAATCTGATAGGGAAAACTGAAGAGGCAGGAAGGCAGGTTATAATTTAGGAGAAATTATTGAATGAAGATGGGTGTCTATGCATAAAGTGATAGGAGGCACAGGTTGCTCACGCATACAGCAGAAACATAGTTATCTTCTGATTTCATATATACATAGGGTGGAGATAAATAATGCAAAAACTTGAAAGTCAAACACTAAACTTTATCTTTGTAAAGTAAACAAAACATCATTAAAAGTTCTTTGGCACTAAGACATAGTGAGTTGTGTCGTGAGAACTAGAATACCATCAACAGATTAGTGAGAATAAGAAACTCTAGTAAGGAAGGGCAACAAAGAGACTACTCTTATGATTCCTTTGTCAGGTTAAAGACTGTAATGTAGACTCTAAAAGGAAGAAGAGTTTTTTTTTTCTTTTTTTTTTTTAACGTTTACTTATTATTTTGGGGACAGAGAGATACAGAGCATGAACGGGGGAGGGGCAGAGAGAGAGGGATACACAGAATTGGAAACAGGCTCCAGGCTCTGAGCCATCAGCCCAGAGCCTGACGCGGGGCTCGAACTCACGGACCGTGAGATCGTGACCTGGCTGAAGTCGGACGCTTAACCGACTGCGCCACCCAGGCGCCTCAAGGAAGAAGAGTTTTTAAAAAGCATTAAATGCCCTAACTGGATTCAGCTTTACTTGGGCCTTAGAATTCCTTCTCACCTACTATGGCCTGGCAGGTTCCTTAAAGCCTGGACTCCCACATCTTTTTTTTCCCTGAGAGTTGTTTTTGATCTTTCCAAGCAGAATACATCATGTTTGCCTGTTTTAAACTGAAACGATTCCACTACAGTAATTTTTTTTCAAGCTAATCTCAAATAACTGCACAGCTGTAAATTTCCCCAATTTTTTCACTAGCATCCTGTTTAATGCAGGATGTAAGCACTAAAATTTTATTTATTTATGAAAAACTACCTTTACATACAAATCAAAATATTTATGGATGACATTTCATGTATGACATACCAATGTATGGATGACATTATAACGTATGGAATTTGCCTCAAAATGATGGGGTGCCTGAGTGGCTCACTTGACTGGTTTCAGCTCAGGTCATGATCTCGCAGTTGGTAGGATAGGGCCCCACACTGGGCTCTGAGCAGAACCTACTTGGGATTCTCTTTCTCCCTCTTTCTCTATCCCTCCTCCACTTGTGCACGCGCTCCCTCTCAAAATAAACTTAAAAAAAAAAAAAAAAAAAAGACATGGCGAAGTGGAAAGTGGTGATTATTGAGGCTGAGTGATAGAAACATGGGGATTACCTCTGCTATTCTATTTTTTGCATATGTTTAAAGTTGATCATAACAAAACCGTCTTAATCCCTTTTGTGACTTTGCATTGTTAACACCAAAATCAAACTCTTTTTGGTTATTTTAGTTTTTCCCAAATGTTGTTAAATGTAAACCAATGGCATAAGCCAACTGCTATGAAAAGTAATCATACCTGAAAAGTAGTTTTCAAATGGGAGCTGTCAAGTCCAACCCCAGCAATTCCCAACGCAGATAAAGAACTTGGTGAAAATGCTTGAATCTGATTTCCATACTGATCTGTAACTATTACAACTATATAAAAAAGGAAAGTTTAATTTTAACACTTAAAATTATGCTTAGGAAAACCACTGTCACTTTGTTCTCTTATGTATTTTTTTGTAAAAAATAATACTTGTTTCTTATATAATCGCTACCAAAAAAAAATCAACAATCTACTTAAGTATGCTTATATTTATTATATATAACACCATTTTGATGTTAATCTTACTACAAAATTTGAAGAAAATAATTCAATATTATTCTATTTCAGGTAATATTCTAAATGTAAGAAAAATAAACGTGAATCCACTGATACGTTTACTTTGCACTTTTAATGTAATAGTTTTAATGTTAACTATTATTATTCTAACAAAAATCAGTATTTTCCCAAGAAACTATTTTTGCCAAAATGATTTTAAAGTTATGTCAGCCTAGGCAAAGATAGTAAAAATACAGCAATCTTTTCTAACAATAGATTTTAAAACACCAAATGTATATAAAACCAAAGCTTTCCTTTCAGATCACGTATGCCAAAATGTGAATGTAGGTAAGCACATATTCTAAAAGTATTTTAAAGAAAAAATGCAGACCATACTAACCTATTTCTCCTTGAAGCTCTTGGCCCATTTGTACTGTTTTTCCTCCTTTTAACTCACATTTTAAATGTTTAGGCTCATCAGGAAGTGGCCTGAAATTAGTTAAGAAAAGGCTTTAGTTCTACCTTTGACTGTAGAAAAAACTTAGTTTTAATATGCTAAAGAGTAAGCATATATATATCACTCACTTTCTAAATCTTAAATACAACACCCCTCCAAAAATACCTCAATGTATATAACATCACTATTAAACCAAATGGAAACAGAGAAAAGACAGGTTGCAAAGTGTTAAATCATAGCATCCATGCTGGATTAAAAGGAAATTATGACTAGAGAACTGAGAAAGAAAAGGTGGGTCAGTAAAAATAACTCATCAAGAGATCAGGTGGCAGGTGGAGAGCAGTGTATCTAAAAATTTTATCTCAACTATGGAGCCTGGAAATACTATGAAAACGTATGGAGGAATTCAAGTGAATAAGGTTACTGGAAGAGGTGAGCAAGAAACTGAGGCCAGGGTAAAAGATTTTTCTATATATATTTACATAAGTCTTCCCTTTTCTATCAGCAATACATAGTGGTCTGGTAGGACTCAGCTTTAATCACGAAGCAATGAAAGAATTTTTCCTTCTGAGCAACACACTGATCACACTATCTTTTATATTTTTTAATATCTGTCATTTCACAGGTGTTTTCACTGCTGCTTGCACTAGGAGGGCTTTCCTTTAATGACAGTTCTAGTTCTTACAAATACCAGAGGGTCATTAAGCACAGGGTATACTAGAGAATAAAATACTTAGGAATGGACTTAACCAAAGAGGTGAAAAGACTGATGAATTAATCACTATCTCCTGTGAAACTTTATTCCAAAGACAACCTACCTTATTTCACAGAAATTGCAATCTTTTCAACATTAAAAATAACTTTCACTAGTGTGCTTTGGAGACAAGTATTTTTGTTGTCATATGCTGAATTTTGAAATATCTCAAAATATAATATGCCCACAAACCTTACTGTAAATGCACTTTCCAAAGACACATGATCATCTTGGAATGAAACCTGGCAATAGCGCATATCTTTCACAGATGTCGGTACTTGTACATCAGGAAGCAGACCCTGTAGCAAGTGTTCTTTGTTAATCTCAGGAGTCCAATTAACCTAAAAGAGAAATTATATACCTAAGAATAATATAAAGCTTAGCCTAATGTACTCCTAATGCCACTTATCTTACTGAAGAATGAAAGTTAAATTATAACCCATCTTCACCACCTCCAAAGAAAAAGAAAGTCCCTTTATGACCATAAATGATGGTGGTTCATACATATATTAGTGAGATTAAGAAGTTTCTCCCTCTTCTAAAGACTCCAACCAAAAAACTAGTACAAGTAATAAATTTAGTAAAGTGCCAGGATATACAATTAACACCCAGAAAACAGAAATGTTTCTATATGCTAAAAATAAGTATAGAAAGAGAGAGAAAAAAAAAAAAACCCTTTACAACTACACCAAAAAGAATAAAATACTTATGAATAAAGTTAACCAAAGAGGTGAAAGACCTGTACTCCAAAACCTACAAAATACTGATGAAAGAAACTAAAGATGACAAAAACAAAGGGAAAGATATTCCATGCCCATGAACTGGAAGAATACTATTAAAATGTCCATATTATCCAAAACAATCTACATATTCAATGCACTCCCTATCAAAATACCAACAGTATTTTTCACAAAGGCAGAACACATAATACTAAAATTTGTATGGTACCACAGGAGACCCAGAATAGGCAAAGAAATCCTAGGAAAGAACAACAGAGCTGGAGGTATCACAGTACCAGATTTTAAGACATACTACAAAGTTGCAGTAATCAAAACAGTATGATACTGGCATAAAAAATAAACACATATCAATGGAACAGAATAGAAAGCCAGAAACAAACCCACGATTATATAACCAATTAATCTAGGACAAAAGAGGAAAGAATATGCAAAGGGAAAAGCCAGTCTTTTCAATAAATGGTGCTGGGAAAATTGGACAGCTATGTGTAAAGGAATGAAACCAGACCAGTTTCTAACACAATACGCAAAAACAGACTCAAAATGGATTAAAGACCCAAATGTGAGTCCAGAAACCATAAAAATCATAGAAGAGAACAAAGGCAGTAATTTCTCTGACACTAGCCATAGCAACATTTTTCTAGATATGTCTCCTGAGACAAGAAAAACAAAAGCAAAAATAAACTACTGAGACCACATGAAAATAAAAAGATTTTGCACAGTAAAGGAAACCATCAACAAACCTAAAAGACAATCTATTGAATAGGAGAAAATACTCGCAAATGACGTATCTAATAAAGGGTTAGTATCCAAAATATATAAAGAACTCCTACACCTGAATACCAAAAAAAAAAAAAGAGTCCGATTAAAATATGGGCATAATACCTGAATACCTATTTCTCCAAAGAAGACATAAAGATGGCCAACAGACACATGAAAAGATACTCAACATCAGTAATCATCATGGAAATGCAAATCAAAACTACACTGATATCACTCTATACCTGTCAGAATGACTAAATAAAAAAACACAAGAAATAACAAGTGTTGCCAACCATGTGGAGAAAAAGGAACCCTCGTGCACTGTTGGGAATATAAAGTGGTGCAGCCACTCTGGAAAACAGTATGAAGGTTCCTCAAAAAATTAAAAATAGAAATACCATATGATCCAATAATTCCACTATTTGGGTGGAATACCCAAAGAAAACAAAACACTAGTTCAAAAAGATACATGCACCTTTATGTTTACTGCAACATTATTTACTATAGCCAAGATATAGAAGTAACCTAAGTGTCCATCAACAGACAAATGGATAAGGAAATGTGGTGTATATATACAGTGGAATATTATGCAGCTATAAAACACGTGGGATTGTGCCATATAAGACAACATGGGTGGACCTGGAGGATACTATACAAAGTAAAATAAGTTGGACAAATGCCATATAATTCCACTCATAAGTAGAATCTAAAAAACAAACAATAACAACCAAATGAATAAACAAAAAACAGAATCAGACATATAAATACAGAGAACAAACTGATGGTTGCCAGAGGGAAGGTGCGGGCAGGGGGGTGGGGAGTTCGGCAAAATGAGTCAAGGGGAGGGAGGTACAAGCTTCCAGTTATGGAATGAGTAAGTCATAGGAATAAAAGGCACAGCATAAAGAATACGGTCAATGATAGCGTAATAACTACATAACAGGACAGATGGTAGCTACAGTTGTGGTGAAGAGGCAAATTTGTCATCACTAGGTTGTGTGTAACCTAACTAATCTAACATAACATTGTATGTCAACTATACTCAAATTTTTAAATGCTTCCTCTTTGTCTTCACTGTTAATTTTACCGTATCTTTCAGTGGAATAAAATTTTTTCAGTCATTCTTTCACGTTGTGCCATAGGATTACCACTGTGGTTATTATAGCTTAAAATAACATACACATCAAATCAAATGATCAATTCTGAGAGTAATATTCAAATTTTTGTTAAAAGAAACCTCTTAATGGGGGCTTTGAATGAGATCTGGGTTAACTCCTATTCACTAAGATGAGAAAACAAATCATCTACCATTCTGGCTACCTTTGAGTCTTAATCCATTCTTGGATGCTTTTAGCTCTTTCATTTTAAATCTCTTGCATTCCACATACTAATTTGTTACTTGATCCCTTTTTTAAATTGAGCACCCTACTTCTATCCTAATTTTAAACTTCTAATCTTTTCTATGTAAGAATTCTTAGTTCAACTTTCTCTTTTAGCCTTCTATAGTTGTGATTCTTAAGGTTTCACAGTTTAAACTGTTCTAATCTTCTTAGTCACCTTTTTAATTTTAATCATCTTTTATACTGTAACATATATATATAAATATATGTAAATATATATGTAAGTCTGTACACACACCTTTTTTTTTTATTTAAATAATGGAAAAAGCAGGAGTTATACTTTTCCAAAAGGCTTTCTTCCCCCCACTCTAGCCGTGCTATCCCTTCAAGAGATTCCCAGCTCAGGGCTAACTTTCTTCAATATTGGAGAACTCTCTGAAGACCACAGAAATCACTTTAAAAACTATACATATAATAAAATAACATTTGATATCTTTTATTGCCAATAAAGATGTGCATGTTTTAAAATCTTTGGAACCCAAGAAGTATTTAACTACTAAATTTGAGCCAAAAGGTGTCAAATGCTGGTCACATGCTTATTGAACGGCAAAAAGAAGGTTATATACAGGTAGAGGCTCTCAAGTCAATGTTTCTTCTTAATCTTGATAAGAAACCACAATGTGGGAACCTAACTATGAGAAAGCAAGGAACCAGTTCAGAAGCCAGGTTCCTGGCACCACTATTAAATCACTCAACTTTAAGTCTACTGATATAGATAAAACACAAGTTGCCTCCCCTTCCAAGAAGGATCAGGATTATTTCTCTATCAATTCTCTAGTCCTTCATTACGGAGGGAAAAAAGAAACTGGATGGGACAAGGGATATTTCAAGTAAGATTTAAAAGTAAAGGCAGCTGAACCCCTACTGAACAATTCTTTTAAAATGTCAGATCCCAAGGGGGCACCCTGGATGGCTCAGTCAGTTAAGCATCTAATTGTTGGTTTTGGCTCAGGTCATGATCTCACAGTCAGGCTCTGCACTGGAAGTGGAGCCTGCTTGAGATTCTCTTTCCCTCTCCTTCTGCCCTCCTGCCACACGCCATACACAGGCTAAATATTAGATCCTATATCTGGAAACTCAAGATGACTATAGGATGAAATCGTACAAAGAAATAATTACCTCCTATCCCACATAGTAACTCTCCACAAATTTAGTTGATTGGGACCCCTTATATAAGGGCCTGCAAATGTTGGCTTTCCAGAGAAAGGGGGAATTATTTGTCTCTTACTGCCTTAAAGAAAACTGGATTTTTAAAAATTATTTTCTCACACAAGAGTTAAGGAGTTCTTTTCTTTATGGATGACAAGCGAAAAAGTACAATCAGTTCTGCTATAACGTTTGGTTTGAAAATGTGTATTTGTTTCAATGATATTAAAAAATTAGGGAACAGTTTGAGAATAAAGCAAATTTTATGTCTTATGTACAATTTCATCCATGAAAACAATAGATGAACCCAGAAAACTGTCCCCAGCTAAACCAATCCATGCAGAAATACACAAGTAACATAACTCAAACCTGCCAGCCACCTCAGGTGATTATGTATATTGAGCCACACATGTCCACACTTAGTGGAGTTTCCACAACTTCACAGTAACCCACAAGCTGCAACCCTTCTTGCACTCAGTTCTACAAAGTAAACTCACATATTATTGTAGTGTTTGTGGACTTTTTAATCATTTAATGTGTTATTGTTACTAATGTATTGGGACTACTTTATTAGTTTCTTTTTTTTTTTAATTTTTAAGGCTGTATTCTTTTTTTTTAATGTTTTTATTTAATGTTTATTTTGAGAGAGAGAGAGAGAGAGAGAGAGAGACAGTGGCACGTGAGCAGGGGAGGAGCAGAGAGAGAAAGAGAGAGAAAATCCCAAGCAGGCTCCATGCTGTCAGCATGGAGCCTGACTCAGGGCTCGATCTCATGAACCATGACCTGAGGTAAAACCAAGAATCAGACGCTTAACCAACTGAGCCACCCAGGCACCCCTTCTACCTTTTTTTAATGGGTGACTGATAAAATTTGAGTACTGTGCCTCTAATTCCCATTTCCCCCATACACCCTGTGATTTTTATTGGTTTTTACCCTTTTATCTGGCACAGTGATTTTAAGAAATGCAAGTGTTTTGGGGTGTCTGGGTGGCTCAGTTGTTTGAGCGTCCGACTTTGGCTCAGATCATGATCTCAAGGTTCATGGGTTCAAGTCCTACACTGGGCTCTGTGCTGACAGCTCTGAGCCTGGAGCCTGCTTTGGATTCTGCATCTCCCTCTCTCTCTGTCCCTCCCCAGCTTGTGCTGTTTTTCTCTCTCTCAAAAATAAACATTAAAAAAAGTTTTAAAAAATGCATGTGTTTCATTATAGCAGAACTGACTGTACCTTGAAAGGAGGAAGCACAGAATGCCCACTAGTCTTACAATCAATCATAAGAGGAGTGCTACAGGTATCTACTATAGGTGACAACAATCTATTTTGATTTGGTTCTGTTAAATGAGATGTTAGGTTTCAACATACAGATTTACCCTAACCCAGGTGCAAATGATAAATTTAGATTACAACAGATTGATGAGGACCATATGAAGCTGAGAATCTAAGAAACTGTTTTCTAAGATCAGGCTTTTAGAGAGTGATATGCCAATTTCAAATGGTCAAATCAGGGCCCTGTAGTTAAAACAATAACAGTAAGGTTTCACTGTCTGCCTTTAACAGACCTTTGGTTTAGTGCCTTTAGAGAAGCTACAAATACTATACATTGCTTTGGTATGGTAATCTTAACTGTGACTGCAGCAATACAGTTGGTCAGGAAATATACAACTAAAAGAGAATTCCAATCTTTGGCATTTTGCTAAGCATCCAAATCATTTCTCTAAGTATGCATTTGTCACATATGAATCATTCATATGAATGTGCATAAAAAAGTTTTTAGTGGGAATTTTTGTTTGTTTTTTGTTTTGGAAAAAGAGAGAGAAAGACTGCACACACACATGGAAGAGGAGCAGAGAGAGGGGGAGAGAGATAATCACACACAAGCAGGCTCCGCACTGTTGGTATAGACCTGACATGGGGCTCAAACCCATGAACCATGAGATCCGAAATCAAGAATCATAAGCTTAACTGACTGAGCCACCCAGGTGTCCCTACCCTGAAATTTTAAATAATAGTACTATTTGTCTCTGATAAGCTTCTTAGAAGCTACCTGATAAAACTTCTTGTTCAGAGTCTTCCAATCATAAAATGAACAAAATTCTTGTGAATAACTATTTGGAGATACTTACTTTAATTTTATCTGCTAAAGCTGATGTTATGTGGATTTCTCTTTCTCCTTCATCATACATTTGAAAAATAAGATTATGCATAACATCGCCTGCTATCCAATTAACCTCATCCTGATGTTTGATCTGGATTGCCTTTTGTCCTTCCACACTGAATATCTGTAATCTCGCAACATGGCTACTAGGAAGCAACTTAATAGTCTTCTCCACGGGTGCCACATCTTTACAACTCTAGGAAAAGAGCACAGAAAGATATACTGAATGACATCTGCACTTTTTGAAAACCTATTTTTGGGCTTCAGTGGTGAGTCTTCTACATTGCTTAAGAATTTATGTCCAATATTATGGAAGATGATCTTATACACTGTTAATATCCATAAGTTTTGGCATTAAGATCACACTATACCATTAATAATTCCTATTTTATACCATCAAGTTATAAATAATGACAGTGGCCACATTCTTAAAGCCAAAAACTAGCATATTTGGATTTAAAAAGATTCGCTCTCCCTTATTTGTAATCACATGACAGATTTGGTGACTATCGTCTATTAATAAGAATAAAAATGTATGAAATTAGTTAACTTCCCATAAAATCAGAAAATAGTTGCCATAAAATACACTATTTATATTGAAGCAATACATTGAATACATTGAATACCCTGAAACTAAGTGAGTGAATAATGTTGTTTATAGCTAAATGAGAACTCTAGATGCCATGAAGGCTAAGCTGGCACATTTATATTATGGGCACAACAATTTTCCACATATCAGTACAGATAAACTGGATTACACTAAACTGATTTTAAAGGCATAAAAAATTAAAACATTACATTCATTATTTCATAATCTAGGTCATAGTGCATTCCACAGGATATACAAAATTCAAAGTAAGCCTAAGCCTAAAATACTTTTACAATCTTATTTAGCCCATTTCTCCTTCCTCATCCAGTTGTAGTCATTCCTATCAAAGCCCAATCAAATGAATGATGATATATATAAAATTCCTACCTTACAGAATTATCAGGGAAATAACAAATACATCTCTACTATAAGCATATTGCATTTACTTGATTCAAACTCAAGAGTTACTGCCTTTGGATAACATTTTCTAATTGCATATCTGATCTAGATTCTTGGTCTTCTGCCTGCTGCTGTTCTACAGTATTTATGTAATTCCTAATGTTTGTTACTCTTTGCTCCCAGACCCAGATTCCTCCCAAACTCCAAGTCTCTTCTTACTGATCGATTTCAAGATAGTATGCTCAAAAGCCTGGTGCCCACATTACTGAATTGAAAAAACTGCGTAACAGTTATTTGAAGGTTATCGATATAATCAGCTTGTAAAGAAGAGGAATGAAGTAACGAGCCATCTCATTCTAGTGAAAACAACACAGTCATATTTTACCCTTTTGTGACTCAAGATACGTTAATTGATGTATAATGAGTAGAAAAGCATCAGTTAATCAATTGGTTAGATTACTCATCATCTACAATACCAATGGAGAAATCACATTGAAATATTTAACTTAAGTATCTGTCGTCTCATTTTGCAACCTTAGGAGGTCAGTTGCTGGCCTTCTTCCAGGCTGGCTTCACCTACAGCCATGATGTATATCCATCCAGTAACAAGTATCCTATTAGTACATTACCACAAAACTCTACTTGAAAATAGTAACCATGTATTTATTTTTAAAATTATACATATGAATTATTTATATGTCCTTCACTGGTTGTTTACCAAACTTTCTAAGAAACAAGTGTTAACTATAAGAAACAAAAAAATAAAACTGACACATAAATACATTTTAATAGAAGCAAAAATTAATTTTAGGAATATGTAATCAATAGCCATAGGTATTATAAAAGCTTTAATCAAAGTTACTAATACAAAATGTTACTCACTATACCATTTCACATCGCCTTTTTCTTCACCTTAGCTAAAAGAACCACAAACACCTCATTTTTATGTGTCAAATATTACTTAAAATATTATAAAGCTGTTAAAAATATTTATATGAAAACAACATAATATCAATGAATAACAATAACAACTTACAGGTATTTCAATTTTTGCTTTCAGAGTCTGGTCTTTTTTAATGTTCTGCACTTGAATTGCAGATCCTGTTAAAATACTGGTTCCAGAACTGCTGCAGTCTACAATGTAGACTGGAAGGTTTGGAGCCCCGAAAAACTATTGGAAACATACAAAATAATTGTAAGACCCCAATCAAATGTACCAAATTATTCAAGAACTATTATTTAAATTTTCAAATAATTTCAAATACAGCTACTATTTCTGGCTATAAATTGGAAAAAGTGAAACAATTCACTGATACTCTAGACAACTGCTGAATGAAAAGAGTAATTTTCTATAATTCTAACTAAAATTTATGTCTTCTGAAACACCAACTTCCTCAAACACTATTCTTTTTTTAAATTTTACCTATTTGGGTTTTCCTTTTCTTTTTGTGCCTTTTTTTTTATTTTAACTTATTTTCATTTGTCTGCCCATCCCTAACCCTGAAAGATCATTCTACCCATAAATTAAATACCTCATCTAAACTGAGGGGAATGGACCAAGAAAGGATGGGTCCATTTATAGACAAAACAAAAATGTTTGGTCTATAAAATTTTTTGTGAAACTTGATACAGTTAACACCTTTACTGGCTTACAGATGCTGAAAGTATAGGCAATGAGATACCCACAAATTTCTCCATGGAATAATCATTAAAGGCCTAAATACAATTTAAGTCTCACTATAAAGTAGGTACAAGAGACAGTCAAGTCCACTGACTACCATAGGACTCAAAATAAAATCTACATATTCTTCTTACCCTACAGTAACTTACCTTACAATGAACAATCAATTTTGGTTGTGTTGTTATATTGTCTGATTCATCCAGAACTTCTACCTGAAATGGGAAAGCTGTTCCATTTTCTATAACTAAAATTTCAGAATCAGGTTTCACTTTCAATCGATGAGGGGGACCTACCAGAAAATTACATAATGAAATACAGATTCAAGTTTCTAAGACTGAAATACTGAAACAACAACTTGTAACATTTCAAGTTTTAAGATCTTAAAAATGACAAGAAAAAAATAAGCAATATCCATGTTTAACCATTTCTATCCCCAAAATGTATAGATTCTATGAATGATCAGAGTTGTCTCAAGTATATATTTGAGGTCTAGACTTAGTTTTATGCAACAAGCTATAACACAATAACTAATGCTAGAAATTACCTACAGGTGTAAAACCTTAAAGAGATCCTGGAAAAAAAATATTCAAGAAGAATTTTTAAAAAATACTTTTACTCACTTTAACTTTACACAATGATTAGTTTCTCAAAAACATATTAAGAAAAAAACACATTTTAGGTTAACAGTATTCAAAGGATTAGTTTATGTAAAGATATAACCAGATAATTTACTTGTTTGTCCACTACTCTGATGTTACAAGCAAGCTACAAGTTTCCTCTTAGATCAAAGAGGGTTCACACTACTGTACCAAGATGATTTGATGTGCTCCATAAACATTGATGTTTTTAAATACAATTTATGATAAATGCTGGTAACAAAAATTCACACAGTTACGAAAAACACTAATGTTAGCAACATTATTTACTTTTTACTATATGCCATGCAGTGTGTTAAGTTTTAAGCACCATTCTCATAATCTTCACAATAATCTTAATGAAAAGGGCAATATATTATCCTCATTTTATAAATGAGAAAACTGGAATCCAGGAGATTAAGTATCTTGTCCAGGTCACATGACTAGTAAGCAGCAGGCTCAGGTTTATGTTCTAAGTAATTTGAAACTTCTTGACCATTATCATCATACCATGCTACGTTTTACTTCACAATTTTCATTGTCAAATTCAAAAATAATGCCACACCATCTGGTTACTAAGGATTTCACTACTCAAATCTATACTTTTTAGCTAACCTCTAAAATAAAAGCATTGCAAGCGTTTATTTAGCGTTTAATATTTTTTTAAAAAGTGTGTGTGCGTGCATGTAATCTCTACACTGAACACAGTGCTCAAATTTACAACCTTGATCAAAAGCCATATGCTCTTCCAAATGAGCCAGGCAGGTACTCCAACAATTTTATTCTTATACTTCTACCAATGTGCTAATTTAAACATCTTCATCAATTTATGCTTGAGGGAAGCATCAAACTATCTGAATTTGTACAAGGATGTAGCTAACATGTTTCTTTTCACATCCAAAAATGGTACAAAGTGGGGCACCTGGGTTGCTCAGTCGGTTGAACATCCAACTTCAGCTCAGGTCATGGCCTCATAGTTTGTGAGTTCATGCCCCGTGTCAGGCTCTGTGCTAACAAACAGCTCAGAGCCTGGAGCCTGCTTCAGGTTCTGTGTCTTCCTCTCTCTCTCTCCCCCTCCCCTGCTCATGCTCTGCCTCTCATTGTCTCTCAAAAATAAATATATGTTAAAAAAAATTTTTTTTAAATAAATGGTACAGAGTCATGTCAACAAAGATATGATAATACTATTATTAATAAAACAGAGCTAAAACTGACATACCAATCACTATTGTAGGTATTTTACAAGCACATCTCACTTTGCACAGTACTGTGTTAGTGAGAACTCATATATATTGGAACTGTGTCCTCCATTCAGTTACCAAAAAATCTTGCAAAGTGAGGGTTGCTTATATTAACTCATTTAATCCTCATAACAACCATGAGAAAGTAGATGTCTCATTTTATACTTGAGGAAACTGTGGTACAAGACAACTTTACCTAACTCATAAATTACAGAGCTTAGATTCAAACCCAGAAGGGCTAATACCAGAATGTATTATCTTGAACCTAGAACAGACTGCCCCTCAAATTAGCCAGCATTTCCTATCCTGTTACTTTAAGGTAACTTCATGATCAAGTTGCTAAATCATTATCAAAATAACAACATAAATTCATGAAAAACTTTTCTTTTTAAAAAAAATGAAACATTTACAGTTATATCAGAAAAGATAAAGACAGGTCCGGCTCTAATATAAGCCTAATTAGTATATTTCTAAGAGTGGTTCCCTAATATATTTTCAATATTCCCTTTCTCCCAATTACTTCAGAGCTTTAATAATGTCTTCCTAAAGGTTTTCCTTTTTTGTTCTATTAGTCATTTCTGTCAGTGATTTGTTGCACATTCAAATTATTTTCAAGACTTATACCGTAACCAAACCAAAAACCATCTCATCATTGTATTTTATAATAGGAATATTATTTTAAAGGTGATTATTAGGAGTATTTCTTAAAACATTACCTGGTAGTAATCTAATTTTTAAAATCTGTGTGTCTTCTTTTAAACCCGGCAGAATAACCTTCAAATTAAAATTCTGTTGAAAAAAATTACTTTAATTAAATCCAAGTCCTAAATAGCTCAGTAGTTTATCATCTCAATTCTGACTTTTGCTTTTCATTTCCATAACATTACAGAAATCTATTCAGTAAATTTATACTAAAATTTATACTAAAATTATCATTTATGTATGTAAGAAATAAAGGTCAAAAAAATTAACTTCTATTACTCCCTTAGAGATACCAGCTTCTAATTCAAAAGGAATAACCTTTGAATAATCAGAATCAAGATGGGGATTACAAAAAATACAGAAAATAGTGAAGTGTAAAATACCAAAAATCTAGAAATCTCTAAATGCAATGTAGTACTCTAGATTAGATCCTGGATTGAAACACTAGTTATTAGTAAAAACAAAACAAAAAAACTGGTAAAATGTGAATAAAGTTTACAGTTTTGTTACTAGTATTGTAGCAATGTTAATTTCTTAGAATGGATAAATGCTGACTATATAAGACTAATAAAGGAAACTAACTGGGTAAAGAGAATATGCAAACTCTCTATACTGTATTTCCAACTCTTCTGTAAATATAAAGTTATTTCAAAAAAGATTATAAAAACCTAGAAATCATTTTAGTTTTTTTAGTAAGCTTATCTTACTAAAGTCAAATTTCCCTGATTTTCAAGTTCTTCTTCCAGAAAACTCTGAATTCCAAAAGATGTACAGAACTTGACCTTTAATTTGACTAAACAATACAGTATAGCATACAGTATTTAAAGACATTCACATGCTGTATTTTAAACACCATTTTGATTGAAAAATTTTAAATACATATTGTAAGTTAATGATGCAGTGAAAAAAGGCTATGTATTACTTGTTATTAGCCATAGTAATCCCTTTCGTCATGTAAATCTACTAGCTGCTTTATATAACCTGATTGAAAAATTACCTTATTGGAATTTGTATTTTTTACTTTCCTAACTTTATCCCTCCTCAACCACTTTCCTTTAATCCAAATACCAAACCCAATACGCTCATAAATGTGAGCTAAAGTTTCTCATACTTTTGTGTTCTAAAAAGTTGAAGAGAAAAAAGAAACATAGTACTGGGTCACTGTTGAAAAAATGACTTTGAATATTGGAAGACTGGAATGAATATGAAGACAGCTGAAAAATATCTAATTTACTGTTAAACAAAGGCAAACATGCTAGTTTTCCTTAGAGATGTAAAAGTTCAGTGAAATATTCCTAATTCTTAGGAACACCATATTGTCATCCTGTCAAAAAATATATGTTATCCAATTTGAAATTTTCCATTTCATTTCTATGACAAAAGAAATAAACATGTATTATAATATTTCAGTACAATGCTTACCTTGCCTTGACAAGAGTTTACAGGGCCCCTAGCTGTAACACCTCGAATTACACAATTTGGTCCTTTGGTTATTTCTTCATAATGCAAAGATAAACCACTGGAAAACATAAATTTTTTTTAACTTCCCCTCCATAACTCACCAAAGAAGCTACAAATGTGTTACTTGCTCATGTACCATTCTCATGTCTAATTCACTTTTCTAATAAAATATTATTTTTGAAAAATGGAATAATTCAACCAAAGAAAATTCCCAAAAACTTCTTTTATAAAGAAAAATGATCCGGGGGCCTGGGTGGCTCAGTCAGTTATGCGGCTGACTTCAGCTCAGGTCATGATTTCGCAGTTTGAGCTCAAGGCTCACATCAGGGGGTGCTGACAGCTCAGAGCCTGGAGCCTGCTTCAGATTCTGTGTCTCCCTCTCTCTGCCCCTCCCCTGCATGCGCTCTTTCTCAAAAATAAACATAAAATAAATGATCCATAAGTGATAGCACTGGGCCATACCCTATAAATGATAAATTATAAAATGTAAAACATCATTTATTGAATAAGATACAAAGCAGGAAATCAACAAATGCTAGACCAGGCCTAAGAAAAGGAAATATACAAATAGGCCACCTGTCCCTATTAGGGACATCTTCAGACTTTGCCATGTATTTTTTTCAAATCTTTCACCCAGTGAGATGTTAGAAAATTTGTGGAATTATACACACACACACACACACAAGTATATATATTTTGAAGTTTATTTTGAGACAGAGAGAGAGAGCGCGCGCACATGAGCACAAGAGTGAACAGGGGAGGGGCACAGAGAGAGGGAGAGAGAGAATCCCAAGCTGGTTCCATGCTGTCAGCACAGAGCCCAATGCAGGGCTCAATCCCACAATCCTGGGATCATGACCTGAGCCGGCAGCAAGAGCCAGACACTCAATCAACTGAGCCACCGAGGTGCCCCATCTGGCACTTATTAAACTGAATAGCAATTTTAGATAAAGTCCAAATAATCAAGTATAGTCTTATGATGTAATTTGTTAGAATATATACTGAGATTCCCTAAGTCATCTTTGACCACATGTAGGTCCTTACGTTGTAAACATTTTACTCTTGTCAAGGGGTAAGGTGAAGGAAGAAAAGGAAAAGGCAGAAAAAAGCCTAAGTTTTCTGAAAAATGGAATTTAAATATTTACAGGTATTAGTGAATAAGTTATAAAAATTAAATAACATGCCTTGTTCAAAAAAAGCTGTAAAGTGACATGTAAGATAAAATAGAGTCCTTGGGAGAAATGGATATTAAACATACACATCTGCTTTCACTATCTCTTAAATCTCTACTTTGAGAACAAAAGGATTTCTTTTGTTTACTGTTAAAAGGCTAAGCAAAGGAAGGAAATGAAAAAGAGACAAGGACAATAAAACTCATCTCCTAGAATACAGGACTTAGTAGTCCCTCAAGAAAACTTAGCCTTAAAGGAAAAAAAAACAAAAAACGTAACCTTAAAATAGCAATGGAAAAGGCTAGAAAACAAACTATGACCCAGAATTTCTATGTACAGCTCTGGGGCTGGTAAGAGAAAGGTGGAAAAAAAAGATTGATGAAAATTTGGATCCCCAGATCTCCCCTCTTGGCCTGTGGCAGATGACTGGAAGATTAATCTCTGACAAGGCTAAAACAGAGAATCTCTACATGGGGGTGTGGGAGGGTAGATAAAGCAAAAGATAGGATAAAATACTAAAAAGTATAGAAGGAGTAATCCTGAATAAATGTATAAGGATGCTGAGACTTTCCCATCCCTATCCCCATCCCAGCCCTGTTCCTGGACTGGCTAGGAACCTGGACAGCCAAACCACTCCCCTCCAGGCAAGAGACTAAATATTTGAGAAAACTGCCTAGCCCAAGAAAAAGACCTGAAGATACTGACAACAGGATTTTCCCCCAATAAAGCATTACAGATATATCATCCTATAGTGGAGTTCATAGTCAACAGTTTCTCCCACATTCTCTTTCCTTATCTACACTTTAGTCATTCAGTTATAAGCAGAAAACCAAAGACTACCAGGTATCTGAAGAGATAAAAAACCAACAAACAAAAAGCAACTTGGAGAAACAGATTTTCTGTGCATATAAACTTAAAAAAAAAAAACAAACCATCATTTATCAATGAAAAAACGTATTACATTTACAAAACAAGATCTACAAAAAAAAAAAAAAAAAATTTCAGGGAACCAAGAAAACTCTTGGAAATTAAAAATAAAGCAGAAAGGAGGATTGCCTGAGTGGTTCTGTTAAGCGTCTGACTCTTGATTTTGGCTCAGATTATGATCTCAGGGTTCGTGGGTTCAAACTCCACATCGGGCTCTGTGCTGACAGCATGGAGCCTGCTTGGGATTCTCTTTCTCCTCTCTCTCTCAAAATAAATAAATCTTTAAAAAAAAAAAAAAAGCAGAAAGGAAAAATTCAATGGAAATGTTGTAAAGTTGAAAAAAATCTGTCAGAAAGGAAAGCAGAAACACAAAAATAAGAAAAATTGGAAAAATCAGAGAAGCAGTCCAGAATGTTCATTACCAAAACATAAGGTTACCAGAAAGAAAAAACAGCGATGATGGAAAGCAGACAGAAGTACTTCAAATAATGTAGAGACCTATGCAAAGATGTATTACTATAAAATTTTGCCATGTTGAGAATTAAAAGTAGATCCTATAAGCTTTCAGAAAAAATACACAGAAAACACAAAAATGAAAGTAAAACTAAGTTTAAATTTATCAACAGCAGAAGCTAAAAAGCAAAAATAGAGCAATGCCTTCATAATTTTTTAATAATTTTTTAAATGTTTATTTTTGAGAGAGAGAGAGAGAGAGAGAGAAAGAGAGAGAACACAAGCAGGGAAGAGGCAGAGAAAGAGAGAGAGGGAGACACAGAATCCAAAACAGGCTCCAGGCTCTGAGCTGTCAGCACAGAGCCCAATGCAGGGCTCAAACTCACAAACCGTGAGATCATGACCTGAGCTGAAGTCAAACACTTAACCAACTGAGCCACCCAGGCGCCCCAATGCTTTCATAATTTTGAGGAAAATAGTGCCCAACTTTCAATACAATCAAGTAGAATAGAGACATTTTTGAGAAATAACTGTCTCTCACAGGTACTCCTTCATAGGAACCTAGTGAAGGATGTGTTTCAGCAAGAGAAACTTCTAAAAAACTGAAGAGCCATGAAAAAGTAAATGCTAAGTAAAATAAGCTACTTAACAGTCTCACAATTCAGGAATGTTTCCTCAAGGACCCGAAAGACAACTCTCTGCAGTATACTCATCAAAAAAAGGTAAAAATCCCTATCTCCCAGTTTTCTGAGCCTAACTTCCAGTCAGCTGACTCCAAATTGCAAATCCTACAGCCAGTGGTAAACTTAGTTATTTCATCTTTAAAACATGAATATATAAGTTATAGCCACTTATCCACATAAAGGAATAAGGTTTTCTTCAGTCTTGGCAATCTCTTTATCCGATTGCCTATGATAATTATGACATTTTGGTTTAATGTTCAGTCAATAACGAAACTGTTTTCTCTTCTACCTTTATGAAGAAGTTTTCTAGGTTGAGGGGTAGGTTTTGTTTTTAATTTTATTTCCTCAACACAGAGGACAAAGGGAATTCCTAAGATGAAGGTGAAGGAAGATAACAGAATGTCAACTATAACAAGCATAAACACAATCAGTATAGACTTTAGCACATCACAAGCTCCAAGAGAGATGTCTCCAAAAATATGAAACTGATAGATTATCTATGCACTTAAAACATCTTAAGAGGATATGAGACAATTTGGCAGAGAGCGTAGGGTTTAATTTGTAATAAGTTTATCCAAGGAAAAAAGTAACAAAGTTGTACAATAAAGTGACTAGTATCTACATAATTGCAACACAGCAAGCACTAAATACCAATCAAGCCACAATATAAACTTTACTGAGGAATACAGGAATAGGAAGGAAGCTTATCTGTAACTGAAGTGGCAACAAGAGGATATCTTTATCTACAGCTGTAAATCAAGCAATAATGCCTACAACTGAAGAATGAAGAATAGCAATTCAAAATGTAGGTATGTGGCAGTAGTTACGAACAGATTCAAGTAAGAAAGTTGAAAATCGTTCTCTGAGAAGTGAGTTGTGGGTGGAATAGAGAGGGCAGAGAGAAAAGAAACTGCCCTTTTTTTAATAATAAGCCTTAACATACTATTTGATTCTTTAAATTATATGAATGATTTTTTTTTAATTAATGTAACACTGAAAAAAAAAAAAAAAAGAAACCCACTCAGAAAATGGTCTTGGTTGAAGATAAATTCACATTTTTTTTTTAGTAAGGATTTTTTTTTCACTAAGTTGAAGACTCCAAATATAAATATGCATGCACATGTGACAGAGAGTTCTTATGTAAGAATACCCTTATAAGGATAGGATAGAATTATAATCAATAATAGGTACCAAATAATGCACTAATATTTTCTATTTGTGACTAGAAGGGATATACTTTTAAGTGTTTTATTTTTAAACAAACACATTTAAGTGTTCAACTTTACCATTACCATTTAATATTCAACTGAATGCAGTATGTCAAAAGACAAGCATCAGTTTTTGCACCTTAAGAGAACATAAAGCTAAAAAACTCATTTTGAGTATTTTTTATAACCATATATTGTTTTTCAAGAACTTAACCATGTGAGCTTCTAGAAGGCAAATACTATGTCCTTATTCACTTCCATATGTCTAGCTACAAATGCCTACAACATAGCACATGCTCAGATGATTAAGAGTGAACGATTACAACACAAAGGGAAAAAAGTACAGAGACAAGAGAAGAAAACATACGTAAAAAGTGGGCTCAAAAAGACAAATTTGGCAGCTAATGCAAAAAAGAAACAATTAGTATTCATGCTCTTGAGAATGAACAAGACTTTCTCCCAAAGCACCTTAAAAAGAGAGAATGGAAAATAACAACCTCAATCATAGTTAAGTTTCTGATTTCTTATTGTAAGCCAATGACAACACTAAAGAACTATTACATAGAGGGAAATTCTAAGGAAAGACTCAAATTTCCATGGAAACCATAAACTTTATGGCTATAGTTAAAAAAAAAAAAAAAAACCCAAAACTGTATTACCAGGTTAAAAACCTTCTAGAGTAAGCAATAACACTAAGTTTAAGTAGCAATAACTGTCTTTCATACTTGCAGAATAAAATAGAGTAAGACAGAGCTATCACTTTCACTTGAACAACTTTAACAATAATTTGTCAAAAATAAAGCAATTTATAATGACACTGTAGTCACAAAGCATAGCCTGGGAGTAAATAAATCCCCCAGATATTATAAAATATACTATACACTCTAAATGATAAATCTAATGTTAAACACACACAAATAATTTAAGCTAAAAAAAAAGACTAAATGCTTAGTAAATATGAAAAATCATATACAAAGTGATCCTTCAAATTACCTTGCTTCAAAAACTGGCTGAATATCATTTCCTAGTTGACTAGTATGACCAAATTCATCCTGAAACTCCAGAGGGATATTGAATGGGACTCCAACACGAAAAGGAGGATCCATAAGACCAAATGAAAACTTCTCTGGTTTACCCTCTTTAAAAAAAAAAAAAAAAAAAAAAAAAAGGAAACATGAGAAGCAAATTCATAGGTCAGAAACAGCCATATTTTATATACAGGATATTAAATTATGACAAAGACGGCATTTTAAATCTGTGAAAAACTTATGTAAATTAAATCTAGTGTTTTTAAAAATTTATTTATTCATTTTGAGAGACACTGTGGGGGGGGGAGGAGACAGAGAGAGAGAGAGAGAGAGAGAGAGAGAGAGAGAGAGAGAGAGAATTCCAAGCAGGCTCTGTGCTGGAACTCGCGAACCATGAGATCATGACCCAAACTGAAACCAAGAGTCAGAAGCTCAACTGACTGAGCCATCCAGGCTCCCCTACCTAAATTATACCTATAAGCCTCATGGGAAGAGTCAGATCTTTATCTCACTATATATAAATTCTATGAAATTATTCGAATATAATGAAGAAAAACTTTATAACCTTATCATAGGAGAAACTAAGGCAAAACACAATATCCCTCCTCGTCAGTGGTTAACTGTAGTGCGGAGGCAGATGATTCCACCTCTGACATAGTTTCAGAAGGTCAATAGTAGCCTAAAGCTATGTTACAATTCCTGCATCATTCACCTCACTTCATCTCATCACATAGGCATTTTATCACCTCATCACACAGGCATTTTATCATCTCACATCAACACAAGAAGAGTGAGTAAAATAGTATAAGATTTTTTAAGAAAGAAAATTTCTATTACTGTATATTTTTATAAATGTTCTATTTCGTTGTTACAACAATCTCTTACTCTTATATAATCTCTTACTGCTCCTAAATTATAAATGATACTTTATTATAGGTAGGTATACATAGGAAAAAACAGTACATAATATGATTTGTTACTATCTGCAATTTCAAGGGATTCACTGGTGGTGGTATTGCAACATTTCTGCTGCACACAAGAGGGATTACTGTACTCAGGAGCTATGAAAGAATGTATTTAGCAAAATATATTTTATTAGTTATAATGAACAAAGTTAAAAGAGATGCTTTATATGAGAAAATATTTACAACATATCCAACAAAGGTTTAAAATCCCGAATACATAAAAACCTCCTATAAACCAGCTGTTTTATTTTTTTAAACGTCTATTTATTTGTGAGACAGAGAGAGACAGAGCATGAACGGGGGAGGGTCAGAGAGAGGGAGACACAGAACCTGAAACAGGCTCCAGACTCTGAGCTGTCAGCACAGAGCCTGACGCGGGGCTCGAACTCACGGACCGCGAGATCATGACCTGAGCAGAAGTCAGCCGCTTAACCGACTGAGCCACCCAGGTGCCCCACCAGCTGTTCTCAAAGTGTGGTCTCTAGTCTAATGGTTTCAGCCATCCCTTGGGAAATTATTAGAAAGGCATATTCTAGGGTTCACTCAAACCTACTAAGTCAGAAATTCTGGGAGTGATGCCCCACAGTCTGTGTCTTAATAAGTTCTCCAGATAATTAAAATACAAAGCCAAAATTTGAGAACCACAGCTTTAAACTATTAAAATGGGCACAGCAAACAAACAGGCTTTCACAGATGACACAGCCCAAGAAAGGCAAGAAGAGGTGCACAACCTAATAATTAAACAATTTAACCACCAAGCAGGATAAATACAGAGGTCAGCCAGGAATCAGCACAGGAAAACTGGAACTTTCATAGTCTGCTGGTGAGGGTACCTTGGCACAACCTTTAGGAAGGGCAATTTGACAGTAATGTATTTAAACATTAAGGCATATATGTATCAGTTTTGCAATTCTACTTTTTGGTGTCCACGCTACAGAACTTCTAACACATGTACACAAAGCAGCATAAATTTTTTCCCATATAGAAACATGATTTGTAATAGCCAAAATATAGGAAACAACCAAAATGTTCATCAATAGAAAACCACTTCAACTATAGCATGTCCATCTATGGAATGTGTTCCACAGCTCTTAAAACAATGTGGTAGATCTGTACGTACACAAAGGAACAATTTCCATGGTGGCCCTATTGATTGATTAAAGAAGGTAAGGTGATCACAGGCACTTAAATCAGCTCTCTCCAAAAATCCCATGATAATGACACTACAGAGATTTTATTCAGAGATTTTTTTTTTTTACAGAGGTCTAAAACTACAAAAACAAAATATACAATAGCAATAGGTTTTGAAACTGGAGACCATATGGGTTCTCCATATGTCTTAAGTGTAACTGACTTAACGGAAAGACCCAAGAACATCAAACCCTCAACTATCAACAAAGCAAGCAGAGAACCAATCTAATTCACACTACAGGATACCTAAAAGTCTTAGGGATGTTATGTTGAAATGAAACCGGAATGAAAAAGACCTGCTGAAGTCTGTTTAAAGAAAGAGTTCCCCAAATCCCTACTCCTCAATACACAAAACCAGTCAATTGTCTTCCTCATCCCCACCAACAGATGGCTAATACTCTGAGGAAGATAAAAGAGTAGGGTTAAGAAGTAAGGGGCAAAGCACTATTAAATGTGTCACAGTCTGCTGAAAATAACAAGTGAAAGATTAGATAGATGTGAGAACCCCAACAGTCTTCCCCAGCTTGCTCCCAAAATGCTGGCAGACAGGTATTTACCCACCTACCAGGAGACTGGAAGGCTCTACTCTGGGGAATCTGAACAGTCAAAAAAAGAAAACCTAAAAATTCTCATAATCTCCCCCAAATGAACTAAAAGCTTTCAAATGTCCTGTCGTTAAGTGTAAGCAAATCACTAGTTGTATAAGAGAGCATCTATTCTAGAAGGGCAAACATTTAAAACAAAAACAAAACCATGGAGGAAAAGGACTATGAATGAAGTTTAAATGCTTCAAAAAAGACCACCACTGTTATTGATACCCTCCGAGAATTACTGAATATATGAAGTAGGCAGACAATGCTTTGAATAGGGAACAGAGAATAAAAAATGACAGCATAAAGGAAAAATTCAATAGAAAGGGTAGAATATCGTGTTAAAGGAATTTCCCATAATATAGTAAAATAAGAAATGAAAAGTAGAAAAAAGAATATTAATACACCAGTCAAGAGGTCTACTGTCTTAATATTAGATAACGTGGAAAACAGAGTAGGAAATCAAAGTAATTCAAGAAAAATTCCTAGAATTTAAAACTTCAGAAACTAGAACAAAAAAAAGATTCTCCAAACAGCTGGGGGTCAGAGAAGAGGCAAGACTGGGGTTGGGGTGAGGGGCAGAGAGGCTCACAAGCAAAGGTCAGGAATCTGAATAGCTTTAGATGTTATCAGCAACAACAGAAGAAAACAATGAGGACTTCAAAAATTTTAAAGAAATATCATTATGAATTTGCAATGACATAGAGCTAGAGAGTATTATGCTAAGCCAAATAAATCTGAAGAAAGATGAATACCATATGATTTCATTCATATGTGGAAATTAAGAAACAAAATAAACAAGCACAAGGGAAAAAAGAGGCAAACCAAAAAACGGACTCTTAACTACAGAAAACAAACTGACGGTTACTAGAAGGAAAGGTGGTGGAGGATGGGTTAAATAGGAGATGGGGATTAAGGAGTACATTTGTCAAAATGAGTACTGAGTGTTGTACGGAAGTGCTGAATCACTAAACTGTGTACCTGGAACAATATTACGCTGTATAGTCACTGTATATTCAAACTGAAATTTAAGTAAAAACCTTAAAAGAAATGATTATGAAGCAGAATTATAGAGCCATTTTATTTATTTTTTTGAGAGCTAGTGCAAGAGGGGGAGAGGCAGAGGGAGAGGAGATCTCAAGCAGGCTCCACGCCCAGCACGGAGCCCAATGCGGGGCTCAATCTCATGGTGGGGAGATCATGACCTGAGCTGAAATTCTGAGTTGGACACTTAACTGACTAAGCCACCTAGGCACCCCTATAAAGTCATTTTGAGATAATGATGATTATACAACTGGCCAAACATCTTTTACTGAATTATTTATCTATTCCCCCTTTATTTAAAATGCCACCTTCAGCATAATATGTAGTTATATACTGGTATTTCACTTACCTTTAACAGAAAATTTAATTGCTTTTGATGGTAGTGGTCTTCCTGCATACGTGTCTGCATTACTTTCATTCAATACAACTTGTAATTTCAATGTATAATTCCCCAACTTTTGAATATTTTCTGGACAAATTAAGAAGAAATTAAAAATCAAGTCAACATAATACTGACATAATTTTTAACATTCAGAATAATAACTCACCCATTTTTTTAAACCAGTAAGGCCATTTTCCTCCATGTTGACTAATATGTGAAATGATTTCTTTATTTCCATTTGAAGCTTAATAAAAGAAAAAACAAAACATTTATACCTTGAGAAACTGAAAACAGAACATGAATATGAAATGTCACACTGGTATCAAATATCTTTATTTGTTGTACATTTTAAAATTGTTTTAAAACTTCATCAAAAGATCTAAAGTTATCCTCTGCAAGTGAACAGCATAATGAAAATTAGCTCATTAAAACACCTTTATTTCTTAAAAATATATCTTGTAAATAAGATTGATACAAAAAAACAGAGATAATTTTTTGATATTAAAAATAATTTTCCTTAAGAGTTTTCAAGATTAAAATACTATATTTATACAGAATAATCGCTAAGACCTAGTGACCTATTGTTATGGGAAAGGAGTAAAAGCATATATATCAAACATACTACCTTTTTTATAAGGAAAAGACAGAAATATAAATACATTCTTGCTCAGTATTATAGCACGAAACACAGGAAAGATAAGCCAAAAACTAATAAAATCATTACGTAAAGAGGGAAGAAAAAAGAGTACAGGGATGACATAACTTCTCTGAAGTTTTATTTCTGACTTTGAAATTATGTAAATGACTTAAAAATTCAAGAAACTGCATTAAAATACACCAATTCATAAACAAAACCAAAATGTGTATTAAGTAGGTGACTTGACTACATTTTAAAAGTGTATTTCGGGGCGCCTAGGTGGCTCAGTCGGTTAAGCGTCCGACTTCGGCTCAGGTCACGATCTCACGGTCCGTGAGTTCGAGCCCCACGTCGAGCTCTGTACTGACAGCTCAGAGCCTAGAGCCTGCTTCGGATTCTGTGTCTCCCTCTCTCTCTCTCTGCTCCTCCCCTGTTCATGCTCTCTGTCTCAAAAATAAATAAACATTAAAAAAAAAAAAAAAGTATATTTCAAGTAACATTAGAATCATTTTTACTATTTATACAGAAAGAAAGATTTTAAGGACAGGGCTGCAAAATAGTCCAATTTATCAAGTCTTATTGTTAGTAATTATATTAGTATTATTATTTTGAAATGAAATACATTGTAGGATAAAGCAAATAACCATTAATGTTAAGGAATCTGGATTTTCAGCATTAAAGAAATGAAATAAAAGCATAAAGTCAAATTAGTTCAATAAAAACCCAAAATGTCAACATGAATTCAGTTTTTCTTTCCAAAAACTGTTTGTGATTAGCTATCAAAAAGCTTAAAAGCAATTTCACCTGGGAGCAATGAGCAACTCTACCACTCAGATTGTGGCCTCTAAACACCATTCCCCACAGAAAGGAACCAGCAGTAATGGCTGAAACCAAGTCTAGGGTAGAACATGTATAACAATATTTTAGGATATCTTGAGTCAGGAAGCAAGAAAGCTCGCATCAAAGACAAAAAGGATCACATCAAGGAGACAGAAGAGCCAATATGAAGGCACATCAAAATGAATGAAGCATGTTAAATATATAAAACCCCACAAACTCACAAAAACACTACCAAAAAACAGAAACTGCTCACCAGGCATTATTGTACAGCAACAATGCTTAACTGGTAATTTGTAATTAAAGAAAAAGAATTATACTTTTTACTGCCTTTCCTATAAAAGCTGCATTTCAGGTAAACCAATGAACCTAACTGATAAAATTCTTCACAGATGAAGCCTGGATAACAAATTAGGAAGGAACGAAAGAATCAGAAAAGAATTACCTGTAATAACTAATTCACCAAATAATTCAGGCAAAATCAACAACGGATGAGACTATTACATAACGGTTGAAAGAGAACTTTGTAATTAGCCAAGTGAATTTAATGATCCATTAGCAGCACTTAACGTGGAACAAGCATATATCATATGCCTCTTAACATATAATACCATAAGAAACTCAGATTAGGTATAAAGTACTGATTCTTACTTTACAAAACAAAAATATTAGGAACCCAAATGTATTCAATCTTTTAGGCTTAGCTTCCAGTTTTCTGGCAATTGAACAAATAGGAAAAGTAGTTAAATGACATCCCAAAGGAACAAACAGAATCTGTGAAATCCACTACACTACAAGTGATTGAGTTCTGTCAGCAAATTACTGGCATGAAGAAAAAAAGGAGGGAGCTCTACTTTGAAAAAAAAGAAACTGAAGACATATAATAACTAAATGTAATACGTGTGTCTGATACCAAAACCACCACAAAAGTCTATCATTTTAGAAAATCAGAGAAATTTAAGTTGGATGGTTATAAGATGACCAAAAGGAATTACTGTGATAATTGAAATTACACATTTTTAGAGATACATGTACTTGAGATTCACCACACACACACACACACACACACACAGAGGCACACACACACACAAAACAAGTACAACCAAATACTTCTTGTTGACTTAGGTTAACCAATATATCTTGGAGCCCATTACATAATTTAAAAAATGTTGCAACTGTAAATTTATAATGAATATTAGACAGTAATCCATTAGAGTTCTCTAAAAAAGACCAAGCAACTTTCTGATATCTTTTTTATTTACTCAACAAAAACTTAATAACTACCTCTTGTATCCTAGGCACTAGAAAAGAGTGAAAAAAAAACAATATGCTTGCATTCATGGAATTTCCATCTTGTAGATCAAGGAGTCTGCAAACTACTTTATTGCCCATGGCTGCTTTCATTCTAGAATAGCAGTTAGGTAGCTGTGACAAAGAATTTAGGGTTCTCAAAGCCAAAATATGTACTATTTGATCCATTACAAATATTTTGCCACCTCTGTTCTAGACAGCAAAGGCACATTTAAGAAATAACAAAACACCAAGTTATACAAATAAATCTAAGAATATTAGTAGAAAACTAGAAAAACAAAAAAGTCTAAGAAAGTGGCAGTCTGAAACCTGAGAAATAGTTTTATCAAAGATATGCTGTTTAGGGGTGCCTAGGTGGTTCAGTGAGTAAAGCGTCCAACTCTTGATTTAAACTCAGGTCATGATCCAATGGTTTGTGAGACTGAGCCCCGCCCTGGGTTCTGCACTGTCTGCTTGGGATTCTTTCTCTCCCTCTCGCTCTCTGCCCTTCCCCTGCTCTTGCTCTCTCTCAACATAAATAAACATTTATTTATAAATAAATAAATAAATAAATAAATAAATAAATAAATAAATAAATAAATAAGAAAAGTTGCTGTTTAAAAGTTGCAGGCAGAGGAAATACATACAAAGGTCCAGAGGTGGGAAAATTGGGCTTGTACAGGAACAAAAAGAATTATGATTGGGAATACAGTGAGGATGAAAATGTTAGAAATAAAGTTGAACAGGGAGACAAGGCCAGATCATGTGTGGAGTCCTGCAGAGCTATGAAAAGCCTAAAACTAACATCATATTCAGAAATAAAAGTCTGAAAGTTTTCCCTCCAAGATCATGAACAAGAAGACAAGGATGTCTGCTTACACCACATCTATTCAGCATGGTAGTGGAAGTCCTAGCCAGACCAATTAGGAAAAAAGAAAATCCACTTTGTAAAGAAAGAAGTAAAATTTCAATGCTTGTAGATGACATAATCTTTTCAATTTTTCGTAATGTTTATTTTTGAGAAAGAGAGATAATGCAAGCAGGGAAGGGACAGAGAAGGAGACAGAGGATGTGATGTGGGCTCTGTGCCAACAGCAGAGAGCTCAATGTGAGGCTCCAACTCACAAACTGTGAGATCATGACCTGAGCTGAAGCCGGACGCTTAACCAACTGAGCCAGCCACCCAGATGCCCCAATGACACGATCTTTTATGTACAAGCCCTAAAGATTCCACAAAAAAGCTGTTTACAGTCAATAAATAAATTCAGCACACCTGGATGATACCAAACCATGTTCATGTATTAAGATGACAATAACACCCAATGATTTACAAATCTAATATAATCCCTATCAAAACCCCAATATCACTTCTTCCAGGCATAGGACACCCATGCTAAATTTAGAAGGAATCTCAAGGGACCCTAACAGCCAAAACAATCTTAAGAAAAATAAAGTTGGAGAACTCACATTTCCTCTGAAAGTTTACTGCAGAACTATAGTTATCAAAAACAGTGTGGTACTGGTTTAAAAGCAGACATACAGACCAATGAAATAGCCCAGAAATAAAACCTTGAATATATGGTCCAATGATTTTTGACAAGAATGCCAAGATCATTCAATGGAGAAAAAAGTGTTTGATTATTGGTGCTAGGAAAACTAGATATCTACATGCAAAAGAAGTTAATCTATATAAATTAAACTCAAAATAAATCAAATAACTAAATGTAAGAGCTAAAATGATAAAACTAATCTTATACACGAACATACAAGAAAAAGCTTCCTGACACTGGATTTAGCAGTGACTTCTTGGGACGTCAAAAGAAAAGGCAACAAAAGCAAAAAACAGAAAAATTGGACGTTATCAGAATTAAAACATTTTCTGCATCAAAAAACCCCATCAATAGGGTAAGAAGGCATTCCACAGAATGAAGAGAAAATATGTGCAAATTATACAGTATCTGATAAGGATTATTCAAATATAAAAACTCCTACAACTCCAAAACAACAGAATTTAAAAATGAGAAAGGACCTGAATAGACTCTTCTCCAAAAAAGATATAGAGATGATCGATAAGCACAAAGAGATGCTCAATTTCACTCATCATTAGGGGAATGCAAATCAAAACCACAAAATACCACTTTACACCAATTAGGATGCCTTTTATCAAACAAACGGGTGGGGTGGGGAGGGGCAGAAAATGACATGTGTTAGCAAGGATGTGGAATGTAAAATGGTGCAGCCACTGTGAAGAACAGTCTGACAAAAAGTTCCTCAAAAAGTTATACATTAGAATTAGCATATGATCTAGCAATTCCACATCTGGGTATATGCAAGAGAATTGAAATCGGGGACATAAACAGATTTATGCATACCAATGTTCACAGCGACATTATTCATAATAGCTAATACATGACAGCAACCTAAATGTCTGCTGATGAATGAATGGATAAACTAAATGTGGTACACAAACATACAATAGAATATGATTTCACTTGAGTCCACTTACTGAGATACCTAAAATAGTCATATTCAGAGACACAAGGTAGAACAATGGTTACCAGGAGATGTGCGGAGGGAGTGATGGGAAGTTATTACTACAAAGTTTCAGTCTGGGTTGAAAAAAAGTTCTGGAGATGGACAGTGGTAATGGTTGTACAACAATATAAATGTATTCAATGCCACTGAACTGTATGTTTTTAAATGGTTAACATGATAAACTTATGTTATATATATTTTAACATAATAAAAAATGTTTTTGGTTGGAAAAACTATAGGAGGAGGGGCAGGCAGGAGAGTCCGAGTCACAGCAAGACTGAAGGATGCTACACCGCTGACTCTGAAGATGGAGGAATGAGCCACAAGCCACAGAATGTGGGCAGATTCTACAAGATGGAAAAGGCAAGGCTGCCCTAAAACCTCCAAAAGGAACGAAATCCTGACACTTTGATTTTAGTCAGTGAACCCCATCTGGAATACCTAATAAATGGTGGGGTGGGTGGGTGTGGGGAAAGGGTTGGAGAAATAAGGTATCGGGTGTCACAAAGGCCAAAAATGAGAGTATTTCAGGAAAATAAGTTAGTCAAACTGTTCAATGCCAAGAGACCTAAGAAGACATTTACATAAAGTATATAGGATCACTGACTAGTTTTTAAATTGTTGGAAATAAACATATATCAAATAAAATACTGTATCTTCAAAATCCATGGATAAGACACACAGTATGTAGGGATAGAACAGATCCTTAAACGTAAGTGAAAATACTTTTAGGCCATTAAGAAAAAGCAACGGACAAGAAACAAACAAGACGATTCAAATTAGGGAAATATAAAATGAGCAAGAATACTCATTTCTTCTCCAGTCAACAGGCCTATAATCTAAGCCAAGTACTTCTAGCTCACAGGTTCAGAGCCATAGTTTTTTGACTTACAACAGATTTTATGGATTAGCTAATCTGAATTCCTATCTAGTACAAATTCCTACACATATATACACCATATCTTATTTTAGCCCACAGTCACCTTCTTGGGAAAATTCAGAATAAAGGGTTTAAAAAAAACAGGGTGCCTGGGTGCTGGGTGGCTCGGTCGGCTAAGCGTTGGATTCTTGGTTTTGGCTCAGGTCACGATCTTGCAGTTCTTGAGTTTGAGCCCTGCACTGGGCTCCACACTGAGAGTGCAGAGCCTGCTTGGGATTCTCTCTGTGCCCCTCCCCTGTTCGTGCTCGCTCTCTCTCTCTCTCTCTCAAAATAAGTAAATAGGGGCGCCTGGGTGGCTCAGTCGGTTAAGCGACCGACTTCAGCTCAGGTCCTAATCTCTCGGTCCATGAGTTCAAGCCCCGCGTCGGGCTCTGTGCTGACAGCTCAGAGCCTGGAGCCTGTTTCGGATTCTGTGTCTCCCTCTCTCTGACCCTCCCCTGTTCATGCTCTGTCTCTCCCTGTCTCAAAAATAAATAAAACTTAAAAAAAAAAAATTAAAAAAAATAATAATAAAGTAAATAAACTTAAAAAAAAAAACCCTTGGAAAAATACCGATTAAAAAATTAGTCATAACACACTTGAAATTCCTAACTTTAATCAAATCTACTGTGTCTCTCAGATTGTTAGGTCATCGATAATTATATGTAGATATTAAAACCTGCATTACACATTTAAGAACAAATATTAAAGATTCAAATTAGTTTGCATACTTACAATGCAATATAACTTTGAGTTCAACCAGGAGTTTCTTTGACCCTCCATGACTTGTTCCTGGAAGCTTCTGCATTGCTTCCCCCTTTTTATTCAGTATTTCAATTCTTAATGCACCTACCAGTCCAAAATTTAAAATAAGAATGTCTTAGTTACACTCAAAAAATGTGATGAGGTCCATCAAATGATGAATGGATAAAGAAATTATGGTTTATATACACAATGGAGTACTACATGGCAATGAGAAAGAATGAAATATGGCCCTTTGTAGCAACGTGGATGGAACTGGAGAGTGTTATGCTAAGTGAAATAAGTCATACAGAGAAAGACAGATACCATATGTTTTCACTCTTATGTGGATCCTGAGAAACTTAACAGAAGACCATGGGGGACGGGAAGCAGGGAAAAAAAAAGAGGTTAGAGTGGGAGAGAGCCAAAGCATAAGAGACTCTTAAAAACTGAGAGTTGATAGGGGGTGGGAGGGAGAGGTGGGTGGGTGATGGGTATTGAAGAGGGCATCTTTTGGGATGAGCACTGGGTGTTGTATGGAAATCAATTTGACAATAAATTTCATATATTAAAAAAAAATGTGATAAGTCTGCTAGGTCTTGACACAGTGTTTTAATTCATCATGGTCTTTTACATATTAAATATGTAAGACACACAAAAAGCATATTTTCAGTATTAAGGGAAAAAAAAAAAAAAACATACCAATGGGGGTTCCAGCAGGCCTAATCTCATTTGGCAATAATTCATCTCCTTCAGGCCAAGTTACTGATAATCTATCAGGGAGCCTATTATGAAACCAGCATATTAATGTTTCATGAACTATGTTAACTATGGTCTTAATAAGATAAATACAAGTCACTAGAAACTGTAATATTTATTTTTGATATAGTATTTTGAAAGGCTAATGCTAAAATTCTATATGATTAATAATCTAAAAAAATTTCCCTAACCATTACTGTGGTTACTGAAACAGTTATACAAAATCTCTTGGTATTAAGAGCCAAGAATTATCAATTGGGGGGAGGGGGTTCCTCTGCTCTTTTACAGTACAAGTTACCTTTGGGAAATAAAATAAACTATAAGAAGAGAATTATTGGTGAAATTCAGTAAGAATCAAAATGACTGCATCATTAGCCAAGCAAGAGCTACAAACAGTTTTGTTTTTCTACTTTCCTTTACTTCTTTGGTACTGATCTTTACCTCCCAACAGTTACTACGACTTTCTTCTAGTTGTAGGTCAAACCAAGTTGTTTTCTAACATATTTGAGTCATAGCGCCTATAACAATGACACTTTAGATACATAAAATTTACTTTTTCTACAAAATGCAGGATTCTGTTTTACAAAGCTCTCAATTTTTTTTTAACAGCAAGTTCATCACAATATGTAAATCTAAGACTACAAATGTCCTATTATGTGTCCATTAACAACACACTCAAGAAGAGTTAAAAACACTATGATTCATTTTTTATTTTGTTACTCTTATCCTGCAATTTGAAATGTGAATTACCTTGCCATTTCATCTTCTACATATTTTTTCACGGCTTTCTCAGCAACAGTCCTATCGAGCTTTGCAATTGGCACAGTTTTTACTTCATCATACAGTGCTTGAGGTTCCTGAATAATTTATATCAACATTTCAAAAAAAAAAATATTCAAATTTGGCTACAATGAAAACATTTGTTTCTTCCAAAGAAACATTTTACCCCAATTAAATATGTAAGTCATAATAACCATTATTACATTATACCACAATGGTTCTACTTTTCATGTAACCTCCTTAGACATAATTAAATACCATTCAAATATTATCAAGAATATAAGGATAAAGCCCACTCTCATTTTAGAGTTATTCATCCTTGAGAAAGAATTCTGGCTCCTATTTTTTACTAGTTTGTGGGCCTTGGACAAAATTTGCACTTTACAAAATTATTCTGACAACTAGAAATAACATACATATGTTTGTTAAACATTGGGCAGATGTTAAGCTCTACAGATTATTGAAAACACCAAATAAGAAACACAAAAATTCATGCTAACACTAATGTATCCAACAGAAAAACCAAATGCAAGCAAAATATAAAATACTGTATCTTTATTTCAGCATTAAACAAAAATAAGCAGTACCAAGAGACTTCCAATAAAAATGTTTTATTACTTGCTATCTTACCATTGCAATCTGAACCTCTCCTCCTGTGGCATATACTTCTCCATCATGATCACCATAAAGAAAAAATTTTACTATGCTTCCATAAAAGAGAGGAAGTGTCTTGATTGTCTTGACCTAATAGTTTTTAGAAAAAGACTTTTAGTATTTACTAAAACAGGCTTAATATTAATAATCATAGAACTATTTCACCGAAGGGGAAAATTCAGTATCGAAAAATTACTGAAAAAAAAAACATTCTAATAAAGTTGCATTTATTTATATTTGCTTATATAAGTTTCCCACTTATTCTTAACATACCTTTGTAAAGACACAGTGGCTTCTTCATACAAAAATGTCATTGCTATGCATATGTCTAAAAGGTCTAGAATTCCTCCAAAGTCAATTATGAAGCCAAAATACCTCAAACCCTTTTTTTCCCACAAAATCTTGCTTTCAGACTATGAACAGTGACTATGAACAGTGAATAACTCTGACAACTTATTCCTTTCAAATAAACTGGCTCAAAAGCTTGCCTATGGGTACTTCTTTTCCTTATGTGGCTTTAAAAATCTAAAGATAATTTTCATTAGTTCAATTCAGAAACTCTTGACAGGGACTACAAGAGTTTATACACAACCTACTTTTTCGGCCTCATTTCTAAACTATTTCCTTTCACACACAACATGCTGCAGGACAACCCAAATTTACTACTTGGTGTTTCACTGCACTTACCTGTATTGTTGTTTGCGTTCAGATTATGGTCTCTGAGAAAGCACCTTACTCAACTACCACACAGAACTTGACAAAAGTGTTCACTTCCTCCTTGTAACTCACTGCTTGACTTCAGGGTTTCCTTCTATCTTTATCCCTTTCATTTTCCTTTGCCAGTGCATCCTTTTCACCCTAACCCCCCTATGTGTTGGAAAAGCCAGGCTCTAACTTCACACATTACACCTCTCTAGATGATCACATACAATTCCCAGGCTTTAAATACACGATGACTCCTCTCCCACTACAGACTGAATGGACACCTTCAACCTTTGTGGTATCTGCATAAACACCCAACTCTCTTCCTCTTTCAAGATTCATACAAATGCCACTTCTTGCCCAAAGAATGTCATGATTTGCTCTTCTCCGAGGCCCATTCATAGTCAGAAAATGCTCTCCTCTCCTTCCAAACTGCCAAAGCAGTATTCATTCTCTCCTTTCAAGCACTTATTCTCTTATCTATTATTATTTACGTTTAGGTTATTACCAAGTTTAGACTATAATGTCCCTAAGGACAAAAGATCTCTCTCCTAGATCTCTTCATTCTCTATAATGTAATCAACAAGCAGAGTAACTTACAAGCAGCAAACAGGTAATGAAAATTGAGTAAAAAAAACAAAAACAAAGCAAAAACCTCATTACATCACATTAAAAAAATTTAAGACTCTCCATTTGAGTAAAGTTTAGTGCAAGAAAAAAAATAAAAACCTTACTAATAGAGCCTTTGGGAAACAGGTTTTTAATAAATGCCACATTAAATTATGCCATTAAAATCAGTTTGATATTTTCATTCTTTCCTGGCTCCTGAGGAGCCAATACATGCACTATTTTGTTGTTAAATTCTAATACATCTCATTTAGTTTCAAATTCTATTCAAAACTGAATCCAGAAATAAGTTAAACCTACCAGCTGTCCTGCTTTATATATTTTTCCATCCCATTCTATTGCTGAGTATGTCGCCCAGGGGCCCTGCTTTTTAGAAGGAAGATCGGGACGTGTAATTATTCCTTTAAAAGATGTAAATTTTATTTGTTTGTCATACTTCTCATGACAGTCCTTCAGCCATAAAGCAAATTCTCTATCAATTTTCATTCGCTGTTCCTGTAAAAAACAATTTTTAATGCTCTATGAAATATAGCTACTAGTAAACAAATCTAACCATAGATGCTTGTCATTCATTCCTTTTTTTCTTCCACATACCGCACCCTCAGAAAACCTAATAGAAAATTAAAATATTCTGCTGGAACTTTCTCCCATACAAATTTAGATTTCTAACAAAAGCATTACTAAAGAAAAAAAGTCTTTGCTATCATCTTTGGAACCAAGGTCTCAATGGTCACTACCAACAACAAAAAGCTTTCCTTCTCTGGTACAAATTTAAGAGTACACCAAAAATGATGAATACTGGCTGCCTAGCAGAAAGAGAAAGGTGATAAAAATTTCTCTCCATTTATCAAGCATGCATATACATACATATATACATACACATATATGTGTATACACACACACACACACACACATATATATACACACATATACATATATACACACACACAGTAAACATACCTACAGTGTATCTATGGTATTAAAATATCATTGGGGGAGTGATCAGGGGAAAAAAAGGTCTAAAAAGCTCCTTATGAGGAGGATAATGAAAAAAGGGTTGAGAAACACTGCTATACTGAACACATTTTTCCTTTTACATATTATATATACATATATATACGTATATATATGTATATGTATATGTATATATATAGTACCCATTCAAAAAAAGTTAAAACACGTATAGAAAATTAAGTGTTTTCTAATAATAAGAAAATGTGTTATTGTTTACCATTCAATATAGAAAGATTTACACTCAAGCATAAGCTGTTTAGTGCTTGTCTTTAAGAGAATTAGTAGGGAAAAAAAACCTCCACAGTACATGCTTTTGCAGACAATAACACATGAAGTTCGTTTCTTCCTACATATCTTACTGTATAATATACCATTTCCAAATGAAAATGGAACAAAATAAAAAATGATTTCACCTTAAATTTATTAACTTGCAACTGGAAAACCAATCTTATCACCGAAGAAAGTTAAGCCTACCAAATTTTTATACTGCACTTCAATGTACAGCCCTTATAGTATAAAATATTATTTTATATGCTCTCATCAAATGGACATGCTTCTGTAGCTTCTATTCACTGTCATAGGTCTTAATATTAAGATCTAAATATCTGTAAAATTTTCATCCAAACACAGCCTAATCAGTTGGAAATTTCTGAGTAATGTGAACACATAAATGCTCAAGAATTTATATTCTTTTGATTTAATAAAATAAAAAGCATAAAAAATTATCAGTACAAGTCTATACTACTTGTGATTTTTCTTGTACTTAAAATAGAACATAGGCAAATATTCAAAATTTATATTTAAAATCATACCTGTCCATTTAAAATCCTTGTGAAAAGGGTGTTCTTGTCTTTCAATTTTAGCTCAAGATCCATAAAAGTCAGTTTATTTGTGCTGACCTGGAATTTGTCATTAGTGAATAATGCACCAGATATTCTATTGTAACATTCAATTGGCGCAAGCCCTCTCTTCTTTGGAGGAGTACACCAGTCAAAACTTGAACAGAATAAAACATTAGTTAGTAAAAGATAAGGCTTATAAATCAATGTAATTTCAGCAAAAATCAAAACTTACTCTTCAACAGATGTATATGGTATTAGCCGTCCATTCCAAAAACATTCAAAAATAGGCCTTTTCCCTCTTGCTGCTTTCTCAAGTATAAAACAATCATCATCATCATCTTCATCTTTTAATTCTAAAGCAAATGCATGAGTAGAGCAAAATGTTTATTGCTATAGAGTTTATGCAATTTATACCACTTCTTTAAGTGAAATATTAAAGTTGCTTCAGAGAAACTATGACAAAAACTCATTAGGTCTCTCACACTGTTTTCTGTAAAACTTAATGACAACTTTAGTTTGCCCTCAGAAAGGCAGATTTCTGAAGTTGTTCCCCATTACCAATGGTGTTCTCATTTATATTAATATATAATTACTTACATTACTTATCAATCTGTGTTAGGAGTACTACACGAGCTGCTAAGCCTGCAACCTTTAAAATCTATTTACAGTGTAGAAGAGTCACACATGCAAAGAGACTATGCCCTATAGCAGAATCGCTCTTCCCTACAAATACAGGAGCTTGAATACTGTACCTCAAATACAAGTTTCACAATTCTATCAGAACCAGTAGGTTCACATAAAAATCATCTTGAGAAATCTACAGTATCTAGTAGCAGCAGCTGTGCCTAGTTTGAACAAATTAATCAATAACACTAAACTTAATTTTACTTTAAATAACCTATTAAATTTTCAAAGATCAAATTCAGGTGATACAGCTACAATTATATTACAAAGCATCAGAAGCATTATTAGCACAATTGTCTATAACACTTTTATGCTTCTGAGCAATACATTTTCATATATCCAAACAAATTAGGATCAAACACTAAGGTCCTGATAGAGTAACACCTTAGTTATTTTGGCATTCAGGCACCTACACAAAATAAACTCTTCTTCCCCCAAAAAACACTCAACAAAGAAGTTCCTTTCAATCAAACCCAATCACTTTGCTCTTGGAGAATCCCTCTGGACCACTCAACTTATTGATTCTTATTTTAAGATATCACTTGAAGAACTTTATCTTTTTGTCTACAGCATACAAAAATGACAAAGGTTGGCAAATTAAAAAGGGGTCAGCTACATTGTGGAAGGTAGAGCCACACTTACTAATAATGCTGGACACTATTCTAAGGATTTGCACCAGCTTCTTATCTAAAATTCACAACACCTCTACAAGGAAAGAGATTACCTCCCATTTCACAGATAAAGAAACAGATAAGGAGTAGTTTGTCAAAGTTTACACAACCTAAAGTGTCAAAGATGGGACTTACATTAGGAAATCTGGTTCCAGAACTCACAAGACTAACAAGTTATTCTGAATGAGAAAGTTTAATATTGTTACTCTATGTATTCAATGCAATCTCAGTACTCCACCAGGATTTTTTTTTAAGTGAATGTATAAAGTGATTCCAAAGGTTACCCAAAAGAGCAAAAGATTAAGAATTTTCTCAAAAAAGAACGTTAAGTTTCCTGATCTGCAAGTATCAACATACAATACAAAGCTATAAAAGTATCATTATTCATGTATATAAATATAAAATAGATCAGTAACTTAAAGAATTCAAATGTGTGTACTTATTGGAACTCAGTATTATAAAATATTTCAAACTATTTAAAAAACAGTAACATTAAGTAACTGGTGCTACAAAACCAAATACTCACATGGAAAATATTAAGGCAAAGCCCTACCTCATTGTAGTACAAAAAAAGGAGATTCTACATGCATTAAAGATCTAAACATAAAATGACTTTTAAAGAGAACTACAGGACATTTTTATAATCTGGAAATATAAGAAGGCTTTCCAAACAAGACAAAATCAGAAAGCATTAAAAAAAAAAAAAAACTGACATGACTATGAAAAGCTTAAAACTTATTTATAAATACCTACAAAGATAATGAGAAGACAATATGTAAAGGATTAATATGCAGCACATAGCTAAAAGTTCAGTAAGCAATTCATGAGAAAAGAATATGTAATATTCTTTAAAGCCAGTGCTTTACTCATCTGGAAGTGAATACACACATAAATCAAGAATTATAAAAATTATAAATACCTAAGAATTTAAGACATGCTTAAGAAAACAAGTTTTAAAATTTATCTAGCCCTCAGAGCCCAACTAATAATAACCATTAAAAAATTCTAAATCACAACTTCACATTTTGTAGCTAAGATAACAGATTAACATACTTGATGGAAAGCATGGATCATCGGGGTAAGTTTCTCTATCATACAAGAAAGGGTGGTATCGAATAATCCCTTCCACTACACCATCTCCTTCAACATGAGCCTTGAACTCAAAACTATCAGCTGCTGTGTTTATATACAACGTCTGCATGTCATCTTCTATTTCCCTTAGGTTGACAATCTTAGGTGCCTTCCCCTTTTCAAACATAGAAATCTAAAATAAAAATAAAACAAAAATAATTAAATTCTATGGTGACTTCACTTTTGCTCTCAACTATGATCTAACAACAGAATAGGTAAAAACTTGTATTTAAACAAGTAATCATATAGCTTAATTAAATAAATGTATTTATATATGGGTTAAATAACCATAAGTAGCATCCCAATAAGGTTCACAATATGCTACTTAAAAAAATAGAACGTAAGCAAAGCAGAGCTAAAGAACAATTAACTCAGGAGTACATTTAAGGCTTCTTGCTAGAAGTAGGAAGTGAGACAACGATGCATGTGAAATTCTTTCCAAGATGTGGGCAAGGATATGGAGAACCCAATATTCATGTTCTGTACTTCTAAATCTTACTTCACCATCATAAGACTTTTATGAACAAAGAGAAACTTTATATCCCTTTTCCTCCCCACTTTGATATCTGATGTTCAGCAACAACTCACATCTCTAAAAAAGGAGAATAAGAAAGCAAATACTATAGTAAATAAAGGTTCAAAAACTACATAGATCTAATAATGATCTCTCTACTTAAATATTAAATTGCCAAAATACTTTGGTAAAAGACAAAGAGAGAAGGGTTGTCTATTGACTGATTTTTCTTATCCAAAGTCATTTGGAACTGGAACAGATACCTAATAACTTGTAATATTTTAAGAAAGAATTTTATCTTACTTCAATATCAATGTTGTTGAAAGGTCCAACTTCTTTTGATGTACGTTTTTCATTGCCTTTTGGGCCATGAATATAGTAATGATAAATATGCCTAAAATATAGAAAAATAACTTTATACTTTTAATTCAATTTAATTCATAAAATTACAGCTCACATAATAACCCACAAAAATAATTTTTATGACCACTATTTGGCAGTATCTATTTGGTAGGTACCAGCCAAGCACTATACTAAGCATTCTTAAATACAGTATACCATTTAACAGTATAAACAATTTGAAATGCAGGTATTACGATCTCATTTTATAGATATAGAAATTGGGGTGCAAAGAGTTTACACAATTTATCTAAGGTTACAAAACTAGAGTTGGAGAGAGGTGGACTACAATCCTAGCCTTTCCAACATCAAAAGCCCACATAAATTACACTTCTAAGAAGTATAGTATGAAAACTAGAAGGCAAAAGACTATAATTCTACTTGTCAGGCATGTTCTAAAAGAGACTTAAATAATCAGGGAGTACATAGGATTGGATATTTTTAAGCTATCTGAATATGAGAATGTTATTCTATAACTCTCATCTCTCCTCTCTTACAGCATTGAGACATTCTTGCCCTAACATTCCTAAAGCAAAACTAATAAATTCAACATAATCCCTTTAAAAACCAATTCACAACTCACTGCTACTTTATTTTTAAGTTTTAAAAATTTTTTGGTAAGATTATTTAGGGCTAAACCATACTATGTTATTATTTACTCTTCAAACAAGTATTTGCAATATTCCTTCATGTGAATTTTATTTGTAAAAAATTATCCTAGCTAATCTTTAAAATACTGAGATAAAAGGAAATCACTGAAAATCTTTAGGTCTTTCCTCATGCATATCAAAAGTGTTACTGTAATCAACAGTTAGTTTACAAGAATACATTAAGAAAGTAATATAAATAGCTTAAAAGAATTTCAAAGAATGGTTAAAGTAACAGATTATTATTTGCTACACCAAGATTATATTCTGTGTTATGTACACTGAGCTCCTTTGGTTAAAAGAAATCATTACAAAATAGCTAATGAGATGTGTACTTCGAGAATAAAAATTTCAAAGTCCTATTTAAAATTCTTAGGTTACAGAGTCAATAAACATCAATACGCAGCAAGAAGAAAAGATACTTCTAAAATTATTTTCCCATAAAAAATTTTTAAACTGTTAGTATACATTTCTATACAAAATAAAAAAAAAAATCTCAAATTAAGTACATTAGTCTTTTGGGTAAATACAAAAAATGTTTTTTAAAAAATGTAAATTTTGTGCAGTTGTACCCATTTTTGCCATACTCAGTAATTCAGACTAATGCAAATTATGGAAATAAATGGTCCTTACTATGTTTACAGAGAAAAAACTAGGAGCCATTAAACATTCTGATGATTTAGTCTAATGGAATATGTCACACTCCCTAAAAGTTTTCCTGGAATAGATATACAACAATTTATTTTCAGTATTATTAGATCATATAGGCCAATTTGCGTATTTTTATTTTAACGGACTTCATGCATTCGATAAACATTTATTGAGCATCTATTATTTAACAGGAAACACTAGGGATATAGTAGTACATAAAAAAGATTCCAATAGGGGAAGGCAGACAAAAAAGTAAAAAAAAAAAATACATGGTACAGAAGATTATGATAGGTGCTACAGAAAAGAACCACAAAAGGGGAATATGAAAGTGATGGTGCTGAATTTGATATAAGTTCCTAAGTTTATTTTAAATTTTATGACAGGTCTCAAAAGCCTGTCCTTCAAATAATGACCAACATATTGCAAGTCATCAATATTTATTTACAGAATAGAGAAGTATTTTAATGCCAAGATCAGAGCACTGGTTACTGTACTGAAGGGAAGGAAATGAGGCACAAAACACACAGCAAAGAGGTTTTTGATGTATCTGTAATATTTTGTCTTAAAAAAGTAGTAACATGTCCTCAAATAATTACTTACGCTAACTGTCTTGTCCAAAGAAGAAAATAATTTTTCAAGTACTGTATGTGTTCTGGTTGTACTCCTGTGATAACCACAGCAGTAAAGCTATCTTTTTCTTTCTCCTCTAAGATAAGATGATGTAGAAATCTTTCATCATCATTTGTAATGTGAACAGAATCAGATGGCTAGGAGAGTGAATATAAATACAATAGGTTAGATACACTTAATTGTAATAAACAAATAACATTTACATTGACTTTTAATATGATTTGCTTGGATAGTTTCATAAACATGCTTCAAAAAACTTTTGAAGGAAAATGGCCCAATACAAATCAGCTGAGTATGTGACAATGCTGTGAGAGCAGGATAGCTTTAATACAAATTGCTAATGTGGCATATATACAGGAGTACCCTATACCATAATGCTAAACCAATTGTAGAATCATAAAAGAAAAGGTAAAACAACAGCAACAAATAATGAGTTTAAAAATGCTGAAAAAAAACTAAGGACACTTACCCTAGGGTGGAAAGAATTCTTCCTTGAGATACCTACCACTTAAATTGGTCAGGACAAATGCCCAGCTCTCCATGTTCAAGAAAACTGGGATGCAGCCTGAACCCAGCTGGTTTAGCCCAAAGGAACTGTGTTTAAAAGGGAGTAAAATCATCCTGTGCCCTAGTCCAGTTTCAGAGAATATCTATAGCTTGCTCAGAAGGAAAGTGGGGAGAGGGAAAGAACGGGGAATGTTTGAGGGTAAGAATTACAAATGTCTCGTTTTTACAGTTAGTCTATATGTGTTAAAATTACATGTATATACATACATACACTATGTATGTTGCTATATACATAAAAGCTTGTAAGGATACACGCTGAACTATTACATCTAGGAAACTGTTTTTTTTAATAAGCATATATTACTACAGCACATTAAGTAAATAAAAACAAGCCCTCTAAGGGTGCCAGAGATGGTTAAGCATCTGACTCTTGATTTCAGCTTAAGTCATGATCTTGCAGTTTTGAGATCAAGCCCCGCATCAGACTCCTTGCTGAATGCGGAGCCTGCTTAGGATTCTCTCTTTCCCTCACTCTCTGCCCCTCCCCTACTCGGGCACATGCACGCACCCTCTATCTCTCTTGCTCAAAAAAATAAACACTCAAACAAACCAACCCTCCAAAACCATTCCAATGCATCGCTACACACTAACTAATACTACAGCTACAACATATAGTATACAAATAACATTTTGTAACCTTTGAGAACTTAGTGGATTAGTTTGGGTTTACTAATGATGTGGGTTCATTACCAAATATTTATCAAGCACCTTCTAAGTCCTATGACTCAATATAGGCACAAGGAAGATAAGAGTTAACTAAGACAGTGCCCCTCCTCCCTATAAATTCCATCTAATAGATGAGAAACAAATGATTACAAAACAATGTGCCATTATAAAGATATGAACCAAGAGCTACAGAATTAAAAAGAGTGTGACATTTTCCCAGAAGATTAGAACATTCCAGCCCCATGAGAATATGAAGGATTTGAGAGTATAAGGCAAACAAGGTAGTTTGAAGTATATATTAAACATATGATGAAAGATGAGGCTGGAAAGGCTGAAAGAAGCAGTGAAAATGGATGGAAGAGAGGGTAAATGAAAAACTATTTTAAAAGTCAGAACTGAATGGTGAATGATTAACAAGGATTACACAATTACTAACTACTCTGGCCAAGGGATACTGTTAATTGAAAAGGGTAGAGGAAAGGTGAAGAGAAAGAAAGAATAGGGAAAGATGTAGATAATACCAAAAGTGAGTTCTTTATGGAACATCTGGAAGGACATCTACCTGAAATTGTAAATGAGTATACCAGATATAATCAGTTGGTATTCAGCACCAATTCATCCCACCTTTTGTTGTCCCTTCCTGGGCTGCAGAGAATGCAAAACCAAAAGTCTACCTTTCAGACTCCCTTACATTTTAGGTTGTGGATGCGAATTCGGTTTCATCAATTAGATGTAGTAGCCAAAGATTTAGAAGAGGAAAATGACTCAAAGCCCATTTCCTGAGATGTCTTGAATGTTTTCTGTTATCATGCAAGGTACTGAAAGACCAATATTCAAGTTCTGGTTTCAAGTGTTAGCACTGATACAGCACGGGTTATAGCCAGAAGGTCTGTGTTTTGGTGTTGGGAGCAATTGTGGCAGCAAGACCTTTCCAACACCTGGATCACAGATAAGGCAGGGTGTTTCTAAATTCCAGATCCAGTGGTGGTCCTCCAGCTACCTTATTACAGCAGATGTTACAGCATGCCTTGAAGGTCACTTCAGAGTGTCCCAATAGCTTTCTACGAGGCTCAGCCAAGAGCCCACTCCTAGCGCTTTCAATAATCATGCAAACATCAAATTCCTTTTATTAAATCCTTTTCTGTTTGAAGAGCCTACAATGATTTATTTCCTCAATGGAGTACAGCCTGATTCAGTGTCTCAATCTTAAGAGAAAAGTCTTGACAAATACAGATTTAAGAACTGTTAGTATTAAGTAGCATATATATTGCCTCCTAGAAAAAGCAAGACTCCTGGTTGCACATCAAGAGCCACCAACTCTGTACACATTGTAATAACTGTGTGTAAAAGTTGGAGAAGCCAAATAGTAGGCTGGAAAAGATTGTCCAGAAAAAGAAAAGGACCAAGGGCCTACCAGTAGCCATGAAACCTATGTTAGGACAAATTAAGCACAAAATCACAGGAAAAAGTGGCAGAAATGATGATCCAAGAGACATTAGTTCCATCCAAGCTTTATCATACCTATACAGTTTTAAAAATCACTTGAATTCTGAACTCCTATTTTCCACCAGTTTTAACACAGCATAATATTGCCACAAATATACTTTACAAGGCTTTGTGATGGTAACATAAGATGAGAAAGATGGAATATCAGTATGTAAATATGATACATAAATTGTGTAATAAATACAACAAATTTAAAAAGGGGAAAAGAGGGATGAGCAAAATGAAGAAATTTCCTAAACAGAGGAGAATGTTAAGTTATACAGAAAATAAAGGTGGCTTGAAAGTATTAAAAAAAAAAAAATCAGCCCATTAATAAAGAAAAGGTATTATTTTCACCTGTCAAATTGCCAGCATTTTACTGCCTTCCCCTCCACTCCACTTTTTTAAAAAAAGGAAATTATCAGATAGGCCCTTCCACATACTGTTTTGGGGAGTATATTAGATGTGGGTTTAACCTTCTAGAAGAGCAATTTTGTAATACACACATGAACATTTAAAAAGTTTAAATTCATTGTCATAACTATTAAAATTCTAATAGCTATATGAAGAAAAAACTGCAAAGACATTCATGGCAGTGTATTTATAATAAAATCCTTTAAATACAGTAAATGCTCAACAGAATAGTCAAATTATAACACATTCAGACAAAACACCATGAAGGTATTAAAAATGTGTGTGTACTAGGGCACCTGAGTGGTTCAGTTAGTTAAGCATCCAACTTTGGCTCAAGTCATGATCTCACAGTTCATGGGTTCGAGCCCCATGTCAGGCTCTGTGCTGACAGCTCAGAGCCTGGAGCCTGCTTCAAGTTCTGTCTCTCCCTCTCTCTCTGCCCCTCCCCTGCCCACATGCTGTGTCTCTCTCTCTCTCTCTCAAAAGTGAATGAACATTAAAAAAAAATAATAAAAAGTGTGTGGTACAGGAAAATATTTTATAAAATGGAGAAATACTCAAAATGTTAAAAAAAAAAATGTGTGCTCAAAACTGTTATATAAAAAAAAATTAAGTAGATGAAGGGGATTAAGAGTATACTTTCCCCTTCCAACTCAAGATGCTAATAAGGAGGTTTTATTCTTAATTCCAGTGTTATTTACAGTGTTATATTAGTTTCAATAAGTGTACTCTTGATGAGCAATGAGTAATATACGGAATTGTTGAATCACTGTATTGCACACCAAAACTAATGTACAACACTGTGTAACACTGGAATTAAAATTTAAAAATACCAAAAAAAAAAAAAAAACCCAAAAAACAAAAAAAACAAAACACCCTATAGCCATATAATAAAATAAAAAAGGCTAGAAATTCAACTAGATATTTTTTTCTGGAATCTGAGCACATTTTTATTTGTACTTTTCTATAAATTTTGTATAACTTGTTTTAGAATAAGAAAAGACTTAAGAAGCTCAAACTTTAAAGATTTTAAAACAATTCTAAAATATTTCAAGTGGAGAAAAGTTGAATAATACAATACTATGAACTCACCACCAAGACTCAAATTCATTAATATTCTGCTCATTAAAATTAGAATATGAATGCAAATTTCTAACAAAAGTTAAATCACTCATTTATTTCTCTGGAGCTCTAATTTCCTAAAAGCTTATTTCCCTATACTATAAGTGTTTTCTACTCTAAGTCTGAAACTGTTAGACAAAAAAAGATTTAAAAAATCAACCTCAGTGTAATGGAAAAAGTTTATAATTATATGATCAATTTCCAAGGACGTTTACTCAGCTTTATGAGACATCTTATTGCATTGAAGATTTCCAGCCTGAGAAAGCATGTATATGGTCACTTTTGCTATTCACAAGACTAAAGCAAAAAGAAGAAAAAGTAATGGAATTTGAAAATTCCATACCTTCAAGTTTTTAAAGCAATAGCTAAGTATCTTAGCTAGAAATTGAAAAAAAAGTACTTGTCTCTATCTGTCCAATTTAACGACTTTATAATTAATGAGTTAAAATGTATCATACCTTTCTGTTTCTAATATATCCACTATATATTGCCTCTTTATTTTTCTCCTTCTTCTCAAAATCTTCTTTCGAAAGCACAAGTTCATGAACATCTTGGGAATCTGCAGGTTTGCTTATCATCTGTTAAATATTAAAGACTACTTTAAAAATTCCTAAAAGTTAAACTAATTAGTAATTTAGACAGAATCAACCTCCAAGTATTTTAATCAACTCTTATTTAAAAGAAATCTTTTTACTTACTCTGGCTGATTGTCCAACAAAGAAAACAGCCTGCTTGCCCCCAACACCAAAATAGGAAATATCACTATTTAAACTGCGTGGCACTGGTACTGGACGAACATATCCTGAATGATCACTAAAATAAAACATTAATGCAGTGACTTTAAACAAGCTACTTAGATGCCAAAGGAAATTGTTAAAGCACTTTTATTAAGTGTTAATAAAATGATCCCCAAGCTAGACAACACCCCCATTCAAGGTAAAAGAATCAGAGCCCAAAGTCAAGATAAATAGTCCAGTGGTTCTCAAAATGTATTCCCCAGACCAGCTATATCAGCATCACCTGGAAACTCAAAAAATGCACCTTCTTGGGCCCACCCTACTAAATCATAAACTCTCTTAGCAAACAAGACTAAATAAATATCTGTACCCTTATATATCCTACTGCCCCTAGAATTGTCCCTTCAAAATTGCTTACTGCTTCTAAACTTGTAAAAATAATTTCTGAATAATGGGAATTATAGCAAAAACATTTCTTATTTCCTAGTAACATGACACAAAAGAACCTCTTATGGCACCATAACAACACTCTGGAGAGTAAGCATCCCTGGGTTCTCAAAATAAAGGCTAGGTATCAAGGGACACCATTTCCCAATATCAGATACAAACAGAATTGGGGGTGAGGCTACAACCCCTATTACACTCAATGGAAAAGCTAAAGATCAGATGTGGCACAGCTAAAAAGAGAAAATACAAAGACAGCATTCAAAGAATTTACCCATAAGAAATAAAGAAAAGGAACAGAAAATATCAAAGTAGGTATAAAAGACATACCTTTCCAAAGTAGGAAACTATCTCACTACACTACAAGCATAGTTCTAGAAAGAGGAAAAAATGGAAAAGGCTACAAATAATGTCTGACAAAAGCTGGGGAGTCAGGAAATGGGAAGCAGTTGCGAAAAGACACAAATTTTCAGCTATAAGAAAAATAAGGTCTGAGGATCTAATAACACTACTGTATGTATAACTGAAATGTGCTAAGAAAATAAAATTTAAAAATCCTCTTCTCTGCCTTTCAATTGAGGTTTTAGACCAATTACATTACTGTGACTATTGGTATGTTTTGATTTAAACTTAACTGTCTTTTTTTTTTTAATTTTTTTTTCTTCTGCGTTAAGAGGGAAAAAAAAGAAGTATGTAAGGTGATGAATGTGTGAATTAAACAGAGAGAAGGACTCCTGTTTAAAGGAAAATAATGAGGGCACCTGGGTGGCTTAGTCGGTTAAGCATCTGACTCTTGGTCCTGATCTCACAGTTCATGTGATCGAGCCCCATGTTGGGTTCTGTGCTGAAAGCACGGAGCCTGCTTAGGATTTTCTCCCTCCCTCCCACTCTGCTCCTTCCCCGCTCATGCGTGTTCTCTCTCTCTCAAAATAAATAATCTTAAAAAATAAAAATAAAGGAAAATAAAAAGAATACAATTCAATATTTAATATATATCAACAGAAACTTTGTAAAAACAAAACATCAAGACAGTAAATGGCATGGGGGTACCTGGCTCAGTTGGTTAAGCATCCAACTTCAGGTAATGAATTCAGGTAATGAATTTAAGCCCTGTGCTGGGCTCTGTGCTGACAGCTCAGAACCGGGAGCCTGCTTTGGATTCTGTGTCACCCTCTCTCTCTGTCACTCCCCTGCTCACACTCTGTCTCTTTCTCTCAAAATAATTAATACTAAATAAATTTTAAGACAGTAAATGGCACAGGTATTACTGCTGTGGTATGCTAATACTGTATGTAAGTAGTATATTATTACTTGATATAGACTGTGACAAATTGAAGATACATACTTTGAATGCTAACATTATCAATACAACAAGGGTAGCAAATAATAAGCCAACAAAGGAAATAAAATACTCACTTTAAAATACACACAAAATACTCATTTTAAAATAAGGCAGAAGAAAAAAGAAAAACAGGAACAACAACAAAATAAAAACATAATGAAAAAAACAAATAACAAAGACCGCAGAGTTTAAATCAAAACATCCCAATAATCACAGTAATGTAACTGGTCTGAAACCTCAATTCAAAGGCAGCGATTGTGTAATTTTAAGACACAACTATATTCTATCTTAAGGAAACTATTTTTTTTCTAGAAACTCTCTAAATATAAAATGACAATAGGTTAAAAAGTTGGAAAAAAAGTTACCATCAACACAAATGTAAAAGCTGGAGTAGCTACAGTAACATCAAAGCAAGCTGATAAGGAGTATCACCAGGAAACGATCAAAAAAAAAAAAAAAGCAAGAACAATGAAACAAATACATAGATAAATAGGTCTTCATTCTCCTCTTGAGTTTTTAAATTATATTAGTCTGATGAAATCAAAATAACACCGTTTGATATGGTTCTCAATGTACATGGAGGTAAAACTTAAGAAAACTCAATTATAAATGAGAGACAGTGAGGGGACCTAAATAATTTGCTAAAATTTCTAAAATTCACTTTAAGTGGTAAAATATCCTTACTAGTACAATGTAATGTTATGTATGTATACAGTATTCCTCAGAACCACTAAAAAATAAAACCAAAAATATAGTCAAAATCACTTTATAAAAATAGCAAAATACAGAAAAGTATGTTGAGTAATCCATAAAAAGGCCAGAAAAATGAAAAATAAAATAGAGAAGCTATACAAGACATACTTAAGTCCTGACATATATATCAAGAACTATAGTAAATGTGACAATACAAATACACTAAATAAAATGAATAAAAAAGTGACCCAAGTATATATTGTCTACAAGAATTTCCAATATAATGATACAGGTAGGTTAAAAGAAAATGGGTAAGAAAAGACATACCAGGAAAACATGAATGAAAAGAAAGCTAAAGAATATCACATAAAATATACTTCAGAGCAAGAAAATTATCAAGGACAGAGTAGCATTACAGAATAATAAAAGGATCCACTTACCAAGAATGCATAACAATTCTCTAACTGCGTATACATAAAATAACACAAGTTCAAAATACATAAAGCAGAAATTAAGAAGTGAAAAAAGAAACACACCTGTAAATAAGTGGGGGACTTCAAAATTCCAGCAAGGATATAAAAGAATATACCAGCAAGGATATAAAACCATCAAGGATATAAAAGAACTAAACAATATCAACGAATGGAATCAAATTGACATTTACAGAACACTCCTCCCAACAACAGCAGAATATATATTCTTTTCAAGGACACAGAAAATTCCCCCAAATAGATCATATTCTGGAGCACAAAACAAATCTCAACAAATTTAAATAGAGTGTATAGAGAATATTTCCTCTGACTATAATAAAACCAAACTAGACATCAACATAAAGAGGAAAATATGGTAAGAACACGTGGAAATTGAACAACACATTCCTCAATCTATGGATCAAAGAGCAAATTACAAAGGAAATAAAAAATACACCAAACTGTAGGACAATGAATATACACCATTATCAAAACTTGTGGGATGTAGTGAAAATAGTTCTTAAAGATTTGTAGCACAAAATCATCATCTTAGAAAAATCTCAAATCAATCATCTAAGATTCCACACCTCAAGAGAAAAAATTTTTTTAATTTATCAAAGCACACATTTCTTTGAAAACATTACCAAAAAATATACACTACTAAACTTGAAAATGTAATGAAATGGACTAATTCCTAGTAAAATATAACTTACCAAAACTAAGTCAGTAATTGCCTAAATATTCTTATAACTATATTTAAAAAATCAAAGCAATAGTAAAAAATTCCTCCCACCAAAACAACAGACTCAAATGGCTTCGTATGTGAGTTTCAAAACCCAAACTTTCAAAAGAAAAAAAAAAACCCTCAAACTTACATAAGTGATGGAAGTATAAATAAATACAATCACTCTGGAAAACAATTTACTACCTTGTACAGTGGAACTTTTAGCTTTTAACCCACAAATTCCCTTCCAGGTATCTAAGAACTTAAGTAGATTTGGACCAGCAAATACATATGTAACATTATACACACACGTAAACACTTATAAGTAAGATAGTAATGCTTATAATGCCAAATGTGGCATGGGGAGCCAAATGCCCACTGACTGGAGACTGGATAAATACAGTGCAATTTTAAGTATGCACAAAAGAATATTATATGGTTATGAAAAAGAAAAAACTACAGACCCACACAAAGACGAAATCTTAGTAACCTAATATTAAGTGAAAATACAAGTCCCTTATAGAACAACATATCGTATGACTATCCTTTTTCACAGCATCAAAAAACAAGCAAAGTTAGATTTTTTAAATATAAGGAAATAAGGGGGCACCTGCATGGCTCAGTTGGTTAAGCATCCCGAATCTTAGTATCGACTCAGGTCATGAGCTCACAGTTTGATTTGTGAGATCAAGCCCTGTGTTGCACACAGCAAAGCCTCCCCTGCTGGGGATTCTCTCTCTCTCTCTCTCTCTCTCTCTCTCTCTCTCTCTCAATCTGTCCCTCCCCTCTCCTCTCTCAAAATAAACAAACATTTAAAAACAAAAATAAGGGGCGCCTGGGTGGCTCGGTCGGTTAGGCGTCCGACTTCAGCTCAGGTCACGATCTCGCAGTCCGTGAGTTCGAGCCCCGCGTCGGGCTCTGTGCTGACTGCTCAGAGCCTGGAGCCTGTTTCAGATTCTGTGTCTCCCTCTCTCTCACCCTCCCCCGTTCATGCTCTGTCTCTCTCTGTCTCAAAAATAAGTAAACGTTAAAAAAAATAAATAAATAAAAATAAATAAATAAAATAAATAAATAAATAAATAAAAACAAAAATAAGGAGGAGCGCCTGGGTGGCTCAGGCCTGGGTGGCTATGTGCTGACAACTCAGAGTTGGAGCCTACCTCAGATTCTGTGTCTCCTTCTCTCTCTGCCCCTCCCCTGCTCACGCTCTGTCTCTCAAAAATAAACATTAAAAAAATTTTGTTTTTAATAAAAAATAAAATATTTTGCTCAAATAAGGAAATAAGAAAAACAATTCAAGATAGTTAACTGTGATGGAGAGGAAAAAAAACAGAACAAGGGAGTAACACACAGATGTAAGTTACAGAAACTGTGCTACTTACTGGTTTGGGTGATAAATTCTGGTTATTCAGCTTATTAAATTTTTCAATAAACCTTAAAAATACAATGCCTGAATTGATAAATTTTTATAAACCAAAAACTGTAATTAATTAAATTCTATGAACCTAATGTATTAAAAAAAAAAAAAAAAAAAAAAGTAGGGGCACCTGGGTGGCTCAGCCAGTTAAGCAACTGACTCTTGGATACTGGCTCAGCTCATGATTCCAAGATTGTGAGATCGAGCTGCCCCCCCCCCCCCTACAAACAAAGTAAATGGTTTCTAAGACTTTAATTATTATGGCAATGCTTCTAGGAAACAACCTGAAAATACCCCCCCAATATTATCTTAAAAACATATACGGGAAATACACAAAAGTTGAGAGAGAGAGATGGGCTCAGAGATTAAACACACACATACTTAGACTGATTCAAAACTAAGAATTCTAGTCACTGACAGTGAATGGACATAATCACCAGGAATTAAGTCTACTTTTCAACCCAAACCATCTATGCAAATCTAACCTAGGCAAAAACCCTATCATAGCAAATAAGGTTAAGAACACAAATGTCTAGGTTTCAGACTTGTGTAAATAAGTCCAGAAAATTTCCTTTATCTACACTCAAGGGTTATATAAACATCCCTTCATGAAGGTAAGTACAAGAGAAAGATAATCTAAGACCCTATACAAATTTTTGCATCACAGAAGCACTCCTCTAGAGAATTTAGAAAGATCCCTCAGGAATAACGTACCACAGTCCAAAAAAATTTCAAAAAACATTCATATTCTTGATACAATGTCAAAGGACACTATCTTTTTGATATATTAGTACTGTATTTATTAAAAGAGAGAAAAAAATATGCAAGAAATCACAGAAGGTGTTGAAAGTAAGAAAAAGGAACAAGAAAGAGAATAAAATTAGTAAAAGAAACTAAAATATAAGTGGTTGCCAGGAAATAGGGTAGAGTGACTACATATGTATATTTGTATCTATCTTGAATCTATCAAAGGGAATAACCCCACAATAAAGAAAGCTTTACCTCCAATAAAACTGAAAAATGGCCACAGATCCTTATTAGAGTTTCTGGAATAAATCTATGCAACACAATGAAACTAACCCAATTAAAGTAGGATGCCTAAATGTTACATAATCATTCTCTGAATTCAAGTAACACAAATATCAGAAAGTAAAAGTTCATCTAAATTTGCAGAAAAGTACTGAAGACGAACTTTTTCTTTAGCAAAATTAGGGAAAATCCTGTTGAGGGTCCATTTCTACAACCTAAAAAAAAATGGCATGGGAAATAAGCTATGTGGCATACTATTTTTATAAAAAAAAAAAAAAAAAAAAAAAGGCTACCTAAGTTGAGGACCTTTCAGTGGCTGAGCAGGAGGTAGCACTGATTCAACACACATCTGGATTATGATCACACAGCAATTATGTTCTAGGTATCTAATTGAACTTCTTTTAAAAAAAATTTTTTTAATGTTTTTTATGAGAGAGAGCATATGCACTAGCAGGGGAGAGGCAGAGAGAGATGGAGCACCAGCAGGAGCAGGGCAGAGAGAGACAAAGACAGAGAATCCAAAGTGGGCTCTGCACTGATGGTCCTGTGAGAGGCTTGAACTCAAGAACCGTGAGATCATGACCCGAGCCAAAGTCAGGTGCTTAACCAACTGAGCCATGCAAGCACCCCTCTAACTTTTTTTTTTTTTTTTAAACGTTTGTTTATTTTTGAGAGAAAGAGCGCGAGCAGGGGAGGGGCAGGGAGAGAAGACGACACAGAATCTGAAGCAGGCTCCAGGCTCTGAGCTGTCGGCACAGAGCATGATGCAGGGCTCAAACTCACAAACTGCGAGATCATGACCTGAGCTGAAGTCGACACTCGACCAACGGAGTCACCTAGGCACCCCGAATTTAACTTCTAAGGCAATGATTATAATAATGCCTGAGTGATGAGCCAATTTTCTAGGTTCATGTAATGTTCTACATGTTATTAGAGGTTTGAATTACACAGGTGAATGCATTTGTCAAAAGTTGGTTAACAGAGTAAGCACTTCCATAATGGTAGAGTAAGGACCTATGAAAACTCACTCATTGATAAAAGCAACGAGAACATCTGCAAACACTGTCAAAAATCAACATTTTCAGAATAAGTATTAACCAAAGTCTTGAACAATCCAAGGAGTGTTTATTCAAGACACACAGCTGAATCTCAGAACAGTGAGCTCTGCGATGTTTTAACATGCCCTATCCCACTTCCCGCCTCACCAGCTCCACAGAAGCCTTGAAAACTGATAGCCTTACAATCACAGTGAAAACCAGCTACCCAGGAGTCACTGGAGCAAGTTTGGGGTTCCCCTAAAGCCCCTTTCCCATAGAACTGCCATTATTAGATTTGTCTGACAGTTCCCAAGGAACCTCCACTCGTAGGGTTTGCCTTTATTTGACCCAACTCAGAACCTGTTCACTGTGAACCACTTTTCCCTCAGTCATTTGTCAAAAACTTATCAATGGTAATTATTTATGATCACAGCTGAGGAACCCAATGAAAACTGGGAGGAAATAAGAACCTGGCCAAAAACTGACAAAGAAAAGCTGGAGAATGAGAGGTCCATAGTGGGTTTTAAAAGCTGCAACATATTCATGAGAATAGAGAAGAAGGGCATACTCATATGCAGGGCTAGCCACATGCTCAAGAAAGCCCTAAGCTTTCATTTCTGGCTGACTTTGAGGTTCTGTGCAAGCAAGAAGTAAAGACAAAGGCAGAGTTTTAAACTTCCTACCAGAGCATTAAAGACATACTCCAATATGCAAACAGAATGCACTGGCAAAAGCTCAGAAGACTTAATGGTTCCAGACATTTAGGGAAATGTCCAAAAACTAGCTAGCAACACAAGATAAAGAATACAGACTTTGGGGCGCCTGGGTGGCGCAGTCGATTAAGCGTCCGACTTCAGCCAGGTCACGATCTCGCGGTCCGTGAGTTCGAGCCCCACGTCAGGCTCTGGGCTGATGGCTCAGAGCCTGGAGCCTGTTTCCGATTCTGTGTCTCCCTCTCTCTCTGCCCCTCACCCGTTCGTGCTCTGTCTCTCTCTGTCCCAAAAATAAATAAACGTTGAAAAAAAAAAATTAAAAAAAAAAAAAAAAAGAATACAGACTTTACAGAATTAGTTTAGAGGGGAAACTATAAAAATAACAAAAAAAAAAACAGAAGCAACAAACAAGCCCTGGGGAGAAGGATCAATCTAATTTCCAGAGTTGCAACACTGTATTATTTAAAATGTCTTATTCTCAACAAAAAATTGTAAGCTGGGGCGCCTGGGTGGCTCAGTAGGTTGGGTGGCCAACTTTGGTTCAGATCGTGATCTCACAGTTCCTGAGTTCGAGCCCCGCATTGGGCTCTGTGTTGACAGCTCAGAGCCTGGAACCTGCTTTGGATTCTGTGCCTCCCCCTCTCTCTGTTCCTCCTCTACAGACACACACACACACACACACACACACACACACACACACACTCTCTCTCTCTCTCTCTCTCGCTCAAAAATGATAAACATTAAAAATAGTTTTAAAAAAAGAAAAAAATTAAAAGCCATGCCAAATTAAAGTATAGTCCACACACAGGAAAAATAGCAGTAAGAAGAAACTGTCTCAGAGAAAGCCCAGACACTAGACTTACTAGACAAAGATTTAAATCAGTTATTTTATTTTTTAAATACTTATTTATTTTGAGGGGCAGGGCAGAAAGGGAGAAAGAGAATCCCAAGCAGGCTCCACGTTGTCAGCAAAGAACCGGATGTGGGGCTTGATCTCATGAACCATGAGACCATGACCTGAGCCAAAACCAAGAGTAGGATGCTTAACCAACTGAGCCACCCAGGAGCCCTTAAATCAGCTATTTTAAAGTGCATTACATGAACAGAAATCATGAAGTAAATAGTGAAGTATGAGCACAGTGTTTCACCAAATAAACAATAACAGAGGCAGAAATTATTTTTTTAAAAAGAACCAAATAAAAGTTCTGCAATTTAAAAAAATTCAGTTAAGTGGCTCACTAGCAGATCTGAGTTGGCAGAACAAAGAATCAGTGAACTTAAAGGCAGGTCAACTGAGATTACTTAGTCTGAGGAACAAAAAGAAAAAAGAATAAAGAAAAATGAACACAATCTCAGAAACCTATAGGACACCATCAAGCATATCAATATATGGATAAGAGCCACAGAGAAGAAAGGTTTGAAGAAATAATGGCCAAATACTTCCACAAATGTGATGAAAAACATTAATCTACAAATCTAAGAAGTTCAAACACCAAGTAGAAGGAACTCAAAAGACCCAAACCTAGACACATCAGTATCAAACTATTAAAAGCCAGGAAAAAAAAAAAAAAAAAAAATCTTGAAAGCAAACAGAAGAGATTAGTCACACACAAGGGATATGCAATAAGATTAACAGCTGATTCTTCATCAGAAACTATGGAACCAAAGGCAGTAGGTGAACATGTTCAAAGCATTAAAAGAAAAAAACTCAACTTTCAAAAATAAAGGAAGGTTAAGACAGTCTCAGATAAACAAAAACTGAGGGAATTTGTTGCTAGTAGATCTGCCCAAAATAGTTACTAAAGATGATGCTTTTTACATCCTTTCTGATTTTTCCCCCTTCTGATTTAAAAGATAACTGCATAAAGCAGTAACTATAAAACTATGTTGATGCAATTATGATGTATAAAGATGTCACTTATATAAAAATAACAACACAAAGGAGTAGGAGGAGAATAAAGCCATATAGAAGCAAATTCTTTGTATATTCCAGACAGTAAATTGCTATTAATCCAAACTGGATTGTAAGATGTTAATTGTAATCCCTACAAAAACAACTAAAAATTAGACTAACAACTACTGAAAGCACATTAACGATTGCTAAGAGTGAGGGAGATGGTGAGGGGACACACAAGTGACTACCATGAGTAAAGGTTACTTTTCTTTTGGAGTGATGAAAACGTTCTGGAATTAGTGGTGATGATGCACAACTTTGTGACTATACTCAAAACTACTAAATTGTACACTTTAATATGGTGAATTTTATGGTATGTAAATTATAGAACCATAAAAAAAAAAAAAAGAAATCCAATGAAAAGCTTAAGACAGATGTGAGCATTTCACTGCATATAAATTTTACCTCAAAAGAAACGGAATCTAGTAATGGTATCAATGCTTTAAGCATTAGGAAAAAGTTTACAGCTATCTGTAATTTATTTTGAATTAAATTTTAAAACCTGAAATGAAGATCAGTAGGATAGACTAGTGGGAAAGCAACAATCAATGGTAGAAAATAGGTATGAGACGGGCACTGAGGAGGACATTTGTTGGGATAAGCACTGGGTGTTGTATGGAAGCCAATTTGACAATAAATTATATTTAAAAAAAAAAAGAATGTAGGTATGAATATCTGGGTTATCACTGTAGAATTTCAACTTTTCTGTATGACAATGTTCATAAACTGCTGAGGAAAAAAATAGTGCTGAAGAAACACTCAGATCCAGGTTTTGAACCTTTCTACAACTAGTCTGAACTCCACAAAAAACTAGTATTGTTAAAGACGTATATGTGACAAATTATTGTAAAGGAGAACATAGAGACATAACAAAGGGGAAAAACTTGAATATGAACATTATATATTTTGAATCAATGATAAATTTCTTGGTGTGATAATGGTATTATCATTATGAGAGTATCCCTGTGAAAGAGATACTTGCTGCAGTATTTAGTAGTGAAATTTCATAAAGAATCTAATTTTTAAAACGATTTACGAATGGAATGTGAGTATGCATATAGACAGAAGATAAAATGTGACAAAGTGTTATTTAGCAAATAAATCTAGGTGAAAGATACGTGCATGCTAATACTGCTCTTTCAACCTGTTAGCTTTAACTTTTTCAAAATAAAAAGGGTGGGTGGAAGAGGAGTACCAAGGTTGAGCAGGAGTTATAAAGAATTTTGGCAAGTAACAACTCTCACCTCATCTCCCTCTATTCTCCCCTCCATATACTGTGGTCTAACCACACTTGTCTCCTTGCTCTGTCCCAATCAAAACAAGCTGATAATACTTTCAAGGTCTTTGTCTTTGCTGGTATTCTTTCTACTTGGAATATTCTTCCCCCAGATCTTCACTTGGCTATTTTCTTTTAATCATTCAAGCCTCAACCAATGTAATCTCAAAGAGGCCCTCTTATCTAATGATTTTAACATAAGAGATGCCCATCAGGCTCTAACACATCACCTGATTTTTTTTTTTTTTTAAACGTTTATTTTTGAGACAGAGAGAGACAGAGCATGAATGGGGGAGGGTCAGAGAGAGGGAGACACAGAATCTGAAACAGGCTCCAGGCTCTGAGCTGTCAGCACAGAGCCCGACGCAGGGCTTGAACTCACGGACCATGAAATCATGACCTGGGCCGAAGTCAGCCGCTTAACCGACTGAGCCACCCAGGCGCCCCTGATTTTTTTTTAATGTTTATTCATTTATTTTGACAGAGAGCAAGAGTGAACGAGGGAGAAACAGAGAGAGAATGAGAGACAGAATCCCAAGCAGGTTCTATGCTCAGCCTGGAGCCCAATGAGGCATTCTATCCCACGAACCGTGAGATCATGACCTGAGCTAAAGTCAAGAGTTGGATGCTTAACGGACTGAGCCACCCAGGTGCCTCTCTCCCCACCAATATTTTCTTAACAGCAATAATCCATGACTGGAATGCTTATAAATTTTTTGTGTGTTTTACTTCTGTTTTTCTCTCTACAACATAACCTACAGGCCAAGAGAGTCAGTTGTTTTATATTTTAGGCTGTCCTTCCTTGCCTTCCATAGCCTGTGTCCTATGACATCCACTCTTGTAGCCAGTAAAAACTAAACTGGAAATAGTAAAGCAACTGATAATCTTCTTCTACAAGAGCAGAAGCTAGGGGAATAAGCTTTGTTAACATCTGATGTTAACAAAAATCAGAGTGGGTGGGTCAAGGGACCGATATTAGACTCAAAGACTATGAGTATATAGTAGCTACAACAACTGATTGTTTAGTGATACCTAAAATGCTAGGACCAAAACCAGCAACAGTTAGCTTTCTACCAAAAAATAAAATGTCTTGGGGTGCCTGGGTGGTTCAGTTGGTTGAGCGTGTCCGGCTCCTGATTTCAGCTCAGGTCACGATCTCATGACTTGTGAGATCGAGTCCCATGTCAGGCTCCACACTGAGCATGAAGGCTGCCTGGGATTCTCTCTCTCCCTCTCCACTACTCGCACTCTCTCAAAATAAATAAATGACTGTTAAAAATTTTAAATTTCCCTAACGTTTGACTTAAGTTTAAAAGTTTACATTGTGCTAAGACCTAGAGAAAAATGAGAGTCCATCCATGTTCCATGAATCCAGGTAAAATTTAATCTAACACTATAGTTTCTACTCTTCCATTTGATTTAAATGACATTTTTCTACCTTTTTTGCCCAATCTACTATTTGTCCTCCTTTCCCTTATACCTAATATTTCTACTGCATGCTAAATTCTATCCTTACATTATAAAAGACCATGGTCTTTGCCTTCTCTGTGGATACTTTATAAATCCTTGAAATGACATGTACTCATGAATATAATGAAAAAGAATGGTTGTAGAAAAGTCTGAGGGTAACAGTGAGAAAGTAGTAACTAAAATGATAGCTTATAGAGCTTGTATTTACTCATTGCTTACCATAAACCAAGCTCTATTCTAAGGATTTTACAGTGTACTAACTCACTTGGTTTTCACAAAACCTCATAAGATATTATCCACATTTTACACATATGTAAACTGAAACCCAAAGAAGTAAAATACCTTGACCAATGTCATGCAACTATTAAGGCTAGATTCAAACCAAGCCAAATGATTTCTGACACTTTTTTCACTATATGGCCTCTAACCATGACACTGTGTGTACAAATTTGATAAAAATTCTGTGGGTGCTGAAATTTCAGAAACAAGAAGGCAAATATGCAAACTATATTAATTTTTAACAATGTTAAGATTAATCCCTAAATTTGACTGATTCTCCTTGACATGACAAAAAGAAAAAAATAGGACACAAAAAAACATTACTTAAAAATAATAACGACAACAACAACAACAGATTGTTCCCAAGTGTGCTACCTGAAGTACACAACATAGCTGAAAATACCAAAAGACTTGTGGGTCACAGTTCTTACTAGAATTCAGCTAATATCCCAAAGACCTAAATCTTTATAACCCTGACAACTTCTAGTATATTTTGTTTCCCCTATAACATTCTCATTCAGGATATTTTCTATAAGCATATTCTGATACAAAACTCTTGACTAGACACTATTCACTAACAGCTGTGAATGTTTTATTAAGCAGAGACCTGTCAAGTAGAGCAATGGTGAACTCAACAGAACTAAATGTGGTTCATTAGACACTCTGTAAGTCACATCGGGTGATTTCTAAAGCCTAGTTTAAAACCATCCTACTGCTCTACAGACCACAAAGCTCTCATCAAACTTTAGTAAGGAAAGGGTGAAAGGTCCAAAGTACTTAATATATCATAATAGCTTCTACGTATCTTAGGAAATGCAAAAATATTTCTTCAGTGGAAGGGCAAAATATTATGTAATTTTGACTATTTCTAAGTACTGATAATAAAAACTCAATAATATAAAAATCTAAGTATATATGCTGACAATATATATGCTGATAATGTCAAAACCTCCAATGTACCACATTTAACTAAAGACATATTAGAGTTCCCATCCTTATTAAAATTCCCAGCTCCCCATCAAAAAAGTGAGTAAAGTTTTCTAACCTTTCAAAGTCACCTTGCCTTGTAAATTTTGACAACCTATACACGGCCCAGTTGTTAAGCTGTTTAGAGGTCATTCCTCTTCCATTATCTATTACTGCAACGGCAGGTTTTCCTTGTGTTTCATCAAAAAGCTATGAAATAAGTTCACAAAGACAGGAAAAGTCAAATCAATATTAAAAATATAAAAAGTCAAACATTAAAGAAGTAATTCAATGGGCTCACTCACACATTGCTGGTGGAAGTGTAAATGTATTACAACTTTCTAAAAGGTACTTCAGCTACATAAATCAAAGGCCTTAGAATTCATGTCCTTTAATCCAGAAATTCCATACCTCAGAACTTAGCTTAAGGAACTAGATACATGTACAAAGACCTATCAATCATGCCAGCATTCCTCACAATGGCAAAAATACAGAAAAAAATCTAAATGTTCAACAATAGTAGATTATATAATTTATCATATAACCAATAAATGAAACTATAACAACATTATACTGCAGAATATTCATATGACAAATGTCTACAACGTACTGTCAAGGGAAAGTAGAAGATCACAAAAAACAAAATGTAAGCTATGATCACACACATATATATATACATATATGCATAGAAAAAAGGGCACATAAAAAATTTTAACAATGAAGAGACATCAAATAATTATTTCTACTTTTAGTTTTTGACCTTATTTTCTAATTTTTCTACAATGAACTTATGGTACTTCTATAAAAGATAAAGTAAAATTTCTTTATAGTATTATTTTCTTACCAATTTGATCTGTATTCTTCTAATACCAGTGTTTCGAGAAGTAGCAGACAATGAATTGTCAATTAATTCGGCAAGAGCAAATGCTGGAAGAGAATGAGAAGACATCACTGCTTAACTTTTCCCTCCCAAATACTTCATTTAAAAGTACAAAGTAAAAGAAACTCTGAAGTACCTTAAGCCATCACTTTTATTTTCCAAAGAGCTAGAATTAAAGTATTATCCTGATCCTAATGATATAATACATAATAAAGGCATCATCACCAATCACCACCGCATAAAAAAGCAGTCATCACCCAGTACTTGTAAGGCACTAAACGGCATGAGTCAGCCAGCCATGATTCCTGGCTTCAAGGAGTTTATAATCTAAAGACAGACATACAGACATAGAAGACAAACAGAAGACCATAACCATAAAATCAAATACTAGTTCGTGGTATGTAATACATCATGCACAAGTCAAAAGTAAACACATTTAGAGATGAAGGGGCAAATCTAAAGCAACTATGTAAGTGTCTATTAAGAACTAATTTAGATATGGAAATCTTGTAACTAACAGCAACTTGTCAAATGGCAGAACATGTCTGTTTAACAGAGAACTGCTAATTATTTCCTACAACAACCAAGCTGATATTCAACTTCTTAATGGCTCACTATTATCACCTAATATTCTCTTTTCTTCAAGGTCACTACTAAAACTATTTTCCACTTTTATTTCCTTAATTAAAAAGGGCAACATACCAAATTTATGTCTCTTACTTTCCCTGAAGCATAACCCAACACTATAAATTAATCCACAGAGTAGCACCCCAGCAAGCATTCCAAAGTCTAAACACTTACAGAATGGCTATGTTTATAAACTACAAAGAAGTTACCACAAATCAGATTACATATAAGGATCTGGCCAATGGTAATGTCTAGAAAATGGAGGAGGAACATTGTAAGAAATGGGAGGAAAAGAAAAAATTAAGAGAAATTTGGAGGGAAGAATTTGGTATCTGCAGAAATGTGAATGAACAAAGGAAAAAAATTCAAGATGGTTTTGAGTCTTTGCTCTAGAAGACTTGATAAATGGTCATATTTACCAGTAAGGAAAAATTTAGAGGGGAAGGAAAACAGTCATTCCGTTTTAGCTGCAATGCCCCACCACTACTACATCAAACTCAAGGAGTAGAGGTGGCCCATAGGGAGCTAGAACAGATACTTGAGAGAATAAAAACAGCCAGAGGTAAGGATTTTTGCTTCACTGACAGAACAGTTAAGGCTTGGATCACTTAAGAGAAAAGTATAAACAAAGAGCAGCATGACTTTAAGAAATATCCACTATATGGTCAAGGATAGTAAGAAGCACCACCAAAGGCCAATGAAACAAAAGGAGGGAAAGACCTAGGAATGTAAAGTCACAGTAATCAAAGCAAGAACTTAAACAGGGAGACTTTCTTTTTCATATGACAGCAGGAATGATGACTAGCACAACTAATCTGGAAGGCAATTAAATTTATATCAAATCTTGAAAATGAACTACCTATTCACTCTATAATTATATATTTAGAAATCTATCTCCAGAGAAAGAATTACAAGTTCATTCAATATACAAGTATTTAAACACTTACTATTTTCAGCCATTATTCTAGGGATAGAACAAAACAGACAAGAGTCCTAATCTTGTGGAGTTAACATTCTAATTAAAAGATGGAAGAATCAGGGCGCCTGAGTGGCTCAGTTGGTTAAGCATCTGACTTCAGCTCAGGTCATGATCTCACTCCTGGTGAATTCAAGCCCCACATTAGGCTCTGTGCTGACACCTCAGAGCCTGAAGCCTGTTTTGGATTCTGTCTTCCTGTCTCTCTGCCCCTCCCCTGCTCACCCTCTCTGTCTCAAAAATAAACAAACATTAAAATTTTTTTTAAAAAGATGGAAAATGATGAGAGAGATGGAAAATGTAATATAATCATAATCATGTTAGAAAGTTGTATACGTGGAGAAAAGAAAGAGCAAAGAGACTAACAGTAAAGGCACAAAGGAAATACAGCTGCAATCTTAAGCAGGTTAATTTTTGTTAAGAAGGTAATAAACAAAACTTCAAAGAGGTGAGGCAATGAGACAGGGCCTATCTGGACAAAGAGTATTACAGGCAGAAGGTCCTAAGCTAAGTATAGAGCTGGAACTGGGGTAAAATGAACAAGCAAAAAGAAGAGTTGAGACAAAGGCAGAGAACTCACAAAGCAGAGCTACAAAGGCCATATAGATGATTAAAAAGACTTCGGCTTTTATTCTCAGTGAAATGGGGAACCATCAGTGTTTTCAGCAGAAGAGTAACACAATCTGACTTCTCAAACCTTACGTGGACAGGCATGAAAAGATAGAAATGAATTAAGAGTTCACTATATAATCTAGGTGATGATTCCTCGAGATCAGGTTTAAAGAAACAGAAACTGTCATTTCTAGATACACACTGAGGATAGCGCCAACAGAACTTTCTGACAGACTGAATGAAAGATCAATTTGATTTCTGGCCTAAGTAACTAAAAAAACAGCGATAATCAATTTGGATGGGAAAATTATGTGTAGTTAGGATTCATTGATCAGATCAGGGCTCCCATCTTAGGTTTTCTAGTGGAGATAACATATGGGGAGCTGCACAGACAAAACTGGGATTCAGGAGAGAAGTCTGACATTATTATCAATATTTAACTAAAAACTACCATTTCTATCACCTCCATTTAGGAGTCACTGCCATAAAGATGGTATTTAGAACAATGACATTGGATAGGATGACTAAATAAGATAAGGAACCAAGGAACTAAGCCCTGAGGCACTTCAAGATTAAGAAGGTTGAGGAGGGAGGTCAATTATATCTCAATTAAAGAAAAAAAGAAAAAGAAGAAAAAAAGAAGATGGAGAGAGAAGACTACAGAGAAGACAGTTGAGGTAGAAACAAAATAGAGTATGGTTTCTCAAAAGTTAAGTGAAGATTATTTTATCAAGGAGGAAGAAGTGATAAACTGTCAATGCCTTGAGTAAAATGGGAACTGAAAACTGATCATTGGATTTAGTCACTGGAGACTTTCAAAGTGTAAGTACAGGGGCAACTGGGTAGCTCAGTCAGTTGAGCATATAACTCCTGATTTCAGCTCAGGCCATGGCCCCAGCGTTGTGGGATCAAACTCCCTGTTGGGCTCCTCACTGAGCATGGAGCCTGTTTAAGATACTCTCTACCACTCTCCCCTGGCTTGCACTCTCTTTAAAAAAAAAAAAAATACAAGAGAGTGAAAAGGAGAGAATGGGAAGAGGAGCGACACTACTGACAGTAAATACAGTCAACTCTTTTAAGGAGTTTTGCTGTAAACTGGAACAAAAACTGGGCAGTAGCTGGTGTAAGTAAGTATGATGTTTTTAAGATGGGAGAAATAAGACGGTAGCTTTCTTGTATATAATGAACATCAGAGGTAATAAATGTAACGGTTAGCAGTTCAAGTTCGGTAGTTCTTCCTCTGCTAGGGTTCAAATCCTGGCTCCAACACTTACTAGTAGGGTGGCCTTTGTCAAACTACCTAAAATCTCTTAGCCTCAGTTTCTTCTGCAAAGTAGGGTCATTACCTAACATTAGCTACTACATGGGATTAAGGATTAAATGAGATAATGTTCATAAAGCATTTGGCACAGAGCCTGCCACTGCAGCTGACAGTAGTAATACCAGTACTTCAGGTGAGGATGTGTACAAAGATTTAGACAAAAGAATATTCAGTCATGTGTAACATAAAAAAGACTAAAAACAACCTAAATGTCTAACAGTAGAACACTGTTCAAAGAAATTTATGTAAATAATGTATAAACACTAAAAACAAATATACACTGACATATATATTAAACATATTTTTTATTTTAAACAAAAAAGTAGATTAAAGAAGTATGCACCATATAAAACCACTAAAAAAGTTATGAAAGGGTCTGAAATGATAAACACCAAAGTAAGTGGTAGTTATATCTGTGTGGTAGAGATATGATGTTCTCTATGTTCTTTTTACTTATCTATGTATTCTAATTTCCTACAAACTATAATGCATACAATGAGAAAAATATTTTTAATAAGTTTATAATGAATATCTAAGTAGTACTGAACACATTGGCAGGATCCAGACAGAAAAGACTCTCTAAATCAACTGATTTACATAAAGGTCATTAGCAAACAATCCAAAGGTAGGATAAAAAGTGGTGAGAAGTAATGGTAGAAAGAAACAAGAAATGGAGACCAGACCAAAAACCACTTACTTGTGCAGTTCAGGTATGCAAATTTGTAACATAAAAAAAAATTTTTCTCAATTAGGAGAGGTCTACAGGAAGCCAGGAAGAATAAATCAGAGTATACAAGAGATGGAAAGATATGTAGGTACAATATATCTTATACGTTAAAGTGGAAGAAATTGTAATACTAACTAGATTAGTTTTAAAAGAGAGGTACCTTTACTCTGAAGAAGACTTAGAAAAAGAAACATATTGTGATGAAGAGGTTGAAGCAAGGAAGTTCACAATGACCAGTCATATCTTCTAATAAAGTAGAAATAGAATTTTTAAAAAGTGAAGGAATGCAACATGTGGTCAAGGGATAAAGTATAGTAATAGTTTGTCAAAATTAGTACAGATGTAATACTTACGCAAAGGATTTTGTCCTTCACTTGCGTAATATTCATACATGCCACTTTTAACCAGTGTGTCATAGTGAGGTAGGAAGTCAATTCGTTCTTTTGTAGCTGTAAGTAGTAACTGATTGACTGACTGTAGCAGGTATAGAGTGACTCCATCTTTAACAGTGTCATCTGTAATTAAGAAGTAATAACTTAAGTGCTACACTAGTATCAGAAACACAATGAATTTATAATTCTGAATATGCAAATTATATCTATAAGATATCTTTAGAGATGGTACAGGCAACCCCTCACACAATGGATCTATCTATAAATTCAGTTGTGTTTTATTAAGGATAGTACAGTGGAATTGGCCCAAATATTTCCACTCATCTAAAACACTCAATTCTTAATAAGTTAAACTATCACAGAAAATCAGACAAAGAACTAAATTCAAAAGGAATCAAGCACGAAAACTGGCAGGTCCTGGAATCTAATTGGATAAAAAAAAAAAAAAGATAGTGGGGGACACCTGGGTGGCTCAGTCAGTTAAGCGTCTGACTTCAGCTCAGGTCATGATCTCACGGTTCGTGAGTTCGAGCCTCGCATCTGGCTCTGTGCTGACAGTACAGAGCCTGGAGCCTGCTTTGGATTCTCTGTCTCCTTCTCTTTGCCCCTTCCCCACTCACACTCTGTCTCTCTCTCAAAAATAAACAAACATTAAAAAAATAAAAAAAAATAAAAAGATAGTGGAAGAATCTAAGTTGGTGAGAATTAACTTCTTGAGGGCCCATGTAAAAGAAATGTGGCCAAGTATCACACAACATCTCATCTTCTGCAGCCGTAAATGACAACTATTTTTCTATCATCTTGTTTGAAAAATATGACCTCTACACAAACTGTGCACATATAATGTTTCCCCCTCCACTCCACGAAAGTAACCAAAATTATCAATAATTTTAGATGTTTATCTGTGTAATAAAATAGTTACTGCCCTATAATATACTAGAATATACTAAATATAAAAGCATCAATTAAACACTGCTTACCAAAATTATCACAGGTAATTTCTTTCCTACTTGTTGTTGTAATAACAAATTTCTCTTCAGGTGAAATGCCAAGTGTCTATCCAAAATAATAGGAATAAAATCAATTATTACACAAAGGAAAGAAATACATCATTCAAGTTCATAAGAATATGAAAATATTGATAGTATATCATAACCCTGTAACAATTACTGTATTCACCTAAGAAATCTAAGTCTTGATATTTAAAAATTTTTCCTTTGCATAATTAAGGACAGCTCTACCTATTAATTACCTATTTGCTTAACAAGGTTGTTTTTTCTTCTACTGGCATATAAAGCCACCTAGGAACATGATGATTAGACGAAATATTTCAAAAGAGTTTTAATATGAGCAGGGCCTCCTAGGCAAAAGGCATGCTATTTCATGTCAACATATAAGTAAACTCATTTGAAGCAAAGCATTAACACTTATGCTCATATAAATACTTAAACACACAAAAAGTACTAGAAAAAAGGAGAAGTTAATATTTATAACACAGAGGTAAGAATAGCCATGCTATGCAGGATTTTCTGTATTAAAGAATCTCTTTAATCTATTATAACCCCTTCCAAAAGAGTAACTTTAAAAAATTAAGGCAAATTATAAATTCTGAGAGGGAATTCCAACAGGAGGCAAAGAGCATCCTTAGGAAACCAAAAGCCTTCCTGAAACAAGATGAAGATCAACAAAGAGAAAAGAACAAAAAATCATGATCAAAAGGAAAAAATACAAATGAATGACCAATGAACATACAAAAAATAGACATTTTACAACTGTCTGATCAAAAAATGACAATAATGATCAAAAAATGACAATAAGAAAAATGAGTTAACATTTCCATTAAAATTTTACATATCTTTACAATTAAAAGACATATGCTCTTTCTAAAATTAAACAATACAACAATGTATAGTTAAGTGAAAAGACTGACTTCTGCTTTGAGTAATGATGGACTAATCTTAGACCAACTTTGCCACCGGGGTGGGACGGACAACTGGACTGATGATACTCACTCAAATCTTCAATAGCGATACTAAACCCTTATTGGTTCCCACTGAAACTTGTTAAAGCACCAACTCCTTATTCTAAACACTGACTAAAGGGAAAAAATAAAGGGGTGCCTGGGTAGCACAGTTGGTTGAGTGCTCTAGATCTCAGCTCAGGTCATGATCTCATAGCTCCTGAGTTCCAGCCCCTTGTAGGGCTCTGTGTTGATGGCATGGAGCCTGCTTTGGATTCTGTTTCTTCTCTCTGCCCTTCCCCGCTTGTGTGCTCTCATGCACTCTCTCTCAAAATAAATAAACTTAAAATGAAATTAAGGGAAAAAACACAGCATTTATCCTGCCTTTTCGGCACCAACTGTATTTAGGGGTAACCAAAGAGCTCTAATTGATGAGGCAAAGTTGTTACTTAGAGAATTCCAGCTAATAAATACAGGAGGAATGGCAATCAAAATCTCACCATTAATGGATGAACTATCAGATCAAATTTTGTTATGGAGGGATCCAGGTGAAACCACCTGAATCCCACCTGAATGCTAATATGATCTTAGCACTGCTAAGAGTGGGAGAAATATTCGTTTATTACATGCCTCTTGATACAATGTAACAAAGTACCAGCACCACCTACCTATGAGGTATTCTTTGCCTCCATACCTCAAAGAAGTTGAACCTAAATTTTGCTTATAAACCTTTAAAAATAACTTGTTTACAGGACATATGGAGATAGAACAAGTTAAATTACACCATGAAGGAGCACAAATCCATAATGTGCACTATTCAAGAAAAACCTGCTTGATTTCTTCAACAGGCAAAGGTCAAGAAAAACTGAGAGATTGGGGAAAGACAGTTGTGCTGAAATGCTCTAAATTCATAATATAAAAAAAACAAATTCAACATGAGGACCCTGATGGAATCTTGATTTTAAAAAACCAATTATAAAAAGACATTTTGAAATAATCAGAGATACCTGTATATGAACAAAGCTATCAGACAATATTTTAAGATGTTAATTTTGGTGGTGTGATCACAGAAATCCATGTGAAAAGCTAGGAGTAAAGTGAACCAAGAACTGGAATATGCCACAAAAGACAAAAATGATACTTGTGTGGTAAAATACTTGGTAACTGTTGAATCTGGATGATGAGTTAATGTGGGCTCATTATACTATTATCTCTTTATGTTTGAAGCTTTTCGTAAGAGAAATGTGTAACATAAAACATACTATAACAGACCAGTGGAAGAGAACAGTGGATCGTGATACAGACCCACACATATATACATGGAAATAGGAGGTGACATTATAAATTGGTGCGGAAAGAATAATTTCAATGAATGATACTGAAACTAGATAACTGCACAAAAATAGGTAAAATAAGATCCCCATCTTAACATACACAAAAAGAAATTTCAAGAGAATTAAAGATGCTGTATGTTAACCCAAATTTTAGAGGAGAACACAGAGGAATAATTTTGAGAAGACAGAGAAAAGGATTTCTGAAAATATACAAAAAGTGCAAGCCATAAAGGAAAAAATTAGAAAATATGAAGATACACTCATCCTCACTAGTAGAGAAATTAAAACAACTTATTCCCATGAGGTCGGCAAAAATTTTAAGTCCTGATAATATAAAGTACAGGCCTCCACACAGGGAAACTGGGCCTATACACTATTAATAAAATGATAATTAGGGTCACCTGAATGGCTCAATCGGTTGGGCACCCGATGGCTGAGGTCATGATCTCAGGGTTTGTGGATTCAAGCCCCACACTGGGCTCACTGCTGTCAACACAGAGCCCACTTTGGATCCTCTGTCCCCTTCTCTTTCTGCCCCTCCCCCACTCATGCTCTCTCAAAAATAAATATTTATTAAAAAAAAAAAAAAGACTGATAATCAATACAACTATATTGAAAAGCAATCTGGGGGTGCCTGGCTGGCCCTGTCGGAAGAGCATGTGACTGATGCTCTTGGGGTCATGAGTTCAAGTCCTATGTTAGATACAGAGGTTACTTAAATAAACTGTAAAAAAAAAAAAAAAAAAAAGCAATCTGGTACACTTTACTAAATTTAAAGATAATCATATCCTATGGAATTCCACCCTACAGAAATGAAGCTATTGACATAAACTGATGGGGAATAAAACTGTACTTGTTTAACAAATAAAAACTGGCTTTACAGACCTTTATTAGTTTTGTGTAATGAGTCTTTACTTTTTAGTTCAGTACTACTTTATTTCTACAGTGCCCAATTGCTAGATCATGTGCTTACGTACCCTGCAGAATAAAGTCTGTTCAGTTACTGAAAAACTATGTGCCAAGTTGAATTTTTAAGATTTACATGCATCTGAATTATATCTAATAATTCCATACACTCTCTCCATTAATCTGTTATTATTCAACTAAGATACTAAGCTTTCTTTTGTCTTCCTTACCTATAATTCTGTATATGAGAATTATTTCTTGAAATCATAATTTTTCTCAATATTTTTAAATCTTTGATATTTGGCAAATATAAATTACATTTTTACATAATTCATTATGCTTTTATTCAAGATGGCATATTCTTCTCTCCCCATATTTTTAGTCTAAATCCTATCTTATCAAGACATAAACTAAAGTCTTTCATGTTTTGTATTAACCTGGCCTTGAATACAGATACACTTACTCTGCCTTTCCCTATGCGAAAGCAGAATAACATTCTATTTGGGCAAGAGACTTGATTAGGTTTTTTTTTTAATGTTTATTTATTTGAGACAGAGAGAGAGAGAGAGAGAGAGAGAGAGAGAGAATGAGTGGGGGAGGGGCAGAGAGAGAGGGAGACACAGAATCAGAAGCAGGCTCCAGGCTCTGAGCTGTCAGCACAGAGTCTGACACGGGGCTCAAACTCACAAACCTTGAAGTCATGACCTGAGCCGAAGTGGGTCGTTCAACCGACTGAACCATCCAGGCGCCCCTAGGTTTTTTCATTTTTAAAAGAATACTTTGATCCCATCGTTTTCTGGGTTAATTGGTAAAGCAGACAGATCTGCCTTTAATGGGTAATAAAAATTACCTGCCTTCCATCTCTTTAGGTCACCTTCAAGCTACCTGTTGTCCAACCTTCCTCAAAAGCCAATTTTAAATATTTCTTAACGGCTAACTAAATTGAGTCCATAAAGTCTTCAAATACTTTAAATTTCATCCATAGATTAAGTCAGAAACTACATACTTCGACGCACTGTTCTGAAACTCTGCAAACTAGCCTTTAATTTGTCCTTTGACATTATACCTAATGTGCAGGTTTTGTCCCTGAATCACCCACAGACCAGTAACACCCATACTGCACATGAGTGAGAAATTTCTAAGAAAAAAAAAAAAGAAGAAAAAAATTTGAGGAGTGCCTGGGTGGCTCAGGTGGTCAAGTATCCAACTTTGGCTCAGGTCATGATCTCACAGTTCGAGAGATCAAGCCCCACATCGGGCTCCATACTGACAGAGTGGAGGCTGCTTGGGATTCTCTCTCTCCCTCTCCCTGCTGCTCCCTGACCCATGCTTTCTCTCTCTCAAAAATAAATAACTTAAAAAAAAAAAAAAACTTAAAAAAATCCGAGTGGTTACTGGTTAAAGCAGCTTGCATTACCCTAAATAACACATACCCTACCTTGCATTAAAGGAAATAAGCAGCAGCCTTTCCTCTCTTTAAGGACGTTGTCCGTATTATGAGGATTCCAAAGGAATTAGGGAAAATTATTTCTCAAATCAAAGCTTTGCTTCACTAGCAAATGGAATGTTTTTATTTTATAGACACTGTAGTTTTTCTATCAATTATCTTTCCTTGTTTTGACCTCTAAGAAACTCAAAGCTGATTTCAAGGCTAAGCAATGGTGGAAGATATTATCAAAGTTTATTAACTCTCTTCAGGTTACTATTTTATTCCTTCCTATACCCACTTTTGCTTCTTCTTTTAATCTTCTGGAAAAATAATTTTTTTTAAGATTTTAAGTAATTTCTACACCCAACTTGGGGCTCGAACCCACAACCTCAAGAGCGAGAGTCACATGCTCCACCAAATGAGCCAACCAAGCACCCCTCATCTTCAGAATTTTTCTAAAAAAATTTTTTACATTTATTTTTGAGACACAGAGAGAGACAAAACATAAGTGGGGGAGGGGCAGAGAGAGAAGGAGACACAGAATCCAAAGCAGGCTCCAGGCTCTGAGCTGTCAGCACAGACCCCAACGTGGGGCTTGAACTCATGAACCGCGAGATCATGACCTGAGCAGAAGTCAGACACTCAACCAACTGAGCCACCCAGGAGCCCCCCAGAATTTTTAATATGTGTACCCTATGTACCAAATTTTTTTAAAAGGAAGAGAGTGATTCATTTAACAGCTATAAACTAACTAGTGGTAAAGCTCCTGCCCTCAACAAGCATACAGATTTTTTTAAGTATCATGGTAGAGTAAGGTGCCATGGTAGAGTAACAACGTATAGTGGAACCACACAAAGAAAAAAGTAAACATTTCCTCAAAATTGGAGATGGAGGGGAAGGTTTGCATACTTGGGACTTAATGTCTGGATATATTCTGAAGCGCTAGCCAAATGAATCATCTTCAATGATTCTGCAAGGCCACAAGGGCTCAGGTGAAGTCAATAGCTGTGTATCACAAGTGTAAGGGATTCTTCCAAATCTATTCCTTCCTTTTTTTTTTTTTCAACTTTCTTCTTTCCTCTTGACTGCTCCCTTTTTCCACAAAGTGAACTTTTCCCAAATAACAGTTTAGAATACATAATACTTTCTAGCACTACAAACACTTATTAGTTCAAGTTTTAATGAAAAACTTTTACTTAGTGCATTATTTTGCCTCCTCCCCAACAAGGAAAATAAACGCTGTAGTAAATAACGTCGGCACTGTGGAGGTTTTTTTAAATAAAAATACAAGCTTCAGAATCAAAGAGACCTAGATTTAACCCTAGTTTCACTGCTTATTAACTGTGTAATCTTGGACTTAATTCAGTAATTTAATGCAGTTCTTCATGTAGGTAATGGAGGCAAGGTTATGGGATTAGGTTACATAATCTAATGATGCTTTAAAAAATAAATTCTGCGGGGCACCTGGGTAGCTTAGTCGAGTAAGCGTCTGACTTCGGCTCAGGTCATGATCTCGCAGTCCCCAAGTTTGAGCCCCGCACTGGGTTGTGTGCTGACAGCTCAGAGCCTGGAGACCGGTTCAGATTCTGTCTCTTCCTCCCTCTCTGCCCCTCCCCCCCCAAAATAAACAAACATTAAAAATTTAAAAAAATAAATTCTGCAAAAAAAGTTAGCCTTCCATTCTTTTTCCTTAACTAGTTCTTCCCTCCCCCTCTGATCAAATTTCACCTTTGTCTCTTCCAGCAGAAAAAAGTGGGAAGGAGGAGGAAAGAATTAGTCAAAAGAAAGATTTTGTTTGGTTTTCAAATTAAGATACTGAAGGAATGGAATAAATATATCTATTCCCTATAACAACTTAATTTGAGGCAAAGTGGTATAACAGAAAAAATATGGGTTCTGGGTTTGAGTCCTAATTCAAGACTGTACTGTTCTACTTAACTGAGTCACCATCTCTAAAAGTGAGTTATCACTTCTGTAATAATACTTCCCCTAAATAACAGTTACTGACACTTTTCACAAGGGAGAATTTATTTCTAAAGAGGGAGTGAATTAGTACAATGTTATTGAAAACAAATCTGAAAATACCTATCAAGAGCTTTAAAAATATTCCTGACCTTTGATACAGAAAATTCATTTTCAAGTTTCTAAACAAAAGAAAAAGACATAAAACACGATGTATTCAAAGATGCTTATCATGGAATTACTTAAAATTGAAAGTAACGTTAATGTCGACAAAAAGAAGGGATTTGGTTATGTAAACAGTGGTACGAAACAAACTATTTGAAACTTTGATTATGAAGACTTGCATTAAAATAGAAAAATGCTGACAATATTAACTGAAAAAATAGAATGCAAATGTGCGTCACAACAATAAAAAAAAAAAAAAAAAATCGGGGTAGGGTTATCTGGGTGGCTCAGTCGGTTAAACATCCAACTTCTGCCCGGGTCATGATCTCTAGGTTTGAGTTTGAGCACTGCCTCGGGATCTGTGCTGACAGCTCAGAGCCTGGAGCCTGCTTGGGATTCTGTGTCTCCCCCTCTCTCTGCCCCCTCCCACGCTCATGCTCTCTCTCAATAAATAAATGTTAAAAAAAAATTTTTTTTAAATCGGATAAGGATACAAAAAAATAACTCCAAGTGCTACCAGTATTTATAAATGTTATAGTAAAGGTTTCCTTTCCTCCCCCCTCTGTTCCATATTTTCTTTAATGTGCCGATATTTTTAATAAAAATAATGAACATAAAGAGTTCCCTTTTTGTGGAATGGTTTTGGAAACATTTATCAAAAAAAGATGAGCATTCATTCGGTTTTCAAATACATGGGAATCTGCTACTTCCAGGCACGGAATGAATGCACTGTTTATAATTTTGGCATTTGCCATGTGCCAGGCACAGTTCTAGACACTGGGAATACAGCCGTGAACAAACCAAAGTCCTTGCTCTTAAGTCGCTCTTATTCTACAGATATTGATTTCAATTATTTCAGCAACTACACAGAGTTGTGTGTCTAGAACAGTACTAAATCACCAGCCTCACCAAATTAAAACAATGCTTCAACACAAAGTTCTCTTTCCTTGGAAGCTAAGTAGCTTTGTAGCTTAAAAAGAACTTCATGTGGTTAAAGCAGCACAGGGCTATACCCTTTCTTTAAAGCTCAGGCACCACCACCGCCACATATCTAGAAGACACTTGACAGTTTAAAGTAGCTTTTCCTACACAATCAGTAATTTTTAAAGCAAACTAACACAGTCGAGATACATATACAAATATATATAGTCACACATATACACATCTCACACACACATACACTATATATACGCACATTATATATATAGCGTATATATATACACACACGCACACCCTTCTTTGATGTTTCACAGCTACCCACAGACACCTTTCGAGTTAGTTCTAAAACTCTCAAGGGCTACGGTTCAGAAAACCAGAAGGGCAGCTCCACCTGCGAAGCTAACTCGGACAAGTGCTTCCACCAGGGAAAGAAGGACCTTGCCAGGGCGGGCCCACAAACCTCCTTGACAGGACGACCGGGGAAATTATTGGATCATTTAATGAACCTGAGGTAAACCGACTCCAGGAATTTCAGAACTCCCAACCATCGCAAGTCATAACAGAGGTTACATCGGGTTACAACTCTGTTCTCTATTTTAAAACAAAAAGTTCCTCACGAAAGAGACACAGTGACTTTTCCCTCCTGGAAGATGGGTTTAGAGTACTAAGGGCTTAGAGTACTAAGGTCGCCACGGGCCAATTAAACGTGAGGTTAAGAAATCCCGGGCAGCGAGGGCCACCCCGACCCCAACCCCGTAAAAGGGCAGGGGGGAGGCCCACGGAGTTGCTGGCTCTACACTCCCAGGCCGAGGCTGGGACCAGCCCAAGGCTTCCAGCCGCCCGGCCACGGGCATGGCGGGCACCCGGCAGAGAGAAGCCAAGGCCGCAGAACTAGGGCCAGGTGACAGGTTTATTGCCCTTGGTGAGCAAGTTGAGTGTCTCGTCACCTTCCCAACCCAAACTCTACCCGCGCATCCCTCCTCGGACCCTTGGCGTACCTGACACACAGAGGCGCGGAACCTTGCGTAGTCCGAGCGCTCCTCGACCTGCAGCACCCGGTCCCCGAGCTCGGACTCCTTTTCCCGCCGGTCAAACAAGTACACCGTCCTGCAGCCGTCGCCTCCGCCGTCCTCTCCAGTTCCCACCGAGGGCCCGCCGCCGCCCGCCGCTGCCATATTGGGGGAAAGGAGAAAAAACGGCAGCGCCGGCCTCCACCGCGGCCGGCTCGGGGCCGAGGTGCAGGCTCCGCTCGGCGCCTTTAGCTCCAGCCCCCGGGGCGGCGCGAGGCCTCTAGCCCGGCGCGCTGCAGCTCCTCCCTCAGTGGCGGAGGCGGCGGCCGAGCAGCGCCGGGCGCGAGGATCACCCGGGAACCGATTCAAACGAGCTCCTGCTCCTGCACACGTCACTTCCGCGGCCCGTCGATCCCGGGGAGAAGGGGGCGCGCAGCGCGCTCTCCGTGTGGCCGGGACCCGCGCCCGCCGCCTTCCACGCGAGCTTCGCAGTGCAACCCACGACCAGGGCCGCCGCCCGGACTGTGGCGCAGGAGGAAGAAGGGCCTTTCGCGGCGCACAGGAGGCGGGGCGAATCCGGCAGGCCGCGCGGGTGGGGCGGGGCTTCAGCGTCTGCCTCCCTGGACCCGCCCCTTTCGCCCTCCAGAAGTTGGGAGGGAAGCGCGGTTCCTTGTGGGCGCCTGCGCTCTGGGGGGCGACCCATTTCCCAAGAAGGAGAGCTAGTGCGGAGACCTGCGGCAGGGGTCTTCCGAGTGGTTGTTTTCTCCTGGCCGAAAATGTCTTGGTACATTCCCGCCTCAGCGTGACCCCAACCGACTCTCCCTGGCCTCGAGCTCCCGGGGCTGCGGCGGTGGTGCCCGGGCCAGGGCTGCGTCCTCTGCGCCCTGGTCGCCTGAATGCGGAGGCTGGAAGAGGTCGGGCTGGCGGGCCTCGGGCGTCGCTGGGTGGGATTTCCTACGTAGCGAGCACGTGTGTCTCCACGCGGAGAAAACAGACGCCCAGGCACCTACGCCACCTTTTCCACCCCATTTGCTAGTGGTTCTTTGTGGGCTCCAGTGTGGGCCACTGAGACAAAGCTGGTCCCTGAGAATGTCCGGACCGAGATTCTGTGACGTCACTGTGGCCTTCCCTCAGGCGGCCTCTGAGGGTCCTGAAATGTCTGCGATTCTAAACCTTCCCACTGAACTGGCCAGACCTTCACTGCAGCGGTCTTGTTGCCAAAAATTGTGAATGAGAACACCTATGCCAAAGGATTAAGTTACGTAATTTTAGCAAAATGCTTACCATATAGTCTGCTTTCATAAAAGTCTTTATTGCCTTTCATTAAACATGCTTACCGCCCGTAGTGCCCTAACTCAACAACAAATAAAAATGTCATTGTTGGGAGGACTCAGTCATTCTCCAGTTCTTTTTTTTTTTTTTTAATTTATTTATTTTTGAGAGAGAGAAGGAGACACAGAATCTGAAGCAGGCTCCAGTCTCTGAGCTGTCAGCACAGAGCCTGCAGGCTCCAACCCACAAACGGTGAGATCATGACCCAAGACCAAGTTGGACTTTGAGCCACCCAGGCGCCTCTACTCTCCAATTCTTAAAAATGTTTAGTGAATATTTTGTACTTGAGAGTGACATTTAAATTCCCAAATCCCAAAGTAGCAGACTGGGATTTTTCAATTCTCCAAAAATTTCGGGTAATTATTTAGTATATTTTCTGTTTTACTAGGTTTGGAAAGATCTTCATGGTTAATTATATAGATGGATTATTATCATTAGTGTATGTTATAAGCTTAGATTTGCTTGTTCCAGAATCTTGGGGGAGGGGAGTGGCTAGACTTATGATATTAAAGGTAGAACATAGTACAAACAAGAGTGTGAAGACATGTATGTTTGGGGAACATAATTAGGACTGGAAGTGGAGAGAATAGAGCAGTAGATAGTGGGAGATATAGTTGGCAAGAGGCAAGTTGTGGCCAAATGCCATTAATGTTCTTGAAGGGAGAAGTAGGAGAAGGCAGACCAAAGTAACCTCTAACTCCTATGGGATTTCTTTGATGTCATGTTTTACTTCACAAATTCATGTGAACTATTTCCTTCTATAATGTAATAGTCTTTGATTTAAATATCTCGAGAAAAATACAAATTGAATAAAATTCTTAGCTAATGGGTTAAAAAAATTGCGTTACTCTTTCATCAAATTGAGATTAGGGCCGGTTCATCATCAGGGGAGTCCCATTTCTCTGTACAGTATAGATATGTGGATACGAGCAGAAACTCTTTTCACGTCTGTAGAAGAGATTTCAAGGTAATTGCCAACAGGAGAAATACAAAACTGCCAGAGAAGTGTACTATAATATTATGGGCAACTATTGATGGAAGTATTGATAGTATCTTCTTCAGAAGTCAAGTGTGAATCAGTCTCATGTGCCAGTATGGTAACCTGAATAGCCTCAGAACCATTTCCATAACTTGTTCTCCAGAGAAACTCTCCAAATAGCTTTTCAACAAAAAAAGATGAGTTTGTTCTTTATTCAATTTGAAAAAAGTTTGCAATGACCCAGTATCACAACTAGTTCTCTTCAACTGACTCAATTTTTATTTTCATTAGCCATCTTACCATATAGACTGTAAATAAGTGTTCCTTTACCATTTATCTATTGCTGTACAACAATCTACCCCAAAAACTAAGTAGCTTCTTGCACAGCTCTCCAGGGCCCACCCTCCGGGACATGGCCCCCATAATCTGAAATGCCATAGATCCAGACTAGAGCTGCTGGAAGGCAGTGAATAGTATAACTCTTCAAGCCCACAACTAAAAATGGCCTCCAGTAACACTACATTGCAAAAAATGGGAAAGAGGGACGCCTGGGTAGCTCAGTCGGTTAAGCCTCCAACTCTTGGTTTTTGGCTCAGGTCATAATCTCACCTTCCTGAGTTTCAGCCCTGCATTAGGCTCTGTGCTGACTGTGCAGAGTCCATTTGAAATTCTCTCTGCCTCTACTCCGTTAGCCCTGTCTTTGTCTGTTTCAAAATAAAAAAAATTTTTTTTTTTTAATTTTTTTTTCAACGCTTATTTATTTTGGGGACAGAGAGAGACAGAGCATGAACGGGGGAGGGGCAGAGAGAGAGGGAGACACAGAATCCGAAACAGGCTCCAGGCTCTGAGCCATCAGCCCAGAGCCTGACGCGGGGCTCGAACTCACGGACCGCGAGATCGTGACCTGGCTGAAGTCGGACGCGTAACCGACTGTGCCACCCAGGCGCCCCTAAAAAAACTTTTTAAAAATGGAAAAGAAACAAATGGAAGAAGTAAAAGAGGGGCACCTGTCAGTGAGTTCGAGCCCCGCGTCGGGCTCTGGGCTGATGGCTCAGAGCCTGGAGCCTGCTTCCATTCTGTGTCTCCCCCTCTCTCTGCCCCTCCCCCATTCATGCTCTGTCTCTCTCTGTCTCAAAAATAAATAAAACGTTAAAAAAAATTTTTTTTTTAATTTTCTTCAGGTTTTCAAGTATTGTCAGAATCTGTAAATCTCTTCCACTTAAAGAACTACTCCACCCTCCCATTCTCTACACATCAGTACCGTACTTTTTCCACCACCAAATCTTTAGGCTCTTCAACTCTTTTACTTCTTCCTTTTTAAATTTTATTTTATTTTAATTTTTTATTTTAGAGAGAGAGAGAGCGCAGAAGGGGGGCAGAAGGGCAGAGAGAGAGAGAGAGAGAGAACTTAAGCGGGCCCCATTCTTAGTGTGGAGCCTGACCCAGGGCTCCCTCCCACATTCCTCGATCCTGGGATCATGACTAGAGCCAAATTCAAGAGTTGAATGCTTAACCAACTGAGCCATTTTCATTCTAAAGAAAATCAAATTTAATCTGTTCATTTTGAGTAGTATTGAGAGAATTATTGGGTTGTTTTTGGTTTTTGCATCAATAGCACTGGTTACTTTGCATCAATAGCACTGGTTACTTTGGACAAAGCTATAGTTGCTTCATTTATCAGAAAAGAACACATGATACTGTTGTATATTATTCTATCTGCATTAGAGAACAGTTTTTCTAAATGTCAAAAAAATGCCCATAGTTATCACTGAATCAGAACTTATGTTTAACCTATAATGGCTAAGGACCATTCTGGGTATTTTGTTTAAGTGTTTTTGTGTGTATACATAAATACAAGTGTAAATGGTTGTTAATGGGGTTTTGTTTTTGTTTTTGTTTTTTGGGTTTTTTTTTTTTTTTTTTTTTTTTTTGCATTCACCAAAACAAAAATAGCATTTTACAACCATGAGTAAGTTCATGTTGTTTCTGGGATTCCATCATTGTGAGCAACCCAAGAAATAGATTACTTCAGGCTAAATTGAAAGTTTTCTGAAGCCAGAAACTCTCAACCAAATAGATGATTCTATAATTAATTAAACAATTTAAAGTAGACATCACAATTCCTACTTTATCTATAGTTATATAAATGTAACAGTTTATTTGCAAAACTCCCTGAAAGGAAAAAATTTTATCACTACCAATAACCTAACCACTCAGGGGAGAAAACTAAACAAATAATGGTGTTTTTTAATAAGCCAAACAAAGCTTAGTTAAATGGGCATTCAAAGTTCTTCTTAGAGAACCATTCCTTTACAAAAGGTTGAAATCCTTGTGTTATATTGATTGAAAGTTCGTAATTCATGGAAAGTGTTCATGAAACCAATCAGATGATGAGAAATGTTGCTGTTTTGGACCTACTGCATAAATGAGCAAACAAACTTTTGTAGTTTAAACTATTGATTTGCATATTTTTCCTTTACCCGACCTATTCCTTACACATAGGTTCAGTCTTTTCAGTATTTGTGTTACTGGTCCAGCAGAAGTCAGGAAACACAATAACTCTACAGTAATCAGAATGTCATTCAACTGTGTATTGCTTACTTTATTGTAAATATTGGTAAACAGTGGTCAGTAAACAGTTTTACATTTAAAAATCTTAGTAGGGGGCACCTGGGTGGCTCAGTCAGTTAAGTGTCCAACTCTTGGTTCTGGCTCAGGTCATGGTCTCATGGTTTTGTGGGTCCAAACCCTGCATTGGGCTCTGTGCGGGCAGCGTAGAGCCTGCTTGGGATTCTCTCTCTCTTCCTCTCTCTCTGCCCCTTCCTTACTTGCCCTGTCTCTGTCTCTGTCTCTCTCAAAATAAATAAGCTTTAAAAAAATAAAAAATAATTTAAAAAAATTTAAAAAACTTAGTGGTTTCAACCAGGAGCCATGTATTTACTCACGATTCTGAAATTTGGACTCAACTTCACTGGGCAGTTCTGCTGGTCTCACTTGAGATCACATCTACAGCAGAAGTCACCTAGCAGCCTGACTGGGGCTAAAGTCCACGATGGTCTCATTCACTTGGCTGGCAGCTGAGACTATTGGGAACTGAAGCTCAGTTCACCTCTACTAGGCATCTCTAATGAGCTTGGTTTTCTTACTTGGCTGTCACAGAATTTCAAAAGGAAAAACTCTAATGTACAAATGCCTGTGAAAGCTCTGCTTGCATTGCATTTGCTGATGTCATTTGTCAAAGCTAGTCATATAGCCCAACTCCTGAGTGGTCCTATCCCACAATACAAGGAAGCTTACAGAAATCCCTGCTGATTCTGGGTTAGTGCTATTGTCTGTGTACTGTGATGAGACCAGTTTGATAAAATATTACAGGTCTAAGACAGTTGGCAGAAAGAAGAGGGAGAATTTACAATCTTGTTAGGATTTGCTGATGAAGTTAAATTCTCCTCAAATAAAAATACCTAGAATATAAAGAGCAAGGAAAGGGAGTTTTTGAATATGCCTATCTTCCCAACAAAATTTTCTTGTAAGTTTATTTGAGAGCGAGCGTGTGAACCGTGTGAGAGTGGGAGGGGAAAAGAGAGGGAGGGGCGGAGAGAGAGAATCCCAAGCAGAGGGGGAGGGGCAGAGATCGAGTCCCACCCTGACCTCATGGTGAGGCTCAAACCCATGTGAGGCCCACGTGTGACCCCATGTGAGGCTCAAACTGTGTGACCCCATGTGAGGCTCAAACTCATCAACTGTGTGACCATGACCTGAGCTGAAATCAAGAGTCAGAGGCTTAGCCAACTGAGCCACCCAGGCAGCCCTCAAAAAACAAAATTTTAAAAAAAATTTTTTTAATGTTTATTATTGAGAGACAAAGACATAGCATGAGCATGGGAGGGGCAGAGAGAGGTGGAGACACAGAATCTGAAGCAGGCTCCAGGCTCTGAGCTGCCAGCACAGAGCCCAATTCAGGGCTCGAACTCACAAACTGTGAGATCATGACCTGAGCCAAAGTTGGACACTTAACCTACTGAGCCACACAGGTGCCCCCCCAATTTTTTTTTTTTTAATTTTTTTTTTTTCAACGTTTATTTATTTTTGGGACAGAGAGAGACAGAGCATGAATGGGGGACGGGCAGAGAGAGAGGGAGACACAGAATCGGAAACAGGCTCCAGGCTCTGAGCCATCAGTCCAGAGCCCGATGCGGGGCTCGAACTCACAGACTGCGAGATCGTGACCTGGCTGAAGTCGGACGCTCAACCGACTGTGCCACCCAGGCGCCCCCACCTAATTTTTTTTAAGTACACTTCTCAAGGTAAAGAAAGGTAAGGGCAATTTCGGTGACTCAGACTGAGTTCAGACTTTGACAGCTAAAATTGTTTATGACTCTGAGCCCCAATCTACCAGGTTGGTAGAAAACATCTGGAGGTTCCTTTGTTTCTAGTTTTAACAAATTCCAAGTTCTGGGGCGCCTGAGTGGCTCCGTCGGTTAAGCGTCCGACTTAGGCTCAGGTCATGATCTCACAGTTCTTGAGTTTGCGCCCGGTGTCGGGTTCTGTGCTGCCGGCTCAGATCCTGGAGCCTGCTTCGGATTCTGTGTCTCCTTCTCTCTCTGGCCCTCCCCCACTTGTGCTCTGTCTCTTTCTGTCTCTCAAAAATAAAAAAAGGTAAAACAACAACAACAGCAAAAGTTCCAAGTTCTGAGTAGTGGGGAGAGAAGCTCATGGTTGTCAACATGGCCTCTTTAGATCTGATGGCTTCCTGTTGCTTTTGTGCTACCTCAAACATGGGAACCACTTGCAAGGCTTTGATCTCATCTGCTCAGGTGTGCTATGTAGCTAGCTAGGAGAGTTGGGAGTACCCTCTCTTCTTACCAGCCCAGAGGGAATCTTTCTTTAATTTTAATTTTTAAAAATGTTTACTTATGGGGGCACCTGGGTGGCTCAGGTCATGATCTCAAAGTTTGTGGGTTCAAGCCCCATGTTGGACTCTGCGCTGACAGCTCAGAGCCTGGAGCCTGCTTCACATTCTTTGTTTCCCTCTTTATCTCTTTGCCTCTCCCCTGCTTGTGCTCTGTTTCTCAAAAATAATAAATAAGTAAATAAATAAACAAACTCTTTTTAAATGTTTATTTATTTTGAGAGAGAGAGAGGGAGAGAGAGAGAGAATTCCAAGCAGGCTCTGCATTGTCAGCACAGAGCCCAACACAGGGCTCAATCCCACGAACCGTGAAATCATAACCTGAACCAAAATCAAGACTCAGATGCTTAACCCACTGAGCCACCCAGGTGCCCCTTTAATTTTAATTTTAATCCATCTCTCTTCATCTTTCTTCAGGGTACTCTATCTATCCCTAGAAGTCCTTCACTCATTTTCATCCCCTCTCCAAAGCCCTTTGCATTCCTCTAAGAGCTTAGGTTTTTAGGAAAAAAGTTCCCAGGAGGGAAGTATCTTTTCTACTCTGCACCTTGTTTCAGTTATCTATTGCTGTATAACCAATTACCTTAAAACCTAGTGGCTTAAAATAATAATCTTTTTCTTTGTTTCTTTTTTTAAGTTTATTTATTTATTTTGAGAGAGAGAGTGTGTGAGCAAGTGGGGGAGGGACAGAGAGAAAGGGAGAGAGAGAATCCCAAGCGGGCTCCACACTGCTAATGCAGGGCTCAAACTCATGAACTATGTATGAGATTGTGACCTAAGCCAAAACTGAGAGTCGGACGCTTAACCGACTGAGCCACCCAGATGCCCCCAAACAACAATATTTTTCATTTTCTCATGATTCGGCAATTTTGGCAAGGCTTGGTGGAACCAGATTTCTCTGCCCCTGGTGGTATCAGCTTGGGCAGTTCTTTGAGGAGTCACATCTAAGATGCCTTACTCATATAGCTAGCAAGTTGGTGCTGGTTGTTTGCTGGGAACTCTGCTGGGCTTGTTGGCCAGGACCCTCAGATCTCTTTCTCAACTCTTCCTCATGGCTAAAGTAGGATTTTCATAGAGGTGGTCTGAGTGTAGTCAGACTACTGGCTGACTCCCCCTAGAGCACAAAAGTGGAAGCTTGCAAAATTGAAGGTTTAGGACTGGAACAGCATTACTTCTGCCATACTCCATTGGTTAAAGCAAGTCATAGGGCCAGCCTAGATTAAAAGGAAGGGATGATACCACAGGCAAGAATATGGGAGAAATGGATCTTTGAGGGCCACCAAAGTAATTGTGACAAAGTTCTCCTGGGGCAAGAAATCACACAGTCTGCTATTTTCTTGAATTACAGTAGGCAGTTGGTGGGGTTGGTTATGGGAAAATCAAAGAAGGAAAAACGTGTTAAAATAAGCTAAGATCTCAGAATATATCTCCAGCCATATAAGCCTTTCCCAACTTTCTCCTGATATATTAGCTTTAATTTCCATGTCACTTAACCAGCTTTCGGGGCGCCTGAGTGGCTCAGTTGGTTGAGCGTCCGACTTCGGCTCAGGTCATGATCTCGCGGCCAGTGAGTTCGAGCCCCGCGTTGGGCTCTGTGCTGACAGCTCGGAGCCTGGATCCTGTTTCGGATTCTGTGTCTCCCTCTCTCTCTGACCCTCCCCCGTTCATACTCTGTCTCTCTCTCTGTCTCAAAAATAAATAAACGTTTAAAAAAAAAAAAAGAACCAACTTTGAATAAAACACCTTAAACATTTTAAATTAACTGTTTGATTGTGTTTTCACCTTCTGATAATAAAACATTGGTTAGTATTTCCTTCAAAAAAAATCTATATAGTTGCCAGGACCATAGGGCCAGCAGCACCCTGGCCTGGGCCTCTGAGCCTTGTAGCCCTGGTCATACCCCATCCAGCCTATTGCCTGGGGGGCTCTGCTGGTGGGAGGAGGACACCACGGCTAGAGAGGTCTTAAAACTGGACAAATCTATCCAGCAGAAAAAGATATGTCACTGAAGAAGCAAAGAAGGTCCCCAGAAATTGGACTGCCAGCACTGCAGCATTTTAAAGACCCAGGATTCTTGTTTGAAGCAGAATAACCCTTCTCAGACTCTGCCCAGGATAAGTTAGCAGCTGAAAAAAAACAAAAAACAGGGGCACCTGAGTGGCTCAGTTGGTTAAGCCTCCGACTTCGGCTCAGGTAATGACCTCACGGTTCGTGAGTTCGAGCCCCGCATCCAGCTCTGTGCTGACAGCTCAGAACCTGGAGCCTGCTTCGGATTCTGTGTCTCCCTCTCTCTCTGCACCCCCCCCCCCACTCCTGGTCTGTCTCTCTCTTTCTCTCTCTCTCTCTCAAAAATAAATAAACATTAAAAGAAAAAAACAGCTGTGAAGAAGAAAGGTACGAGAACACATGCAGACTTGGGGGTGCTCCAATGAATGAGGACACAGATTTGGAAGGATTCACTCATTCACTCAGTCATTCCTCAAGTATTCATCTCTGCTCCTTCATTATGTTTAGGGAGAAAACACATGTTTTGTATGTCCTCATTACAGCAATGGGTTTTACATAAACTATCTTATTTAAGTGTCACATCCACCCCAGAAAGGCCGTTTTACAATTTAGCAACCTGGAACTCAAAGAGGTTAGTCAATATGTTCAAAACTTATACCCAGACTGGCCCCAAAGCTCTGCTACTTGTTCTTCCAAATATTCTTTAACTAAAGGAGATGGGGTACCTTTGCCACCAATAGGAAATTCCCCATGTCTGTCATCAATACCAGTTAGCTTTTGTTCCTGTAACAAACATTCCAAAAATATCAATGATCTTTTTTGAGAAAACGCTTTCTGTACTGATGTACAATTAGCATAGAGTGTTATATTAGTTTCAGGTGTGTAATATAATAATTCAACCATTCTATACATTTCTCAGTGCTCCACACGATGAGTGTACTCTTAATCTCCTTCACCTATTTCTCCCATCTCCCCCCCCCCCCACCCACTGCAACAGTCTCTTCTCTGTATTTGAGTCTAGACTTTTGTCTCTTTTTCCTTTGTTCATTTGTTTTCTTTCTTCTATTCCACATATAACAGTATATATAACCTAAGTTTCTGTTAAAGACATGTGTAGCCACCACTCAACTTAAGAAAAATAGTATTCCTGATATTTTGAAGGCCCCTCCCAAAATAACATCTCTTTACTACTAAGGTACTTTCTGTTTTGAAATGTGTAGGTATTCACACTCAGATATCACCTCACGCCAGTCAGAGTGGCCAAAATGAACAAATCAGGAGACTATAGATGCTGGAGAGGATGTGGAGAAACGGGAACCCTCTTGCACTGTTGGTGGGAATGCAAATTGGTGCAGCCACTCTGGAAAACAGTGTGGAGGTTCCTCAGAAAATTAAAAATAGACCTACCCTATGACCCAGCAATAGCACTGCTAGGAATTTACCCAAGGGATACAGGAGTACTGATGCATAGGGGCACTTATACCCCAATGTTTATAGCCGCACTCTCAACAATAGCCAAATTATGGAAAGAGCCTAAATGTCCATCAACTGATGAATGGAGAAAGAAATTGTGGTTTATATACACAATGGAGTACTACATGGCAATGAGAAAGAACGAAATATGGCCCTTTGTAGCAACGTGGATGGAACTGGAGAGTGTGATGCTAAGTTAAATAAGCCATACAGAGAAAGACAGATACCATATGTTTTCACTCTTAGGTGGATCCTGAGAAACTTAACAGAAACCCATGGGGGAGGGGAAGGAAAAAAAAAAAAAGAGGTTAGAGTGGAAGAGAGCCAAAGCATAAGAGACTCTTAAAAACTGAGAACAAACTATGGGTTGATGGGGGGTGGGAGGGAGGGGAGGGTGGGTGATGGGTATTGAGGAGGGCACCTTTTGGGATGAGCACTGGGTGTTGTATGGAAACCAATTTGACAATAAATTTCATATATTGAAAAAAAAAAAGAAATGTGTAGGTATTTTTTCCTTTTGTTTACGATAGGTTATTTGGTTTCCAAAGGTTTTTGAATTTTATATAGTGTAAAGGAAAAACAACACTCGCTGTGTGTCTCCTCTACTTTCAATATTTCACTACAACACTACCTCAGTTCTGGCCCTAGATGTGTGTTTCCCACATAGCAAGCAGTTCTGCAACACCAGTAGGGCCCCTACAGTTTAATTAGATCCCGCAGGTGAAGGGTTCCGTCCTACAGGGCTGCCTCCTTTCTGCTCTTCAGATGCTCAATCACAAGTCCATGTTGTCACCTGTGCTTCGGACACAATGGCTATTAATTGGAGGTTTCCACTACCCCATCCTTGGGTTCAATTAATTGGTTAGAGCAGCTCGCAGAACTCAGGAAAACATTTACTTACCAGATTACAGGTTTATCATAAAAGGACATAACTCAAGAAGAGTTAGAGGGAAGAGATGTCTAGGGCAAGGTATGGGGGAAGGGACATGGAGCTTCCATGTTCTCTCTCTCTCTCTCTCTGTCTCTCTCTCGGCTCTCCACTGTCCCAGAACCTCTGTGCCTTCATCAATGCAGAAACTCTCCAAACCATCCTTCTGGGTTTTTGTGGAGGCTTCATTACATAGGCATGATTGATTAAATCATCAGCCATTGGTGACTGATTCAACCTCCAGTTCCTCTCCCTTCCTAGGAGATGGGTGGTAGGTGGGTGGGACTGAAAATTCCTCCAATCCTGGTTGTTTCCACTGGCAAACAACCTCCATGCTCAGGGCTTTCTAAGAATCCCCTCATAGGGGCACCTGGGTGGCGCAGTCGGTTAAGCGTCCGACTTCAGCCAGGTCACGATCTCGCGGTCCGTGAGTTCGAGCCCCGCCTCGGGCTCTGGGCTGATGGCTCAGAGCCTGGAGCCTGTTTCCGATTCTGTGTCTCCCTCTCTTTCTGCCCCTCCCCCGTTCATGCTCTGTCTCTCTCTGTCCCAAAAATAAATAAAACGTTGAAAAAAAAAATAAAAGAGCCAGAGATAGTTTTTTTTCCTTGCAACTAAAAACCTTAATTGATATATTGCAGATTGATATTCCTACTGTGAATGTAGTCATAATAACTGCCATCATTGAGTGATTGAGGCACTTACTGCAATTAATTCTGCTAGATAGATATTATTTCTATATTGTAAATGAGGAAACTGAGACATAAAGGAAAATCACTTGCCCAAGGTCATATGGCTAGTAATTGACAGAGCTGGATGAAAATCCAAATTTATTTGACTCTGAAGCCTGAACACTTATACACTATAGATAAATTCATTTGGCATTCATTTAATATTATGAATTGAACCATTTTTTCCCATTAATTCAGTTCTCTATGTAACCTCAATGTATATTCACACCAAGTATCAAATCTTCTTGAAATCCTCTAACTCTGTAGAACTTAGGGCTAAAATATTAAGGTGTGTCATTGTTTTGAAAACTTATTCTCTAGCAAGAACCATAAACGTAATTAAAAATAAATTCTAATATTTGTTAGTATTGTTTGAAATTTAGGCAAAATGAGTTGTTTTTTTCTGAAAGTTTCAGTTTCAGTAGACTTCGTTTTGATCAGTTAGAAGTTGGAGGCAAAGTGCTACACTGGCAAATACACCAAGCTTTTCAGATGGTGTCTATTACCATTAAGACATTATGTACCATGGCAGATTCAAAAGTACACACTTATTGTGCTCTTTTAAATACATTAGATAAAACATCTATATTTACCTAAAATACAAGGGTTTGAATATTTGAAATTCACAGCTTTGGAAAAATGTTGCTTATGCATAAGAGGTGTAGCCGAGAAGAAATGAAACTGTCAGAAAAGAAACTGTGGTTTGTAAGTGTCTGGGAGGCTCTGAGAAGGCTCGGAGGAGCATATTTTTCTCATACGGCATTAAAGAGTCAGCATGGTGGCAGGGACAAGAGAACTAAGCTACAAGTAAAAACATGTGCTCCCAAGTGCCAAACTTAGCCTCTATCTCGCTATTCAGCTAAGGGCAATACAACAGATACTGCGTGTAAAATTAGTGAGTCAGAGATGAATAAAACAGGCACAGAAACAAATAACTGTGATGCCTTATTAAAAGTATTCATCCATGGGGCGCCTGGGTGACTCAGTCGGTTAAGCGTCTGACTCTTGATACCAACTCAGGTCATGATCTCACAGTTTGTGAGATCAAGCTCCCCCACAGGCTCTGTGCTGACAGCTTGGGATTCTCTCTCTCCCTCTCTCTCCCCCTCCCCTGCTTTCTCTCTCTCTCTCTCCCTCAAAATAAATAAACATTAAAAAAAAAGTATTCATTCGTTAATCCATTCAGCACTGCGGCCAATCCTATGCTTTTTGTGTGCCAAGCACTGGGGTTTCAAAGATGTATAAAAGAGCATCCCACCCCATCCCACCCACAGGGTATAATTAATCTGCTCTTCCAGATATTCTAAACCCTAGAAAATCTAATGCAATTTATCGTCTTTTCTCCACGAGAGGAGAACATATCCGAGCACATATCAATTTTTGCATCCACATTCATGGGGTTCATCAATTTTCTGAGGTCCCTCATGGGCCCTAGATGACTATAAAATACTGTTTATCCTTGAATTCAGAAAAGGGTTAGTTCTTAAAGGCCCTGGAGTCAACTTAAACGTTTTGTACTCTCTCAGGACAACAATGGGAGTAAGAAACTATTGAAGGGTTTTGGTTTTTTTTTTATTTTTTTTTATTTTTTTTTTTTAAATTTTTTTTTTTCAACATTTATTTATTTTTGGGACAGAGAGAGACAGAGCATGAACGGGGGAGGGGCAGAGAGAGAGGGAGACACAGAATCGGAAACAGGCTCCAGGCTCTGAGCCATCAGCCCAGAGCCTGACGCGGGGCTCGAACCCACAGACCGCGAGATCGTGACCTGGCTGAAGTCGGACGCTTAACCGACTGCGCCACCCAGGCGCCCCTGGTTTTTTTTTTAAGTTTATTTATTTATTTATTTATTTATTTATTTATTTTGAGAGAGCTAGAGAGACAGTTCAAGTGGGGAAGAGGCAGAGAGAGGGAGAGAGGGAGAGAGGGAGAATCCCAAGCAGGTTGTGCAGGATCAGTGTGCAGAGCCTGACGTGGGGCTCAAACTCACAAACTGTGAGATGATGACCAGAGACAACATCAAAAGTCGGATACTTAACCAAATGAGCCAACCAGGCACCCCAAGGAACTATTGAAGGTTTTTAATCTAGGATACGGTGCATTTAGATTAGCACTTTAGAAAATTCTCTGACTGTAGTATGAAGAATCGATCACTAATGGATCACTTAAACTAAGCCCTGTGGGAACCCAAGTGAGAGATTATAGTTAACTGCTAAAGGGTGATGATTTCTTCCTGGGGTGATAAAAGTATCTAAGGTTAGACTGTGATTGTACAACTCTGTGATTGTACATATTAAATGGGTGAATTTTATGATATGTGAATTATATCTCAATAAAGATGTTCTCAAAAAAGCAACAGATTAAAACATAAAAACTCTCGCATCTAAATAAATAAATAAATAAATAAGTCATGGTTGTGTTATGAACTTGTATGAAAGACTTTTAAGATATAAGAGAAGGGAGTGGGGGGAAGTAAGAGTCAAGGATGACTACCAGGTTCTTAGGTTCAGGCCACTCGGTGGATAACGATACTTTTATGGTGATGGGAAAATATAATGATCTTAGTAAAATGGAAGGGATTCTGGAGGGCACAAAACAAAGGGCTGGAAGGGAGCACCAAAGGAATACTCGGGAAACTGACCCATTTAGGCAAGTTTGGACAAACTTGCCTAAATGTGTCATCAGTGCGAAGGTGTCAGACTTCTTTTTAAGGACTCCAGAAAGACTGGTTCACCAAATTCAAAACACACTTAAAGGGAAAGAAAGGCAAAATGATCAGAGGTACCAAATTCACATTATTCTATTGATGATGGGAAAAAACACCCAACTTTTTTTTTAGAGAATCCAGATTTGCAGGAAATTTTCCAGGGTGTATTATTCTGGAGATAAGAACAAGACAGGAATACCCTACTATTTTCAGTTTACCTAACAGTGCAAAATGGTTTTGTTTTGTTTCTAACTGTAGTGTGTGATGTTCTTAATCATCCTGGGAGCAGGACAAAGTGTGGGTTTTGCTTTTACAGATTAGTACTGGAATAACTCCTGCAGAGGGAAAGGAAAGGAGGCAGGAAGGCTGGGACTAACAATGTGTAAATATATAGTGGGGTGGGCATGGCAGGCAAGTGAGTGGGGGAGAAAATATTAAAGGCGGAAGTATTCACTGTTACTAAGGTTCCTACCAGTCCTGTATGAGCACTCGGGTACATCAGAGGCCCTGTGAGGCCACACAGAAGCCAGAGCATTACTTTCCAACCTTTGACTTTGGCTCCAAATAAAATGTTGGTGAGGATTCATTCTGGTACTTGGAGAAGATAGAACTGAACACCGGAGAGAGATCCTACTCAGATGGTTGCAGAAAGACATTGACTGGCTCAACGAAAGCCACCTTCTTAAGGATTTAACAGCAGCCCAACTTGGAAGTTTCAGGCTTCCTCTGGTGGCAAATTATAGATAAGGTATTTATAGCCTTTCTCTAGAAAGAAAGAGTCAAAGTCTACAGGAAATTACCACCTCCTGCAATAACAAACTAAAGTCTTCTCAGTTGGTAATAGAAAGTGAATTTACACACGTGCTCTATAAAACAGCTAGATATTGAAACTCCAATCTTGCACTTGGGAATCTCTTTATGTTGCTTTCACCACCAGCTCCCTCTTTAAAACTCTATCACTGTCACAAACACAGATCTTCTCCTTAATTCCTGGCAGCACAGCTGAGATCCTGCTGGGGCGATCAGGCTGAAATATGCATAAGAAAAACATGTAAGGGGTGTTTAACATACAGATTCTTAGGTTCCATGCCCAGATATTTTAAATCAGTCAAGTACAAACATACCTTATTTCATTAGACTTCACTTTATTGCGTTTCACAGACACTGCGTTTTTTACAAATTGAAGGTTTGTGGCTACCCTGCATCGAACAAGTCTGTTGGTGCCATTTTTCCAACAGCATTTGCTCACTTTGTGTCTCTGTGTCACATTTAGGTAATTCTTGCAGTATTTCAAACTTTTTCACTATTATCATATTTGTTATGGTGATTTTTTTAATGTTTATTTATTTTTGAAAGAGAGAGACAGAGCAGGAGTGGTGGGGGGAGGGGGGTCAGGGGCAGAGAGAGAGGGAGACACAGAATCCGAAGCAGGCTCCAGGCTCTGAGCTGTCAGCACAGAGCCTGACACGGGGCTTGAACCCATGAACTGTGAGATCATGACCTGAGCCGAAGTTGGATGCTTAACTGACTGAGCCACCCAGACACTCCTGTTATGGTAATCTTTGATGTTTCTATTGTGATTATTTTGGGGCACGATGAACTGTGCAAATGTAAAACAGCAAACCTATGTGATAAATGTGTGTTCTGACTGCTACACCCACCAGCTGTTCCCCTGTCTCTCTCCTTTTCCTCAGGCCTCCCTATTCCCTGAGACATAGCAACATTAAAATTAGGCCAATTTGTTACCTTACAATGACCTCTAAGTGTTCAAGGGAAAGGAAGAGTCTCACATCTCTCATTTGAAATCAGAAGCTAGAAACAATTAAGTTTAGTGAGGAAGGCTAGTTGAAAGCTGAGATAGGCCAAAAGCTAGGCCTCTTGCACCAGTTGGCCAAGTTGTGAATGCAAAGCAAAAGTTCTTGAAGGAAATGAAAAGTGCTAACTCAGTGAACACATGAATGATAAGAAAGCTGAGTCAGCCTTAGTGCTGATATGGAGAAAGCCTTAGTGGTCTGGATGCAACATTCCCATAAGCCAGAGCCTAATGCAGAGCAAAGCCCTAATTCTTTCCAATTCTAAGACGGCTGAGAGAGGTGAGGAAGCTGCAGAAGAAAAGTCTGATGCTAGCAGAGGTTGGATCATGAGGTTTAAGGAAAGAAGCTATCTCTATAACATCCAAGTGCAAGGGGAAGCAGCAAGTGCTGATGTAGAAGCTGCAGCAAATCATCCAGAAGATCTAGCTAAGATAATCAATGAAGGTGGTTACCCTAAACAACAGATTTTCAGTGTAGACAAAATAGCCTTCTATTGGAAGAAGATGCCATCTAGGAGTTTCATAGCTAGAGAGGAGAAGTCAATGCCTTGCTTCAAAGCTTCAAAGGGCAGGCTGACTCTCTTGCCAGGGCCTACTGCAGCTGGTGACTTTAAGCTGAAACCAGTGCTCATTTATCATTCTGAAAACTAATACCTTAATATTAATAGCTTGATTATTCTTAATTATTATTCTTAAATATCCTTAATACCTTAAGAATTATGCTAAATTTACTCTGTGTGTGCTAAGTGGAGCAACAAAGTCTGATGATGACACATCTGTTTACAACATAGCTTACTTAATCTTTTAAGCCCAATGTTGAGATCTACTGCTCAGAAAAAAACAAAAATTCCCTTTCAAATAGGACTTATTAATAATGCACTTGGTCACTCAAGAACTCTGATGGAGATGTATGATCAGATGAATGCTGTTTTTGTGCCTGCTAACACAACACACATTTGGCAGCTCATGGAATCAAAGAGTAATTTTGACTTTCAAGTCTTAGTATTGAGAAAATACATTTCACAGGGCTATAGCTTCTACAGACAGTGATTCCTCTGATGCATCTGGATGACTTCGAGGGGCTCTAGACTTCAGTGGAGGAAGTAACTGCAGATATGATGGAAATAGCAAGAGAACTAGAATTAGAAATGGAGCCTGAAGATGTGACCAAATTGCTGCAATCTCATGATAGAACTTTAAAGGATGAGGGATTGCTTCTGATGGATGAACAAAGAAAGTAGTTCCTTCAGGTGGAAACCACTCCTGGTGAAAATGCTGTGAACATTGTTGAAGTGACAACAAAGGCTTTAGGATATTCCATAAACTTAGTTGGTAAAACAGCAGCAGGGTTTGAGAGGATTGACTCCAATTTGGAAAGAAGTTCTACTGTGGGTAAAATGTTATCAAATAGAATTCATGCTACAGAGAAATCGTTCATGAAAGGAAGAGTGAATTGATGTGGCAAATTTCACTGTTGTCCTCTTTTAAGAAATCCTTCTGCAATCACCACCCTAATGAGTCAACAGCCATCAACATGCAGGCAAGACCCTTCACCTGCAAAAAAGTTATGATTCACTGACAGTTCAGGTGATGGAGAACTATTAATAAATAAAGCATTTTTATTTACTTTTATTATTTAAAAAAATTTTTTAATTTATTTTGAGAGAGAGAGAGAGAGAGGGAAAGAGAGAGAGAGAGAGCAGGGGGAGGGGCAGAGAGATAGGGGAGAGAGGATCCCTAGCAGGCTGATAGTGCAGAGAGCCTGATGGCAGGGCGCGATTTCATAATGGTGAGATCACGATCTGAGCCAAAACCAAGAGGCGGCTGCTTAACCAACTGAGCCACCCAGGTGCCCCTACAATAAACTATTTTTAAATTATGATTTGTACATTGTTTTTAGACATAATGCTATTGCACACTTAATAGACTACAGTATAGTATAAACATCACTTTTATATGCACTGAAAAACCAGAACATTCATTTGATTCACTTCATTCAAATAATCACTCTATTGTGGTGGCTGGTGATTATAATGGAGGTAGTCCAAATACCATATTTTGAGAAAGACTGGACCAAAGGGGACAAAAGAGTGATGGATATAGAAAAGAACATAGAATCTGATTTATAAAACACTGGTGAATCTTTTGCAGCTTACAGCCCTTGCCTTAAGATGGGTGGAGGTGGTCTGCCCCTATTAGTAGTCTCTCAAACATACAGTTCACTCCCAAACAAAGCTCAGAGAGAAACACAAATTCCCTCATGGACGAAGTTTCCATTTCCTATCTAGGTTTCACTTTCTTGAAAGAGAAGCTCTTTCCTGACGACTGGATCTTACTTATTCTTCCCTTACAAGGCACCTGACCTGTCACAAAGGTAGGAGTCAGCATCCTCATCAGAGAGACACAAGTGGTTCATTTACTTTTACATGAACACATCAATTATGAGAAACAAGGACAACTTGTATTTTTCACATTCCTCAGTGTCTTTATTTTTTAGTTCTAAATAGTCTCATCAGTGATTTAGTTCATGTTGACCTCAGCCGGGCTCAGGTCTGTTTCTCTTCACAGACCCTCCTTCAGTATGAGGTGAACATCACCCCTGTGACTCATTGCCTCCCTGCTGTCTTATGGCGTTTAGCTCCCATATTGCTTCTGGAATGTGATTTAGAAAAGAAATACTCTCCAAAGGAAAACATAAGATTGCAAAGATAAAACCACCTAAATCATACTGGATACATTGTACAAAGAGAACCAAGCATTCCTGTTGCCCATCATATGTAGGTGAAATGTGGACTTTTTCAAGAAAGTTAGTTGGAACAAAATATGCACAAACACTCTCAATTTTCGTGTTTTTGTTCTTCAGTGTTAGAGTAGATATTTCCTGCTTCTACAGCTGTTGGGTGTGTCCCTCCTCCTGTTTCTGTGATCTAAACCTAAAAAAAGGTTTCTCAAAAAAGAAAGAAGTTGAGTAGAGTCGCAAGTACTCACACACACACACACACACACACACACACACACACGATACCTCATAGGGTCCTATGAACATTTTAGACTTTTAGATTCACAGTATCTCAACCCTTTCCATTTTAGAAAACATTTTTGCCTTATGGCCTTACAGTATGAAACTAAACCTGTCCATTTAGCTGTCCTGTAGCTTTTTCAGAACAAACAGAAATTTATAGTAAATAGTGTATTGTCTCCAATTTTGCTTCTCTAAGAAAAAGACTGCTTACAACTCAAAGCCAAATTCCTCAAGGTGTATTCTAGTTCAAAGCCAACGACAACAGGAAGGGGAAGTACATGGTATCTTATACTTAATAGGATTTTGTTATTCTCTCCCAATGTGCTGAAATCTCCTCACAGAGTAGGTTATCCATGGGAGTGCAGGAAACACTGGGTATCTGAGGTAAGGCTCACCTTAGATATTTTGATTACTGCTAAGCAGCCTCCTGCCTCTACACAAGCCATATTTCCAATTGGTCTGCTTTTCTTGGAAGTTTTCTTTGAGTGCTTCCCTAGAGCTACAATGCAACTGAAGCTTTTCCATGGCCTTTTACTTAGCCAAATTACGTTCCCCAACTGGGACCTTTAATCTTAATTTCAGCCTGAGAAAGTGCAGCACAACTCTGCTAGTCAGACTATGATATGATAAATCAGACTATGATAAATAATGTTTTGAACAGGATTCAGGCCAACACAACAATGTTTCTAATGAAACACACTGAAGACTATCCTGTAGTTGCAGACATGGCCCCTTCTCAGAACCCAGCCCTTCTCAGAACCCACCAGCACAAGCACAAACTCTATTCTATCTTACTGAGACGTCTCATGACCAGTTCCTCCTAACTACAGCAAGTTCAATAAACACAACTTTTAAAAACAGGTATGGCTTGGTGGTCTTTTCTTTGGTTGGTGGGCTTTAACTGGCTTTTGTTAGTCCTGGATGACTTCTTTAATTCTCAGAGTGACTGTCTTATAGAATTGGAGTCCCCTTATTTTCCCTTTCACTAGAAGCCACACTATCTTACTCACTTAATGAAGCTCCCCACGTTCCCTTTCTTTGCCCCAGGATAGAGTTTCCCTAAGAAAAGACACCAGAATATATGCTGTTCACAGTTGCCAGTTATCCAATTACTCACCTTCTCTTCACCCATAGATTGGGTGTATCCACCGCAGGGTGATATGGGATTTGCTGTCTTCAGTACCTACTGCTTGCCCATCACCTTCCTCAACAGGCATCCTGCTGGATGTGTGGGAGCCACTTTAGCCTTTCCCCTCCTCCATGGCCAACTTCATTTCTGGCTTGATTTAATTCCACATCTTCTCTTGGTGCCTGAGAATGGACGATTTTTTTCTTTCTTCCTTTCGTTCTTTCGTTCTTTAATTTTTAAAAATGTTTATTCATTTTTCAGAGGTGGATAGAGACACAGCATGAGCAGGGGAGGGGCAGAGAGAGAGGGAGACACAGAATCCGAAACAGGCTCCAGGCTCTGAGCTGTCAGCACAGAGCCTGATGCGGGACTCAAACTCACAGACCGTGAGATCATGACCCAAACCAAAGTCAGACACTTAACCGACTGAGCCACCCAGGCACCCTGAGAATGGGCAATTTCAAATAACCAGCTGTTTCACTTCTCCATATTTCTCTTCCAGGATGTGAGACATGAGGGTGTAGGTATGAGAGCAGATCTGGATTTCCTTTTCCAAGGTCCAAATAACTTGGATCTTCACCTTTCTGGTGCCTAAGAAATGAAGCCTCTCAAACAGACCTACTTCTATCTTCCCCAATACAAAACTGTCAGATACCTAGGGAATCAGTTTTATAACCATTCCATTTCTCTCCCAGCACATTCGTGGAGTTTTGCATTGTCCATTCTTGTGAGCAAGGACCTAAAGGCCTTCTTTTATAAGCTTGGGCAACTAATTTGTAGAGAACAGATGTTCTTTTTACTTCTGAGGCTGAAAGATAAGCAGGGAGTAATTCTTCTTTGTAATTGTACTGCTCTGTTTGTGTCCTCTTTTAGACTTAATACCACAGGACTTCTCTAAGGTGAGCTTATCTCTGCTAGTGAACAAACTAGCTTCCTCAGCACAGACATCTTTTTCCTTCTTTAGGAATTGAAAGTTTTGCCGGTGGAGAGCTACTCATTACCCTATCCTCCACCACAATGGAGTCTGATCACCTCCTTTTCACAGGCAAACAAGTCAGGGGCCTTCCCCCTTTGTATCTTAACCCAGCAATTGTCTGTTAGGTGGAGTCTCATGCCTGAGAACTCATATCTTCCTTCCCAGTCAGAGGTTGGGAAGTCTGTAAGGGATGACTATCTCACTATCATAACCCTCATACAGATCGTTGGTGGAACTTGTCTCCCACTCCCTCTGTTGCTTGATATTAGACATTTACCATCCCAAATTTAACTGCATCTCCGCTGCCCCGCCACACTGCAACCTTGGCTAAGTATGCCACACCCTTGGCAACTTCACTGACCAAACTCCGTAGGAGTTAGGGAAGCAATTCTTTTTATTGATTTCAAGTTGTTCCCTTGGGAGATGTCTCTTCCTCCTTCTGAATGGTTTGACACCCCAGTGATACCACATAGAGAAAAATCTAATGAACGCCCCTGAAAGTCGGTATGGTATAGTAGTTAGGAGTGGAGGTCCTGAAGCCAAAGTGTTTGAATTCAGTTTTGCTATTCACTAAAGAACATTACTGGGGCGCCTGGGTGGCGCAGTCGGTTAAGCATCCGACTTCAGCCAGGTCACCATCTCGCGGTCCATGAGTTCGAGCCCCGCATCAGGCTCTGGGCTGATGGCTCAGAGCCTGGAGCCTGTTTCCGATCCTGTGTCTCCCTCTCTCTCTGCCCCTCCCCCGTTCATGCTCTGTCTCTCTCTGTCCCAAAAATAAATAAACGTTGAAAAAAAATTTTTTTTAAAAAGAACATTACTATTTACTAATGAGAACTTGGTAAAATCACTTAATCTTTGTGTTTCTCAATGTATGAGTGATCAAGTTAAAAAAAAAAACAAGTCAATTATGGAAACTTTAGTTATATAGCTGATAAGGTATATCTAATTGATAACATATTAAATGAAATATCTCAGGAAGGGAATACTCTTCTCTCTCAATTGCCCATGAACACTCACAAAATCTATTAGGCCACAAGTAAAAACCTCAGCAAAGTCCAAACAGTAAACAATGAAGACAGTATTCTCTGATTATAATCCAATACAACTAGAAATTAATAAAAATCAGGGGGATAAAATTTCTTCTGTGTGGAAATATAAAACTATTTTAGACAATGTCTACAACAAACAGAGGTCACCAACTGAAACTGTAGACAATAATAACACAGCATACAAAAACTTGGGATGCTACTTGCTGCAGTCAGCCTGTATTCCACGTGCTCTTGTGGCTCAGCTTCCTGGCTCCTCTCCTCCCAGCTCTCGTGGATTGCAATACAAGAAGAAATCACCATACTACTCATTGACAATGGGCTGTGGTATGTATAAAGTTGGCTTTAATGGAGATGATGACCCCCAGACGTATTCCCTTTTATTGTCAGGCAGCCAACACCAGGGTGTCATGGTGGACATGGGGCAGAAGGACAGCTACATAGGTGACAAAGTCCAGAGCAATTGCTACAGCCTGACCTTGAAGTACCACATGGAGCACAGCATCATCACCAACTGTGATGAATTGGGGAAAACCTGGCTCCACACCTTGTATAATGAGCTACATGTGACTCTGGAGGAGCACCTGGTCCTGTTGACTGAGGCACTCCTAAACTCCAAGGCCAACAGAGAGAAGATGACTATGATCATGTTTAGGACCTTCAACACCTAGGCACGTATGTGGCCATGCTGTCCCTTTATGCCTCTGGTCACACTGCTGGTACTGTCATGGACTCTAGGAATGGGGTCACCCAGACGGTGCTCATATACTAGGGCTACACCCATCCCTAGTCATCCTGGCTCTGGATCTTGCTGGATGGGACCTGGCTGACTACCTCATGAAGATCCTCATGGAGCATGGCTATAGCTTCACCTCCACTGCTGAGCAAAAAATTGTACATGACATCAAGAAGAACTCTGCTATGTTGCCCTGGACTTGCAGCAGGAGATGGCTATCATCTTGTCCTCCTCCTACCAGGGGAAGAATTATGGGTGGCCCAGTGGTCAGTACTCATCAACAATGAGTGGTTCCTCTGCCCAGAGGAGTTCTTCCATTTCTCCTTTCTGGGTATTGAGTCCTATGAGATCACATCCATGAGACTACCTTCGACTCCATCACGAAGTGTGATGTTTACATTCAGAAGGACCTGTATGTCAACACAGTAGATATGGCAGGGCCATCACATACTCTGGCACTGCCATAAGATGCAGAAATAGATCACTGCCTTGGCCCACAGCACAATGAAGGTCAAGATCATCACTCCTCCTGAGAGTAAGTACCTAGTGTGGAGTGGGGACTCCATCCTGGCCTCACTGTCTACCTTCCAGCAGGTGTGGACCAGTAAGCAGGAGAAGAACAAATTGGGCTTCTCCATCATCCACTGCAAGTGTTTCTAAACGGACTGCAAGAAGATGTATAACATTTGCTGCATGAGGTTATTCAAAAGTATACATTTGCCTCCCTCATGCTGGCCTCATGAAACTGGAATAAGCCTTTGAAAAGAAATTTATCCTTGAACCTTGTATCTGACATTAGCACTGGATTGTAGAATTCGCTGCTGATTTTGATGTTGTATTCAAGTTAACTATTCTCTTGATATATGTTTAAAACCTTGCATGTATCTTTGATTTAAACCATTAGTACATATGGCTTAGTCACTTTCTAACTGAGGTGAGAGAACATGTTTATGGAAGAGAAATCCATTGCTTGGTGAGAATTTGTGAGGTCATCCATTTCTTGATATGTGTAGAGTATTAATGTGTAAGAACTGACTATCCCAAGATTTCTCTAGAAGCTGGAAAGAATTCTTGGACCAGTTGTTATTTCTGTCTTGCTAATCTAACAGGGTTGGCAAATTCCAAGCCTTCCCACTCAGTTTCCTTTCTTATCTTATATTTTCCCCACCAGAAATGGTGGGTCGTTACTTCTCTTGGGTTGGAAAGCGGTTTGCATTTTTACCTGTTTATTCATCCTTTTAATCCATGTAAAGTTTTTGTAGACAGTTCTCAATTATTTAAGAGATGACAACAAATTTTGGTTTTCCACTATCAGGTGAGAACATCAGGTGCCAGCAACACATCATTGTGTAAGAAAAATAAAGTGCTACAGTAAATTGGAAAAAAAAAAAACCAAAAAACAAAGAAACAAATAAAATCTGTGGAATACTACTAAGATAGAATTCAGAGGAAAATTCATAGTCTTAAATACTTACATTAAAAAAAAAAGAATTAAGATTAATTAAGAATCTAATTCAAAAGGTTAGGGAAAGGGGCACCTGGGTGGCTCAGTTGGTTGAGCATCCAACTCTTGATTTCAGTTCAGGTCATGATCACAGGTTTGTGGGATCAAGTCCTACATTGAGCTCTGCACTGAGCGTGGAGGCTGCTTAAGATATTCTCTCTTTCTCTCTCTCTCTCCCCCTCTGCCCTCTCCCCTGCTTGCACAACTCTCTCTCTCTAAAAATAAAACAAATCTTTTTAAAAAAGTTAGAAAGAAAATAAAAAACAAAAATAAGTGGAATTAAAAAGCAGAAGTTATTTATTAAGGAAAAAAGTAAAAATTAATAAGTTAGACAATAGAAATACATAAGGTTTAATTTAAAAAAAACTAGTTCAATGAAGAAACCATTAGCTACTTGGTACAAGGAAAAAGGAGTGAGAACAAATATGTAAGAATATAATATATTCTTATACCTAATATATAATAGGAGAAATAACATATTCTTATATAATATATTCTTATATATAATATATAATAGGAGAAATAATAAAAAACAGAAAATAAGAAGAATTGCAATAGATTACTTAGTTCATTTCTATGCAAATCACTTTCAAAAACTGGATTAAATAAAAAAATGTCTATGATAATATAATTTACCAAGGCTATAGAAGAGATTAAAAACAAAGACTTAAAACTGATTTTTGTAGAAGAAATAGGTAAAATGGTCAAAGAACTACACCCACAAAAAGCAGCACACAAGATGGGAAATTCTAACAAACTTTAAAAACATATAATTCTAGGAGTGCTCTGATGGCTCAGGTGAGCATCTGACTCTTGATTTCAGCTTGGGTTGTGATCCCAGGGTTGTGAGATCTAGCCCCTCATTGGGCCCTGTGCTGAGCATGGAGCCTGGTTGGGATTCTCTCTCTCTCTCTCTCTCTCTCTCTCCCTCTGTCCCTTTCTGCTCCCTCCCCTGCTTGCCCTCACACTCTCTCTCTCTTTCAAAAAATAAAAATAAAAATAAATAAAAAATAAAAGCATATAATTCTAATAGTTTGATATCAGTTCCAGAGAAATTTTTAAAAGAAGGAAAATGTCTAATTTAAAAAAATTTTTTTTTAAGTTTTTAAATTTATTTTGAGAGAGAGAGCATGAGCATGGGAAGGACAGAGAAAGAAAATCCCAAACAGTCTCTGCACTGTCAGTATGGAGTCTGTCACAGAGCTTGAACTCATGAACTGTGAGATCATGACCTGAGTTGAAGTCAAGAGTCAGTTGCTTAACTGGCTGAGCCACCTAGACACCCCTCTCTAATTTCTTTCTTTGAAGTGAATATGACATTGATACCAAAACCTGACATAAGTTAAAAAATATATATATCAGACCACCAATCTCACTTATGAATATCAATGTAATAATAAAATCTTAAATAAAATATTAACAAACAGAATCCAGCAGCACACACAAGAAAGAAAGAAAGAAAGAAAGAAAGAAAGAAAGAAAGAAAGAAAGAAAAGAAATACATCATGACCAAGACCAAGCAGGATTTATTCTATGGATACAAGGATGTTTACATGTTAGGAAAATAATCAGATGAAAATATTAGGAGAAAAGTAATATATTCAATGTCATAGATGCTTGAAAGTCATTTGATAAAATTCAACCACCATTACTTAAAAAAAAAAGCTTAGTACTTCCTTAACATGATATATCTAGCTCAGCACAAAAGCTAGTATTATGATTAATGGAGAGACAATTGAAGCGTCTCCACTAAGACAAGGATGGCCATTCTCACAAATATTCAATATTATATTTGCTTTGCTGGCCAATACAATTAGACAAAAGAAGGAAATTGGAGCAGAGTGCCTGGGTGGCTCAGTTACTTGACCATTCAACTCTTTTTTGTTTTTTAGTGTTTTTTATTTATTTGAGAGAGAGAGAAAGAGAGAGAGAGAGAGAGAGAGAGAGAGAGAGAGAGAGAGAATGAGCAGGGGAACAAGCTCAGCTATTGTGCTACAGACATCTACTTCTTCACAAAGGCTCAGAGAGCAACTCCCCCATGCTTTTTTCATGGATATTTCTTACTGAGAGAATGCAAGAGGGAGGTTAGTAGGAATAATGGCAGCCTCTGTTGCTGTGGTTGATCTCAGGGCCACAGTTGGTATTCATTCTCTCCCTCTTCCACTGTCCATTTGAAATTCCTTCATTGTCAACTATCACTTGGGCTTACCTGGTGCTATGAATCAAACTCTCATACTTGAAGGGTCTGAACATATGATAGGTATTTCCTTCTCAGTTTGAGGTTGCTGCACCCCAAAACTGAACCATCTGTTCATGGTTACAACGGGGCAAGGGCATACTGGGAGGTGCCCCAGTGGATCACCTGGTTCTGCCACAATTTTGTAAAAGCGTCTCTAGCTCCTCCTGCTGAGCAGAGTCATTTGTCCCTCTCGTGATGGTGGCTCCTTTAGTCTTCTGCTGTCTCTTGACCATAGGGTGTCCAAAGTGTCCTGGTGGCAGCTGGAACCAATAGTTCAACATGACTGTTGCTCTGTCACTTGGCAAGAATGTGTCCACTATGGACGCAGGACCTCTAATCTTGCAGAGTTTTGGGAATGAGAAGCAGAAAACCTCCAGTAGGTCACTAGGAATGATGACAAGTGGAACAACACATCTCTACCCCTTGATTCCCATCCCGGCTAGCCTTCCTGTTGGGACACAGATCCAAACAGAGCTCTCTGATTTAATAAATATGCTATGTGTTGAAGGGTAGGGCCCTATCCCTTTGAGTGTTCCCTCTAGGCTGATATTTCAGTTGCATGTTTAAAAGGCCGTTCTAGCGTTCTAGAAAGTCCTGTGGATAGTCTAGTACATGATATGACCCCATGTTTATAGGTTTCCATAGTTATGGGTTTAATTATACTTTTCTTTCATTATTAAGATGTTATGTGTATGGAATATCATGCCTATATTCCAAGTATTTCATAAGCTCCAGGCAGGGGTGTTGATTGAAGCTCTATGGACAGGAAAGGCAAAGTCTTATCCAGAATAGCTATGTTTTCTTCTGAAGATGAAGTGTTCACTCTTCTGGGATGGACAGGGCCTCATATAGTCAATCTGCCACCCCGTGGCCAGTTGGTTTCCTCCAAGGATAGTGCTGTATTAGGGGCTCTATGGCGGGTCTTTATTGCTAACAAGATGGATATTCAGAGGTAGCAGTAACTAGGTCAGTCTTGGTAGGTGGGAGTCCTTGCTATTGGGCCTACACAGAACTACCATCTCTGACAGCATGGCCAGTCCCCTCAAGTGCCCATCACATCAGTGCTGTCTAATTCCAGCTGGATGAGTAATTTGACAGTGGCTTTTCTGCAGTAGATGTTTTCTGGTGGGTATTAATATGTGATACAAAAATCTTCACACTTGGTACCCATTCATATATGCTCATCCCCTGGTTTTACCCTCAGATAACTTTGTCTCCTGTCCTCTAGTCCTTTGCCTTCTAGGCCCTGACCAGACAGCCAAGCCATTGTTGCTGTTTTATACTCTCATCTTGGGCCACTTCTCCTATGCAAAGTGGACATCCAGGTGCACTGCTCATAGTTCATTTCTACCCATTAGGAAGACCTTCCCTTGGCACAGTCTTCCAAGACTACTTACAAATGTGGCTGCAATGCACCTGGTGAGTATTTCCCCTTTGGATCCTATATACAAGCTGACTCATCTATAAACCCAGCTTGGAATTTTTCCTCCATTTTCAGTGGGTTGTATGGGATCTTCTTTGTCTATAGGTGAAGGAACACGGGTGCAATTGTAGTATGTCAAATGAGGGTCAGAACTGCCTGCTTGACAGCTCCTTTGTGCTCTGTGGTCCTGCTCAGATTGATCCTGGTTGCCCCATTTTCATCTTATGATGATGGACTGCTGTTGGACTTGTCTGACATTATGACTTCACGGGCCACAGTAGGATGTTCCAGAAGCACAGACACTTAATGTCCCATGGTCAAGTGTTCTGTCTCTACCCTCAAGAGCTTTTTCTCAAAGAGTATGCACTTCTCTACATGGGTGGCATGAATTACTCTAGAACCACAGAGATCTGCCACTTAAGTCTCTCACTGGAGCTTACATAAGCTCTGTAATATATCTTTTCCTGTCACTGCCACCCTAATACTAGGGTCTGCAGGATTATATGATTCAAGAAGCAAGGCTGATTGCACCATTGCCTGGACTTGCTGTTCTTGGCCCCATTCAAGCCTTTCAGGTCACCCGATATATGAGCTGTAATAATATTCCTGGGTGTGAAATGTGTTGTCTCCAGAACTCAAAGAGGTATACCAGGCACTCTTTCTTTCATATGGTAGGGAATGCAAGATGTAGCAATTTGTCTTTTACTTTGGAAGTGATATCCTAGCATGCCCCTAACAATTAGAGCCCTAAAAACTTCACTGAGGCGGCAAGTCTCTGATGAATCTTTTTAAGGGTTATCTCCAATCGTCTGGAGCATATCACCACCATCCTAGCCAGCTCGTAGTCATCCTATCTAATCAGGATATCATTGATATAATGGATCAGTATGTTGTCCAGGTTGTCTCAATGTATTACGATAGAAGGCAGGAGAGTTATCATAGCCTGTGACAACACTGTAAAAGACTATTAATGAGTATTGTTGTCCATCTCGCAGTAATGCAAACTGCTCTGATCCTCTTTTCAATTGATACGGTAAAGAATGTAGTCACTGAATCAGTGGATGCATACCATATACCCAAGGACTTATTGATGTGCTCTATCAGTGATACTATAGGCGTAGTAGATGGGAAAGGGTCTACTAACTGGAGTAAGTCTGTGGGAGTACCTAGTCATTCTCCAGGGGCCACCCTGTTTCTGAGAGAGCCAGACTAGTGAATATCATGGAGATATGATAGTGAATCATTTATCACCTCTGAATCCTTCAGGTCTTTAATGGTGGCACTAATGTCTGCCATCCTCCCTGGTATGTGATGTTATTTTTATTTGCTATCTTGGGTAGGTAGGCAGTTTCATCAGTTTCCATATGGCTTTCCTCACTATCAGAGCTTTTATGCTATAAACCAGAGATGCGACGTGGGGTATACTCCAAATCCCAAATATACAAATTTCAATTATGTACTTGGAGGTTGAGGAAATGACCTTTGGGTGGGTTCATAGATCCAATGGTTATACAATGAGCCAGATCTTAGCCAGGACTCCATTAGCTAGTCCTAAAAGTCATGTTGTCATAGATGGGCCGACCGTGCTGGTGCTTTTGGTTAATGTCAAGTCAGATCCTGTGTCAAATAGTCCTAAAACTGTCTGGTTAGTTGTCTTTTTTTCATGTATATTTGTTGATTTTGAGAGAAAGAGACAGAGCATGAGCAGGGGAGAAACAGAAAGAGAGGGAGAGAGAGAATCCTAAGCACAGAGCAGAGCCCCATACTGGGCTCAATCCCACAAGCCATGAGATCATGACCTGGGCTGAAATCAAGAGTCAGGCACTTAACAGACTGAGCCACCCAGGTGCCCCTTTCTGGGTAGTCTTCTTTCCACACTGTACAATCACTCAAGTGAGTCACTGTGGGTCTCTTTGGGGACTGGGGGAATCCTCAGTATATACACTTGTCATGGTGTTGCTAGGTCCTTCCTTCTAGAGGCTCAGCTACCACTTCAGCCAATGGGATTCAGATCTGAAAATGGCCCCGATCCAGGAACTGAGCAAGAGATTATGACTTTTTATAGAGGTGACCATCCTTAGCCCCTGGCTCTAGTATTCTTGCTTTTAGTTAATTATAGAGTTAAAAATCACCCTTGTTCAATTTCTCTTTCAATCTAAAACTTCCCTGAAGTATAGTCTATCAATTAAAAAATATATTACTTCCCTCACCCCCCCTCTTTGTTGGATCGGTATGATATCAAAGCAGCTCATATTTCTTTGGACTATATTATCACAGAGGGTAAGACAGTTGACTTAGTTCTGTCCTTCTCTTTGCCCCTAAAGATACCATTTTTATTAACCACCTCCACAAACTTCTTTAGATTAAGCCCCTTTAACTGCCTTTCTGAACTTGTCCATCACTGTGGGCCTTCGTTACTTCAGGACTCCATTATCCCCATAAATGTTCATGAGCTGAGCTCTATGTCTGCCTCTCCCACTCTCCCATCAACCCAGTCTGTAGAAGAGCTACCACTGAGCTTTCTAGTGATACTGCTGCCCTTCTCCCCAGGACAGTCTCTGTGGCCTTCATGCATGGATTGTCCTCAGAGTCCTCCTGTGAAACACTGGGGGCTCCTCTGGCTTTACATTATGTATTACAACATTCTCACTTCCCTCAGCCTTTCTATTTCTTCCTCTATTTCCTGCCAGGGAAACTCAGACATTTCCATGTGGCTGAGAATTACCCATCAACTTATCTAGACTAAGAGCCACCTCATCAGTGAGTTTGCCCCATCCTCTGGAGTCCTTTCCAGGGTGGTAAATTCCATATTCTGAAAAAGTGTCCCTAAGCCAATGAATTCTTGCTTATTGAACCTATTAGTATTAAGCACCTGTGTGGTATTGGATTGGAACTGGAGATATTGATATGAACTCATGGTTTTTAATATATTGACATAGATAGAAATGTATAGATATATGTATGTATATGAATTCTTATATTTTCTAGCTCTGTCCTTGGGGAAGGCCTAAAAGCATTGGCATGTTAGGAGCAATGAACACATATAGTGCTCAGATTTTGGTTTCTAAATATTATTGTCCCCTAAAAGGGACCAGTCATGCTTGGAGAACTGGCCAATACCAGGGATTGAGCAGAGAAAGTAAAGACTGGGCCTGAAACATGGTAATATGCCTGAAAGGAGGAAATACTCAAAGAATGACAGAGAAATGTCAAAAAGGACAGAGAGGTCAGCCTGAAGGGGGCTCTCACTGGTCAAACCTGGGACCACATAACAATAAAAATAAATAATGATAGTTATAGATTACAACCCATTGATTAAAGTAAGGTCTAGAGGTCCATACTAATGGAAATAAACAGTGGAGAAGGGCAATTTCTTCCTTAGAGTAGAATGCCAACTGATTATATAGAAGTAATGAATAGAATTAGAAATTAAAAATCAGTTTGCAACTAAACATTTCTAGAATTAGAATTTTTTTTGGAGAGAGAATACAAGTTGGGGAGAGGGGCAGAGGGAGGGAGAGAGAGAGAGAGAGAGAGAGAGAGAGAGAGACAGAATCTTAAGCAGGTTCCATGCCCAGTCCCTGACATGGGACTTGATCTCATAACCATGAGATCATGACCTGAATCAAAATCAAGAGTCAGATGCTTAACTGACTGAGCCATACAGGCATCCCTGGAATTAGAAAATTAAAAATCATTTAATGTATAGCAGGTTGGCTATAATTAATGAAACTGTATTGCATATTCGAAAGTTTCTTAGAAAGTAGATCTTCAAAGTTCTCAACACAAGAAAAATGTGCAACTATGTGTGATGATGAATGTTAACTAGACTTGTTGTAGTGATAATTTTGCAATATATACAAATATTGAATCATTACATTGTATACCTGGAACTAATATAATGTTATATGTCAAGTATATTTCAATAAAAAATCACTTTTTGGCAACTATCATAGTGATAAATCATTCAAGAGACATAGATGTTAAAGTAGTAGGTGAAAGCTTAATTATAAATATTTATAGTTCCAAAGTATCCTCCCCACTTTGTAATTACAAAGGGGAAAATAGGAACTTTGCATATACCAACAAAATCAACTGATTAAAGTTTACGTTAATGGTACCAATAAATATCATGTACTTTTTGATGCAATTTACTGAAAAGAATGTAACATCATTTCTGTGATATCCCACAAGAAACATATCCTATCTAATCATGAGAATGAATTAAGCAAAAATTGAGGGACAGTCTATAAATTTACTGGACTCTTCTAAAATACCAAGATCATGAAAGTCAAAGATGGAATGACCAGCTCTTCCAGCATAAAGGAGAGTAAATAGATTTAACAACTATTGGAATGTGTGATCTTGGAATGGATCTGGGCCAGGAAAAAAAATCCTAATAAGGGAAATTTTTAGGACATTTGGCAAAATTTGAGTACATTCTGTAGATTAGGTACTAATGTACCTATATTAATTTTCTGTTTTTAGTAATTGTCTTATGGTTGTATAAAAGATTGTCATTGTTTGCCAGAAATATACACTGAAATATTTTGAGGTAAAGGGATATCACATCTGCAAATTATTCACAAGTAAGTTAAGATAAATAAACAGGAAAGGAAGGGGAAAAGAATGATAAGTAAAAATAGTAAAATATTAGCTAGGGAATTTGTGTGAAGGGGTTATTAGTGCCAGTCTTACAACTTCCTAAAGTAAAATTATTTCAAAATTAAAATTAAAGAAAGATACTTTTATGGACTTCAAGCTGTATCACAAAGCTGTAATAATCAAGACAGTATGGTACTGGCATAAGAACAGACACTCAGATCATTGGAACAGAATAGAGAACCCAGAAATGGACCCACAAACGTATGGCCAACTTATCTTTGACAAAGCAGGAAAGCATACCCAGTGGAATAAAGACAGTCTTTTCAGCAAGTGGTGCTGGGAAAACTGGACAGCAACATGCAGAAGAATGAACCTGGACCACTCTCTTACACCATACACAAAAATAAACTCAAAATGGATGAAAGACCTAAATGGAGACAGGAAGCCATCAAAATCCTAGAGGAAAAAGCAGGCAAAAACCTCTTCGACCTTGACCACAGCAACTTCTTACTTAACACGTCTCCAGAGGCAAGGGAAATAAAAGCAAAAATAAACTATTGGGGTCTCATCAAAATAAAAAGCTTCTGCACAGCGAAGGAAACAATTAGCAAAACTGAAAGGTAACCAATGGAATGGGAGGAGATATTTGCAAATGACATATCAGATAAAGGATTAGTATCCAAAATCTGTAAAGAACTTATCAAACTCAACACCCAAAAACCAAAGAATCCAGTGAAGAAATGGGCAAAAGACACGAATAGATACTTCTCCAAAGAAGACATCCAGATGGCCAACTGATATGTGAAAAAATGCTCCACATCACTCATCATCAGGGAAATACAGATCAAAACCACAATGAAATACCCCTTCACCCCTGTCAGAATGGCTAACATTAACAACTCAGGCAACAACAGATGTTGGTGAGGATGTGGAGAAAAAGGATCTTTTTGCACTGCCCCTGGGAATGCAAACTGGTGCAGCCACTCTGGAAAACAGTATGGAAGTTCCTCAGCAAATTAAAAATAGAACTACCCTACGACCCAGCAATTGCACTACTAGGTATTTATCCAAGGGATACAGGTATGCTGTTTCGAAGGGGCACATGCGCCCCAATGTTTATAGCAGCACTATCAACAATAGCCAAAGTATGGAAAGAACCCAAATGTCCATTGACAGATGAATGGATAAAGATGATGTGGTATATATATATACATACATATATATATATACAATGGAGTATTACTCGGCAATCCAGAAGAATGAAATCTTGCCATTTGCAACTATGTGGATAGAACTAGAGGGTATTATGCTAAGCAAAATTAGTCAGAGAAAGACAAATATCATGTGACTTCACTCGTAGGAGTATTTTAAGAGACAAAACAGATGAACATAGGGAAGGGAAGCAAAAATAATATAAAAACAGGGAGGGGGACAAAACATAAGAGACTATTAAATATGGAGAACAGAGGGTTGCTGGAGGGATTGTGGGAGGGTGGATGGGCTAAATGGGTAAGGGGCATTAAGGAATCTACTCCTGAATTCACTGTTGTACTATATGCTAACTAACTCGGATGTAAACTAAAAATAATAAAGATAAAAAAATAAAAAATAAAATAAATGAAGATACTTCCATAGAGGACATAGTAACATTGAAAACAAGGTCGAATAACAAAGAGATTAAAATAATTGGGGAGAGACTGTGGGGTGCCTGAGTGGCTCAGTTGGTTAAGCATTGACTCCTGATTTTGGCTCATGTTGTGATCTCATGGTTCATTAGTTCAAGCCCTGTGTCGGGCTCTGCGCCACAGTGCAGGGTCTGCTTTTGATTCTCTCCCTCTCTCTCTGTCCCCCTCTCCCACTCACTCTCTCTCAAAATAAATAAACAAAAAATTTCTAAAAAATTGCAGAGATTGATTTCATCAAGCACGGGATTGAACATAAGATAAACAATAATAGATCATTAGAGTCCCTAAATGGAACTGGAGACTATGATAAATATTCTATGACAAAAAGATGGAACTAGAGGAAGTTACATGAAGGCAGGTTTTGGCCATTATAAGATAGAACCTTCTGGCAAGTAGCATTGTGCAACCATCAATGCTTTGAAGTAATTAAGGAATTTGGAAGCAGACCTATCCCTGAAAGTATTCAGACCAGGACTAGATACATCATCTACAAAAATGCCAAGGGAGGGGTGCCTGGGTGGCTCAGTAGGTTGTGTCCGACTCTTGATTTCGGTTCAGGTTATGATCTTATGGTTTGTGGGACTGGGCTCTGTGCTGACAGCATGGAGCCTGCTTGAGATTCTCTCCCTCTCTTTCTGCCCCTCCTTTGCTAGCTTACATGCACACTCTCTCAAGTAAATAAACTTAAAAAAAAAAAAAAAAGCCAGGGGCAGTATTCCTTACTGATTGAGAAGTTGAACTGTATGATATCTAAAGCCTTTTCTGACTCCAGGATTCTTAGAACTTTTAAACTGGAATAATATCTACCTCAATGGTGTAGACATGCGTTGTCCTTAGGAATTCAGAAGGAAACTGTATGTAAAGTGAGGTAAATATGTTGAGTGAAAAGTGTCCTACAAATTTGCTGATCACTTTTGCCTCTTGAACATGTCTGAGATTGTGCTTAGGCAATAATTTTGGTTGAACTTAGTACGTCTTTCCCTTCATTTCTAAAGTCACTATTAAATAATATTACATTAATACTTTAGTGGTGACTTTAAAGTAGTGCATCTCAAATTTTAATGTAAATACAAACAACTTGGGGGCTTTTATTTTTTTAAAACTTTTAAAAAATGTTTTTATTTATTTTTGAGAGACAGAGAGAGACAGCATGAGTGAGGGAGAGGCAGAAAGAGAGGGAGACACAGAATCTGAAGCAGGCTCCAGGCTCTGAGCTGTCAGCACAGAGCCTGATATGGGGCTTGAACTCATGAACAGGGAGATCATGATCTGAGCTGAAGTCAGTTGCTTAACTGATTGAGCCACCCAGGTGCCCCAACTTGGAGGCCTCTTAAAGATTCAGGTTTGGATTCTGATTTTTGGTTCAGTAGAACCAAAAGAACCAGTAGAACTTCTAGAATAAAATAGGTGAAAAGCATAGTGATGTTGGCAAAGATTTCTTGTGTTTGGCAAAGATTCCTTAAATACTTCACAAAATGCAGAAAGTATAAAAGTAGAAATAAATTGGGCTTCATCAAAATTAACTTTTCCTCTTCAAAAGACACTATTAAGAAAATGAAAAGGCAAGCCATGGCTTGGAGAAAATATTTCCAAAACATGTAGGTCTTATACCTAGAACATATAAACAGCCTTGCAAATCAGTAATAAGAAACAACCCAGTAAAAATATGGGCAAATATTTGAAGCTACACTCATCATGAAATATATGGCTGACAAACAAGCAGATGAGAAAATGCTTAACATTAAGGAAGTGCATATTAATATCACAATGAGATAGGACCACATCCCTTTAGGTCCCTTTAGGATGTCTAAAATTAAAGACTGACCATACTATATGTGGGTAAGGATGTGAGCAACTGGGAAGTCTCATACACTGTAGGTAGGAACATATGGTACCATCACTATAGAAAATATTTTACGAATTTTATAAAAGTCAAATATGCCGCTACCTTGTATGAACTAGCCATTCCACTCCTAGGTGTTTACCTGAGAAATGAAAGCATATGTCCGTACAAACACTTGAATGTTCATGACTTCCTTTGTAAGAAACTGTAAAGAACCCAAATACCCAACAGATGAATGGATAAACAAACTCAATATATTCATATAATGGAACACTAGTCAGCAAAAAGAAATGAACTACTGATATCCAGTGCAACCTGGACCTCCAAATAAACATAGATCTCAAAATATTCTGCAAGAAGCCATGCAAACATATATACTAAATTATTATACTACAGTAACAGAAAGGAGAGCAGTGCTTGTCTGGGGATAGGTGTGGGACAGCTGTCAGGGGCAAGAGAAAAGATTGCAAAGGGCCACAAGGAAACTGAGTGGTGATGGATATATTCATTAGTTTGTGATGGTTTTCTAGGTGTATATGGATGTCAAAACTTAGAAACATTTAAATATGTATAGTTTATGTCAATACACTATAAAAGGTTCAGATTCTGATTCAGTAGGTGGGGCCAAGAGTGTTTTTAACTAAAACACCAAATCCCAGGTGATGCTAATGCTGCAATTTCCAAACCACATTTGAGTGGTAAACCTCTTGAGCTGTCTTTGTAATAAACAGATGTGTCATTTGAGTGCACGATAGATACATATGGCTGGCACCATACTGGATAGTGCAGATAAAATATTTCCATCATTGACGAAGGTTCTGCTGCATGTTAAGAGTCAAGATTCTCGACTACATTGGTGACTATTAATCGTGTCCTATTATCTCTCAATTATGACCTGTCTTTTTTCATCCCACTCACTCAGGCTGTGTGACCTCCTTTCACAAAGTTTTGCTGGAATTCCATTCTGGGCTCTTATATTGTGTACATTTCATTTTAACATGTTCTTCATTCTGACTTGCATTAGAGTTGTAATAAAGTTTGAATAGAAAGTTCAACTGGGGGGCAGATGTCAGTTCAATTTAAGGAGCTTCCTAACAATTTAGACCTCCAAAAATCTTACCACTTCCTCACCATCCAAAACATACGTATTTCACAGCTCCTGTGGCTGGCTGTAGTCAGAGTTGTGTAATGTGTAAGTTCCTGTGTGGCTTCTACTGCTATGAAGAGGTGTCATCAGAGGTAAATGAGAACTTCTCTAGAAATGAATTCTCATCTCTAAATAAGGGGATTGAACAAGATTATTTTATTTCTTCTGATTCTCACATTCCATATTCTTCTGCTTATTTCAGAGTAATGGTAGCATGAAACCAGAAAGATTCTTAGCTCTGAATAAGGAGTGAGTTGGACCATGTTTTTAGTTAAAGAGTCCTGACATTTGTATAGTTTATACCAGGGACTGGCAAACTTTGTGTAAAGGGCCAGATAGCACACATTTTTGGCTCTGCAGGACATATGGTCTCTGTCTCCTATAATAAACATTGCCATTGTAGTATGAAAACAGATATGTCAATGAATGGGTGTGACTGCATGTGGTCCAGTTTGTTGACTCCTGGTTTAGATGAGAATAACTATCTTCTGACCATCTGAAGTTCAGTTGAGAAATCAGGGAAAAACACACTTTATTGATGTAATTTTATTAACTCTGGGTACATAATACAACTAGTCTTTCACACCTAAAGACAACAATCCAACAAGTTATCATAATTTCAGGTTATACATACTTTAAATTAATAAACTAGGTTTATAAAAGATATAAAAATATTTCACAGGCTTGGGAAGATATGGTCATGAGACTTCATTGTAAGGAGGGGTATAGGATATGTTAAGAGATTTTTCGAACCTACAAAGGACATTTAAAAATTTACACTTGTTAATAAAGTTCTTGCTTAATTTTATCTTCATTCATCAGAAGCCTTAAGTAGAGCAGCTTTCTTTTTATACTTGTCTCCAATCTCTCTAATATTTTCCAAGAGATCTTCAGACATGTATTCTTCGTATTCTCTATCAACTTTAGCAATCTGCTCTTCAAGATGTTTCTAGTAGAAACAATAAACAATTGTTAATATAAAAAACATTAATTTCTTTCAAAGAATTTAATTGTGAAGTGTACAAACAAGCATGTAACAACTGTTAAGGGCAGGAGTAAAAGGGATGCTCTTGAATCTCCTTTTATGCCCTTTCCTAATCATTTCCCCAGAGCCAAACACTCTCCTGAACAGTGCTTTGCTATTCTTTATACTTTACCCTCCACCTCACACAGATATGTATGTATGTAACTCTAAACAATATACTAGTTTAGTGGTAGCTGGTTTTAACCTTCATATTTACTGAATGATATTAAATATAATATTCTTTGACTTTTTTCCACCCAGTATTTTGATTCACTGATGTTAATGCAGATAGTTTCAGTTTATTTATGTACTGCTATATAGTTTCTACTCATGAATATATCAACATTTACTTATCCATTTTACTACAAACGAAGTTTTATTTGTTCCCAGGTATGGTAGGCTGAATAGCAGCCTATTCAAAGATGTCCATGGCCTAATCCCCAGAGCCTGTGAATATGTTATCTTTACACAGCAAAGGAATTTTACAGATGTGATTATGTTAAGGATATTAAGAAAAGGAGACTATTCTGCATTGTCCTGGTGGGTCCAATATAATCACAAGAGTCCTGGTAAGAGGTAATCAGCAGTGTGAGAGTCAGAGAGAAAATATAAAGACAGAAGAGAGGTCAGAGGGGATAGAAGATGCTGTGCTGTTGGCTTTGGAGATGAAGAGGGCACAAGCCAAGGAGTGTAGTTGGCTCTAGAAAATGGAAAAAAACAAACAGATCCCCCTCTAGAGTCTCTAGAAAGATTGTAGCCTGGGAAGCCCATTTTACACTCCTGACTTCCAGAAATATAAGGAAATAAATCTGTGTTGCTTTAAGCCATTAAATTGGGGTAATTTGTTATAGCAGCAACAGGAAACTATATAGGGTGTTTTCTCATGTGAATGATGGCTTAATGCTTTTGATATGGTGTGTGTACTTGCCAATAACCGGGTTGTTTTCTTACTATTTCAATTATACTGTAACAAATTACAATATACTAGATGGCTTGAAACAACAGGAATTTATTCTCTCATAGTTTTGGAGGCTTAAAGTCCAAAATCAAGATGCTGACAGGGCCACTCTATCTCAAGGCTCTAGGGAAGAATCCTTTGCCTCTTACCAGCTTCTAGCAGTTCTGGGTAATACCTACCTTGCAGGTGTGTCACTCTAATTTCTGCCTCCATGTTCACATGGACTATTATAAGGACATTAGTCCTACATTGAGGGCCTACTCTAATCTAGTATGATCTTGTCTTAACTACTATATCCACAAAGACTTTATTTTCAAATAAGGTCATGTTATGAGATTCTGGATAGACATGAATTTTGGGGGGAATACTAGCCAACGTAGTACAGTACCCCAGCACACAGTGTAAAAATTTAATTAAATACCTAGAATGGAACTGTACCATTTTATTGCCAAATTGTTTTCTAAAATTGTTAACATCAATTTAAAACCTGAGCAGTATAAATAAAAACTTGCAATTCTCCATATTCTTGCTGGCATTTAGTATTCTCAAACTTTTTTTTTTTTTTGCCAATTTCTTAAGGGTGGGAAGTGGTGTATCTTTTCATATGTTTATTGGCCATATTAGCTTTCTGTGAAATTCCCATTCAAGTCCTTTGGCCACTTTCTGCACTTATTTTCCAGAGGTCATTATGTATCTGGATGTTAATTCTTTATTAGTTGTTTTTTTTCCCTTTATTTATTAAATTTTTTTTTAATGTTTATTTTTGAGAGAGAGAGAGAGAGAGAGAGAGAGAGAGAGAGAGAAAGCACGCACAAGCAGAGAAGGGGCAGAGAGAGGGGGAGACACAGAACCTGAAGCAGGCTCCAGGCTCCAAGCTGTCAGCACAGAGCCAGATGTCGGGCTCGAACTCACAAGCAGCGAGATCATGACCTGAGCTGAAGTCAGACGTTCTACTGACTGAGCCACCCAGGTGCCCCTTCCCTTTATTTATCTGACAGTGAGAGCGAGAGCAAGAGCAAGACTGCATGAGCAGGGGAGAGGCAGAAAGAGAGGGAGACAGAGAGAGGATCCCAAGCAGGCTCCACACTGTCAGCGCAGAGCCCAACACAGGGCTTGAATCCACGAGCCAGAGCTGAAATCAAGAGTCAGGATACAACCTACTGAGCCACCCAGGTGCCTCCCTTTATTAAGTTGTTTTAAAAAATATCATCTACTGTTTTGTGGCTTACCTTTCCACTCTTTATGTTTTGATATAGAGATCTTAATTTTAACAAAGCTGAATTTATAAATAATTTCTTTTGTGGTTTGTACCCCTTGTGTCTAATTTAAGAACTTCTTTACAACTCCTGAGGTGTATATATAGTGCCCGTAATTCTTCTAAAAGTTAAAAATTTAGCCTCATGTTAATTTCTTAATCCATCTTGAAGTGATTTGTTTCTAGGGTTTAAGGTAGGAATCCCAACTCCATTAATTGAAAAATTCATTTCACCCCACTGGTTTGCAATAGTACCTCTCTCATAAATCAGTTTGTCTTTGCTCATCATCTATTTCTGTACTCTGAATCAGAGAGATTGGTTTATATGCATCAATACTACAATGGATTAGTTATTATAGCTTAACAACAATTTTTGAGCATCTAAACAGACAAAAAAGACTTTGTGCCCCTCAAGAAGGAAGGAGTCTAGAACAGGAGTCAGAAACCTCTTCCCGAAAAGGGCCAAATAATTTGGCTTGTGGACTATATGTAGTTTGCTGTCTCCTAGTCTAGAATACCAAGCCACATGAGGACCTACATGAGGCTCCAACCAGCAACTGCTCAAAGAAATGCTTTGCCCCAGAGGAAAAATATTCCATCTAAAGATACCATTAAGATACAAACTCCTGTTTTCTTCAAACTTCACCAATTGTAAAATTTCCCCATATTAGATTTTAAAGATGATTGGTAGACTTATGTGCTCCTTCCATACTTGCCAATTATGTGCCAACCATTATATGTTGTGAATGAATTTTTCTTTTAGGCATCTATTATACATCATCCTTTGGAGAATGAGAAAGTAATTACTCAAAGAGTTTTCTGGTCTCTGGTTAAAATTTAACAAATTAACTGGTTGAAAAAGAATCCATGGAAGGCTATAGAACCATTAAGTGGCTGAATTAGGAAGAAGTAGGTAGAATCCAGGTTTTGTGATGTAGGATCCAGCATGTTTTTCCTAGTTCTTAGGAAAGTGAAGAGCACTGGCAAACAAGAAAATGCAGATCAATGTCTTTTAGCAGAAAGGAGGGGAGGTAGGATATTGAGAAGGAAAGCCGGCAAGAGAGGATAAAAAAGGGGCCAGCCAGATGTTGAGGCAGACACTCCCCTTGCATGCTTTTGGCTTCTGTAATCTTGCTTGCCTCTTGCATCAGCCAACTGTCTGCATAACACAACCGATAGTGACCCCCCATGCAGCCAATAAGATGTTTCCAAGTACCCAGAAGCTAGTCAGGCATAAAAGAAGGCCAGCACCAGGGCTCAGGTGTTAGCCTTTGGAGAGGACTCTGCTGGGCTGGCACTGGTACAAAATAATCTGTCTTTTCTGATTCCCTGAGTGCATGTTGCTTCCCTCTTCCTGGGTGCCAAGTATTTGCTTTAACATTTTTGGTGCGTTGGCCAGGAAGTTGACAGCCACGCTGGCCTGTTGAGCCACCACTGTTGGAGGCCAGCGGAGAGGCCACTTATCACCAGCCCGTGTGACGGAAAGGAAGGCGTATCCACCGGTGATTTCACTGGACCCCGACCCTTGCTGGGACTGACAACAGCCGGCCACCACTGCGCTTGAACAGACTCCAGGGGAATAGAAAAGGCCTGTTTCAGGATGTCAGATCGGTAAGTGTCCCGGGGACATCAGAGTGAGTTCAGGCTCACTCTAGAGGTGAAAGGGGAGCTTGATCACCTCCCAGGCGACAGAGGTACGACACAGAACAGGGAAGTCTTGGGTGGAAGTCTGTAATCTGTCTGAATGTATGTGTTGAATGCCTGTGCTCCACGGTTTTGGCTACAGAGCTTGAGTGGGTCCTACCCTGAAATTCCGATGACCTCATATGGCTCAAGGCAGGATCCAAGTCAGGGGTTTTATACTGACCTGCCAATGCTAAGAGATGTCTAATCCCCATGAGGGGAGTGGCCAGGCAGATAAAACAACCTCTTCTCTTGTGACACCGTACATTGGGAGGGACCCATCTAGGATACTAGGATTGGGGGGAAATTCCTCAAAACCAATGGTTTTGGAGTATATGATTAAGAATTTTAAAAAGGGATTTTCAGGTGACTATGGGGTCAAATTGACCCCTGGGAAGTTACACACCCTCTGTGAATTAGAATGGCCTACGTTCAGTATATGGTGGCCCCCTGAGGGCACCCTAGATGTCCCCACAGTCCGAGCTGTTTATAAAGTAGTTACTGGAGACCCGGGCCACCAGAACCCATTCCCATACATCGATCAATGGCTGGAAATAGCCCCAGTCAAGCTTCCTTGAGTCCGGTTCTGCCTTAATAGTAAGGGACAATGAAGGGTCTTAGTGCCACGGGGCGAGAAGAAGACCTCACAGCAGAAAAAATTGCCCCCCATCTTCCAGGAAAATTCAGAAGTTCTTCCATTTCTACCACCATATGCCCCCAGCACCCCATCAATTGAGGGAGGGAAACCTCACCTGCCTGACAGTCTACTCCCGTCAGTCTCGTCTCCGCCAGCAGCCAGTCCACCCCAACCAGAGACACCTGAACCGGTAGGAAGATGCCTTAGGTCTACAGCTCAAGGTCCAAGCTCCCTAATGGCAATTCAGATGCCACTGTGGGAGAGTAGGGGAGACTAGGATGCCACTGACAGGATCCTATGAGAGGGGGGATCAATTTTCTACTACCAACCATTCTTCACTACTGACCTCCTCAACTGGAAACAGCACATACTGCCCTACTCTGAGAAGCCGCAGGTGATGATAGATCTCCTAGAATTCATATTTCAGTCTCACTTCCCTGCTTGGGTTGACTATAAGCAGCTTCTGCTCACACTTTTCAACACAGAAGAGCACCAATGAATAGTCACCGAAGCCAGAAAAAGGCTCCAGACTCAGGCACCAGATGGACAACTAGACTTTGAGGCTTGGGCATGGGAGGCTATGCCCAAAGAGAACCCTGCTGGGACCCCAACACAGAAGTGGGAAGGGCCAGATTAGAAAGATACTGACTCGCCTCCCTCCAAGGGGTAAAAGCAGGGGCCAAAAGCCCACCAACATGGCAAAGGTATCTGAGGTCCTAAAAAGCAGAAGAGAGTCTAGCTGACTTCTATGAAAGATTACGTGAAGCCTTCAGATTTTACACTCCATTCGACTCAGAAGCCCCCCAAAACCAGCACATGGTCAATACTACCTTCATGGGATAGGCCCAAAGTGACATTAGACAGAAGTTCCAAAAATTGGAAGGATTCTCTGGAAAGAATCCCACTGAACTACTGAAAATTGCCAACAAGGTTTTTGTAAATTGGGATTGAGTTGCTAGAAAGGAGGCAGACCAAAGAATGAAACAAAAGGCAGCTCTGCTGGTCACAGCCTTGGGGTGACCATCCCCTCTAGAAGGGGCCCCACAGAAACCACAAGGGATTCAAGAACAAAAATGAAGGGCACCACGGGAACAGGATCAATGTGCCTACTGCAAGGAATCTGGACACTGGAAAAATGAATGCCCCAAATGCCAAAAGGGAAAACCAAAAACTTCTGCTCCAGCCTGCCACTACTAACCAGAACCACACAAGGCTGACCTGATTGGACTGGCAGGAGTGGACTCTGATTAGGAAAAACTGGCTTTATCCAACTGGACCCCCATGAGCCCATGGACAAAATGAAGCCCAAGGCTAGACAACAGACTTCATGGTTGACACTGGGGATAAACACTCTGCGTGACACAGAAAGTGTCACCTCTGTCTGGTCGAGAAGTCACCATCATAGGAGTCACTGAGATGCAAACCCAAAGGACATTTTGTGGTCCCCAACAATGCCAGCTGGGTGGTCACCAAGCAGTTCATGAATTCCTGTATCTACCTGACTGCCTGGTCTCACTGTTATGTAGAGACCTCCTTGACAAGTTGGGTGCAGGAATAGCCTTTACTTTAGATAGAGAGATACAATTGTGCCTAAATGAAAAGACCCAGCCCATGATTTTGTCCCTGATGATTCCACGAGAAGAGGAACGGAGATTATACACTTCCCCTCCTGGTGAGCCAACTGTGGCCCCCAAGCTAGAAGCTGAATTCCCTTCAGTTTGAGCAGAAGGAAACCACCCTGGTCTGGCAAAAAAAAAACAAAAAAAAAAACCACCCCCTAATATTAACTGACCTAAAGCCAGGGACTCAACCAGTCAAAATACACCAATATATGGTCCCACGGGTGGCACACCTGGGGATCAAGACACACTTGGACAGTTTACTCAAATGGGGACTTCTAAAATGATGTCAGTCTCCATGGAATACTCCCCTGCTGCCTGTGAAAAAGCCTGGGACAAATGATTATCACCCTGTACAGGACCTAAGAGCAATTAATGAAGCAGTCATCACACTGCATTCAGGGTTGCCTAACCCATACACTCTACTAGGACTCATACCCTCTGAGGCAGGATGGCTCACATGTCTGGATTTAAAGGACATCTTCTTCTGTCTCTAGCTAAGGCCTAATTGTCAACCCCTATTTGCCTTTGAATGGGAAAACCCTACCACAGGGGCACAGAAACAATTCATTTGGACTAGGCTGCCACAAGGATTCAAAAATTCACCAAACTTGTGGGGCGCTGCCATCTGACTTAGCCAGGTTTCCGGGATGGGACTCCTCCAATAAATAAATGGACAATCTCCTGCTAGCCAGCTGCATGCAAACCAAAAGCTGGGAGGAACCAGGGCCCTACTCAGGCTACTATCAGAGGCGGGATACCGGGTATCAAAGAAAAAGGCACGGATCTGTCAACAGGAAGTTAAGTATTTGGGCTTCAAAATTACCCAAGGTAAATGGATGGTGGGAGCCAAAAGGAAACAGGCAGTCTGTGCCATTCCAGTTCCCACTACCTGTGGGCAGATCCGAGAGTTCCTGGGAGCAGCAGGATTCTGTTGAATATAGATCCCAGGGTTCTCGGAGTTGGCTAGACCTCTATACGAAGCACTAAAGGGGGGGAAGAAAGGGCACCCCTTTTTTGGGACCCTAATCAAGAAGAGGTATTCAAGACCATAAAAACAAAACTTACAGAGGCACCAGCCTTGGGACTCCCAGATGTACCACGAGATTTCAACCTGTTTGTACATGAAAGCAATGGGGTAGCCCTGGGGGTTCTCACCCAGGAATTTCGTTGGACCTTGGCAAAGACCAGTGGCATACCTTTCAGAGCAGACTGACTCAGTTGCAGTAGGATGGCCACCCTGTTTGAGGGCCCTGGCAGCCACCACACTTTTAATCAAGGCAGCAGATAAACTCATGTTGGGACAAAACCTAAATATTAAGGTTCCCCATTCTGTTATTACCATGATGAATGCCAGAGGGCAACACTTGCTAACTCATGCTGGGATGATACAATATCAGGGACTACTGTAGGAAGACCCATGAATAAGACTGGAAGCCGTAAAAACTCTAAACCCTGTCACTTTCCTGCTGGCAGTGGTGGGGCCCCCAGAGCATGATTGTTTAGAGGTACTTGATGAAGTATATTCTAGCTGACCCGAACTATCAGACAGGCCCTTACAAAATCCTGACCTCATCCTGTACACCGATGGCAGCAGCTTCATGAATGAAGGCAAAAGACATGCCGGTTATGCAGTAATCTCTGATTTTGAGGTCATAGAAGCAAAGGCCCTTCCACAAGGGTGGTCAGCCCAAAGAGCAGCTGTGGGCCCGAATAAGAACACTAGAACTCAGTGAAGACAAATGGGTCAACATACACACTGACTTGCACTATGCCTTTGCCACTTTACATATACATGGGGCTCTCTACAAGGAGAGGACTTTTGACTGCAGGAGGAAAAGAAATAAAAAATCGGGAAGAAATCCTGAAAATATTAAGTGCAGTCTGGGAACTAAGAGAAGTAGCAGTCATTCACTGCAAGGGACACGAAAGAGAAAAAGACTCAGTGGCAGAAGGTAACTGATGGGCAGACGTTGCAGCTAAACAAGCAGCAGGAGAACAAACAACACCTTCGAAAATCATGCTGGTCCTGGAACTGCCAACTTCCCCAAGGTACACAATCCAAGAAACAAAATGGGCACAACAGGGAAAGGGAAGCCAGACAAAAGAAAGATGGTGGGTACTTCTAGACCAAAGAGTATATATATGGGAACAGCTAGCCCACCAGGTGGCTCTCCCAAAAGCATGAGCTCACCCGCCTAGGAAAAACCGCCCTTGAAATCTTACTGAGCTGTTACTATGTAATTGCTCGACTCCCATCCCTCTGTACCTCGATCTCTCAACACTGCCCCTGTGCTCAAAATAACGCTAAATAAGGCCCTAATGGGCTCATGGAAATCTAATGCTGTGGTCAAGCATCCTTTGAAGATTTGGAGGTGGACTTTACCAAAATAAGACCCAGTGGAGGATATAAATTTCTTCTGGTATTCATCTGCACATTTTCAGGTTAGGTTGAGGCCTACCCCACATGCACCGAAAAAGCAAGAAAAGCAACTAATGCTCTGCTAAGGGGTATCATTCCCAGACATGGAATGCCGTTAACCATAGGCTCAGACAATGGCCCAACCTTTGTGCCCGAGGTGCTGCAACAAGTCCAAAACCCTAGGTATCCAATGGAACTTACATGCAGCCTACCGGCCCCAGAGTTCAGGGAAAGTGGAATGTGTGAACCAGACCCTTAATTAGCCATGGCCAAACTATGTCAGGAAACTAACTTGCCCTGGCCAGATATACTACCCCTAGTTCTCTGAATATGCTGTACACGACAGACAAAAATAGGATTCTACCCATTTGAGATCCTATACAGAAGACCCCTCCTACTAGTCAAATTCAGGGGAGACTTGACAGAGCTAGGGAATTTGGAAATACAAAAACAACTAAAAGGATTAGGGAAAACTATATTTGAGATACATAGATGGGTGACAGACAAGATACCCATTTCCCTAGGAACAACTGTACACCCTCAAAAACCTGGGGATAGGTTTGGATAAAAGATCGGCAAAGGAAACCAATGAAACCTACCTGGAAGGGACCCTATTTAGTTGTGCTAACCATGCCCATAGCCCTCAAGATTGCAGGACTAACTGCCTGGATCCACCGTTCATGAGTAGAGGCAGTCCATCTGTCACCTGATAACCACTTGGAATGGAAAGTAACTGCTAACCAGAAAAGTCCTCTACAGATCACTCTTAAGAATATGGCAGACGATAAGCAGCCTGCAGCCAACACCTGAGAACACTCTATAACCAGAAGCTTAAGGAAATCATGAAGTGACCTAAATGAATTACAGCAACTCGTTCTCTCAAATTTCATTGTCATCCCTATTTCTCTTTCCATACTTGTTGCTATACTCTTTGCTGTAGGGGCCGACACAAGTTATTCCTGCAGATTGGCACCTCAGTCACAAACCCTTGTTAGCCTTCCTCTACTTGTTAGTGTCAGGATGCCTTATTCTCCTTAGCTGTATATGATCTGAGTTGTGATTGATATCTTTCTCTGCATGTTTGTTCTCTGCCTTTATAACTGTCTCCTACCTCAAGATGGAATCATTCTCTCCAATGCTGAATCAGCCTTGTCTCCTATCCCTCTTGCACATATACCTGTTCCTAACATGCTCAAAAGGAATCTTCTCCACTTACCAACCGTGTACTTGTTCCACTTACCACTGCCACTCTTGGAACCTTCCTCCCTGACTGGAGGGATGTGTCAAAGGATCTTCTGCTGTCTTTTGCCTCCATGAGGGAAAGCCCTATATTATAGGCCCAGGTTGCCCTATTACTCCACTATCTCTTCCTCTGCTCATATTCCCTTCCCTATTCCCATTCCTTCTCTTGCTCCTCTGGCCATAAAAGATGAGATAATACCATGCCTCTGTGCCATTGTTTATCCCCACATGCCAGACAGATGTTATAATGCCAGGAGGATCACTACCTTAACAGGAATGGGAGAACTTACTGGATGGGAAAAATAAAAATAAGACGCTATTGGGGGCTGCCTGATCCAACCTGCCCTGATGTTCTCCATGCCTGTTGGGTCACTGCTAACCCAACCTATTAGCCTTTGCCTAGACTTGAATTGGGCAGACCACTTGATTTAGATCCCTGTCTGCACCAGATGTTGAGTACAACTCATCGCCTCCTCAATGATACCAATCCCAGTCTGGCCAGAGCCTGATGGCTCTGCTTTCCACAGGCCCCCCACCCCTTTAAGCAGCTACTCCAATCACACAGGCAACTGTAAATGTTACCCTATTAACTCCTCAACCACTTATTATCATAAATTATCCAAGGACCTAATGGATGACATAGAATGAGTGGCCAAATGTCTTGTGGTTTTACAGGATCAAGTAGACTCCTTAGCAGCAGTCGTCTTATAAGACAGGAGAGGGCTAGACCTGTTAACTCCTGAAAAAGGAGGACAGTGTCTCTTCCTAAATGAGGAATGCTGCTTCTATGTTAACCAATCAGGGATAGTTAGAGATATGGCCCAACAACTAAGGGAGTGGATCATCAAACGGAGGCAAGAATTAGCAGACTCATGGAACTCTTGGAGCAACATATGGAACTGGGCATCCTGGATCCTCCCTTTAGCTGGTCTTCTCCTAATGCTTTTCATAGCCCTTCTGTTTGGTCCTTATACTCTGAACATGCTAACCAGGTTTGTTTCCTCTGGCCTAGAAGCTATAAACTCCAGATGATGCTCCAGTTGGACCATTATAGCTGTCACTACTCTCCATTGGATGAAGAACCCTACCTATCACACCCCTCCCTTTGATGCCCCTGTTCAGCAGGAAGAAGCCAGAATGGTTTTTGCCCCTCCTCCTGTGACAGCAAGGGGTTCCCTGGCCCCCACAAACTGATTTTCTCTAAGGCTACAGAAGCCTGAGAATCAAGAGGGGGTAATGAGAAGGAATGCGGGCAAGAGCAGATAAAAAAGGGGCCAGCCAGATGTCTGAGGCTGGATACTCCCCTTGCATGCTTTGGCTTCTGTAATCTTGCTTGCCTCAGTTGCATCAGCCAGCTGCCCATGTAGTACAACTGATAGTACCCCACCCCATGGTGCAGCCAATAGAATGTTTCCAAGTGCCTAGAAGCTAACCAGGCATGAAAGAAGGCCAGCACCAGGGCTCAGGGCTCAGCCTTTGCAGGTGACTCCGCAGGGCTAGCACTGGTGCAAAATAAACAGTCTTTTCTGATTTTCCGAGTGCGTGTCACTTGTCTCTTTCTGGGTGTCACGTATTTGCTGTAACAATACCATATGTTCTGTTTTCAATAAATGGAAGACTGTCAATGTGATATAATGAGTTTTTTTTCCTCTTGATCCATTCACAATTGGAAAAATATTGCCATCTAAAAAACTACCCAGGAATTTTAAAGTTTAGCATTTGCCTTGGCTTTTGGACTCCGTACAGCAGATTGGAGGAATAGTGTTATTGTTGAACTTTCAAGCTATGCTTCATGTTTCCTAAGTACTCTATTCAATATTTTATAAGTATTCTACATGAAATTAACAGAGAGGAAAAATATTTGTCATAACACATGTTCTTTCATTTTAGTGGATTCTAAAGTGTGTTGATATGTTTTCAGTATGCAGAATGTGGCTTGGCACATCATGATATAATAAATATCATTATATGCTGTTTATGTGAAAAAAACAGATTACTTTATGAAATGCACAGATGTCCCCTTACCATACCACTAAACAAGATTCTTCTGATAAATTTTCACTAGAACATATTTTCCATAGAAATGCAATTTATCATTTGTATCTGTAGAAGCAAAACGGAAATATCGTTTTAAAAAGCTTTCTTAGCATGTAGGAGAGACCTTCATACACTTACCTCTACAGACCCTACATGTGTAGCAACCATCTCTAAAAGACGCTGCAAGTTATTTCCCACTTTTCGTCTTTCTTCGGTTGTGGTCTGCACAACTAGTTGGTATCTGTAGAATAAACAGTCTTGTTTGTGTTGCTTAGGAAAAACTTAATGTATCAGTTCTAGTTAGCTCACTTCTTTTCATATTCAATAAGACCACGTTGTGATTGTATATGTGCTGTTTGCTTCTCAACCATTGAAACCAAAAAACATTTTCAAAGATACTTTGCAAGCAACAAAACAATACAGCACCAAAACCTCATGCTTTAACATATAAAACCTGGGAGCAAATGGTCTTAATTGAATCTCCAAAAAGACTGTAAACTTAAATGCTTTCAGGGGCAAGGAATTAAATACATTTGAATGGGGGAGTGGGAGTCTTACCTTTAGGCATGCAAATTCAAATTAAAAACAAAAACTGCAAGCCAAAAAACCCTTCAGCTGAGTTTTTTATCCCTAAACTACAAATAAGCAAATGAAGAGGTATGATTTTCTGAAGGGTTGTACTTCTAACCTAAAAGTGAAATTTTTTTAGTTGAGGGCCCCTTTATTGAAACTTTAGAAAAAAGAGCATATGGATTACCTATTCGGTATGTTCATTTTACATAGGTTGCATGAGAGAATTATATACAAAAAGGCAGAATATTCTTTCAAAAAGGGATGTTGCTATTTTAGTTACTGTTAATAAACAATGTGGCTAAAACTTTTCCTATGTAAGGTTTAAAATAAGGGAAACCAAGAGAGAAAACTTGACAGTGTGTAATTTGATAATGAAGAACTTCTAAGAAATGTAACATAATATATACAGTTATGCTGCTTGTTTGGAAATATGTATTTGTTCCAACTGGACTGATATATTATGTAGCAATTTGAGCATAATGCAAAATTTGTATTTGCTTATGCCATTTCCTTCCTTCCTTTTTTTTTTTTAAGTTTATTTATTTATTTTTGTACTCTCTACACCCAACGTGGGGCTCAAACGCACAGTCCTGAGATTAAGAGTTGCATGCTCTTCCAACGGACGCAGCCAGGCATTCCTATATGTCTTTACCTTCTTGAGAAACACTAAGTGAACGTAGAAAGCTGTACTCAGCTGAATCCAGACGCAAAGGAATACACAAAACACATTAGCCCACAAATGTGTGTGTGTACCAGCTCTGTCAGTTCATTGCATTGTGTGATGAGCCACATGCATCCACATCTGGTGTTAAATCTTTCCATCTGAGGGGCACCTGGGTAGATCAGTTGGTTAAGTGTCCGACTTTAGCTCAGGTCATGGTTTGTGAGTTCAAGCCCCACACTGGGTCTGTCAGTGCAGAGCCTGCTTCGGATCCTCTGTCCGCCTCTCTATCCATCCCCAGCTTGTACTCACTCTCTCTCTCTCTCTCTCAAAAATAAATAAAAACATTAAAAAAAAACTTTCCATCTGATTTTAGGTAATCCTCCTTCCACCCCATCTCAATAATTTACAAGTTGCAACCTTTTGAATGCTCATTTCCATAGGCAAACTTCAAGTCTTTTTAAGATAAAGTGTCATATTTATCATAGCATTTATGTATTTCTTAACCATTTACAATGTGTACAATTGTGTTAACATTTTTGTTAGGTTCCTATCTTTTGTTTGTGTGTCACTGACAGAGATTTTGAGTGTTGTGCCCTAATCCCAATTTTCCTATAAGTCCTGATTTTTTATTGCATGATTTTGTGGTGCCTATTATGAGGACACAAGTTGTGTTATAGAACGATTGTATGATTTATAGTATATAGTTTACTATATAATACAGGTGATCTCTAGAAAGTATACATATCTTAAAAATACTAACAAATAGCCAAAGTATTTAAATTGATTTAAAATTTTATGTTGTTTTCAGGGTTTAAAAGTTATTTATTAATTAGATCTAAAAATAAATGATTCCTGGGGCACCTGGGTGGCTCAGTCTTGTTATGCATCTGACTCCTGGTTTCGGCTCAGGTCGTGATCTATTCATGGGATGGAGTCCTGCATCCGGCTCTGTGCTGACAGCATGCAGCCTGCTTGGGATTCTCTCCCCCTCTCTCTTTGCCCCTCCCCTGCTTGCACACATGTGTTCTCTCAAAATAAATAAAAACATTTAAAAAGGAATGATTTTTTATAATAGTTGCAGAATATATTTGTTTAGGGACAGTATCTCAAGTTATAAGCTGCTTTCATGTAAGTACTGTTCATTACTCCTTCTCCCCCAAATAGCTCTATAATATAAATCAAAGCAAATAAATGAAGATCTAGTAAAAAGTTAAATAATTAACCTGAAAATACACATTATAAATCTTGGTGACACAAACTTACTCTCGCTGAATAGCATCTAATTCATTCATAGCTTCACTGAGGCCCTCGTTAACAGCGCTCTCCAGCAGGTGCTTGTGCTTCTCCAAGGACTCCAGCTCATTGGCACATTTTTTGTCCTCTTCTTCAGCTTCCTATCAAGATAAAGCCACCCTTGTGGTGTGTGATACTCAAGTTCTATATACTCCATATACTATGTATACTCCATGTACCATATATATGTGAAGCATTGAAAAAAATCAGGTTGCATCACCATTTGTATTCTCAGAATGTGTACTATTTTACATGTAAGAGACTTTAAAAGACTCCGTTGGGAATTTTATAGTGTCAACCTAAATGTAATCTAAATGTGACCTTCTCAACAGGCCTGTATAGAATTCACTCAGCAGTATTTTCAAGTATGTACTATAGGAAATCTTATGATACTGATTTGAATTTTTCCTATGATCATCAAAAAGGCCTTTTATATAGGCAAAAATGTGGGTCACTTTCATACTACTTTTATTTCACAAGTGTATTAATTATGCACAGGCAAAGGAGCTCAGGGTCATCAATTCTTAGGTTTCTCAAAATGAAATATGAGAGCCTTTCACTGAAGTGCTTTAAGAGAATACACTGAGGTACTGTCATGGAGAACATATGAAAAAATACAAATGATTACCAATTGCCTCATATTTCACATGTAGATCACATTACCGTGGCATATTTTCTAAAAATTTTACCCTAACAAAATGTATAGTCCCTAAACATAATACAGTACAAGGCCAAGAGATAAGTTTTCAATTCCTGCTACTTTTTTGGTGTAACCAAGTAAATAATATTGGTATGACTAAAATTTTCACCTAAATTGGATAGGTGGTAATGAACAATCACATGAGTGCTTCCCTAAGTAAAATGCTGGCCAGAAAGGGGATGAATTAGAGGTGGTGGGAAATGAACCCACATTCTAGATTTCATACAAATGGTCTTTGAAATTTGGTCAAGATAGTCAGTTTGCAATGACTCTTTACAGGCTATCCCATATACACAGGCCTTACTGTAGGTTTATGCTTTAGGAGTACTTAACACTAAATCTCTATAAAAGGTAGAAGAGATTATTTTTAAAACATGTTTTGGTCTTACAAGCATGCAGAATCTTATAAGCAAGTCTAAAATATTAATTAGGCAGTAAACATGTTCTAGGATATAACAGCACAATTCCAGAAAAAAATCCTTTAAAAGAACAAAATAACTCTTTAAAATAAACTTTGGAAGATGAGACTAAAACACAAGTTATAGGATATGGCTTAGAGATTCAGTTAGATGTCAGAACATGCAAATATTATGACATAGTTTGGCTCACCTATATAGACTATGACAAAGTTCTTACCTTAACTTTTTGTTGGTAAAGATCATCCAGCTTTTGAACTTCTTCTTTCAGAGTTCTTACACCTCTCCTGCTTTCTGTTATCATTGTATTTAACTTGGGGAAAAAAAGTTTGGTTGAGAAATCACAACCATACATCAAAAACATCTTAATAAGTTATAGAACTTTCATATTATCAAGTCTACTAACTGAACCATGTTATTCTCACCTATCATTTACCCCCAAATTTATTATTCCCCAAAGAGGAATTTCAAACAACAAAAAAACAACTTATGTTTTTTAACATATAATACTTAAATGCAGAGTGGCGTTGGTTAGGAATAAAAAAATGTAGCTTAATTCTCAGTAAAATAATGATACCAATAGCTTCTTCCACTAGTAGCTGTGGGAGTGTCTTTAAGCTCTATACTGTAACAATATTATACATATTACATATACTCTTAACATTTTAATATTAATTTATTAGTACATATAAGTTGTTTTTGCCCTCTAGTTTTGAAGTCTAGCTTTACTTAGACTTGATCTATTTTGTTAGCTATCTAGTTTCCCATTTGTTTACTTTCTAGGAGAAAAGAGAAGTATGAATAGTGATTTCATTGGATGTTTGCTAACTGGTTATTAGTCAGTGCTTCCTTCCAAAAAGTAATAAGGTAACCACATTTAGTCTTATTAAACTTTGAGCTTTAAGATCTGTTGAAACCAAAACTAAAGAAAAAAAAGTGTTTCCAAAATTCAATTCCTGTCAACAAGTGCTAATACCAGGTGATACCAGTAATTAATACAGAACGTTTTCCAGCTAGACCAAGAAGGTATTTCTTGCAGGAAACAGAATATAGCAAAATGTATAAATAAGCTGGATATATTTTTTTAAAGTTTATTTATTTTTGAGAGAGAGGGAGACAGCAAGCGAGCACAAGCTGGGGAGGGGCAGAGAGGAGAGACAGAATCCAAAGCAGGCTCCAAGCCATCAGCACAGCGCCTGACGTGAGGCTCGAACTCATGAACTATGAGATCATGACCTGAGTCAAAACCAAGAGTCGGACCCTCAACTGACTGCGCCACCCAGGCGCCCTGCTGGATCCTTCCTTAAAAGAATGATTCAACACATATATGAAGTTATAAAAAAATTATGTTTATATATATATTTGGGAAAAATTTAATGAAGCAATTGTTATTTGGTAAAAGATAGGATGGTAAAATGACTACATATTTATTAAAAAAACTTGCATATACTTCACATTCAATTATCAAAGTCCGTTGGTAAGGAATATTCTTTTCCTATTTTACAAATGAGAAGAGTTGGCTAGAATAAATGCTATTCATTTAGGATCATGCAACCAGCATATGCCCCAAACTCCAAACTACATGTTCTACTAACTCCAAGGACTTTTCAACGTTTATTTATTTTTGGGACAGAGAGAGACAGAGCATGAATGGGGGAGGGGCAAAGAGAGAGGGAGACACAGAATCAGAAACAGGCTCCAGGCTCTGAGCCATCAGCCCAGAGCCTGACGCGGGGCTCGAACTCACGGACCACGAGATCGTGACCTGGCTGAAGTCGGACGCTTAACCGACTGCGCCACCCAGGCGCCCCTCCAAGGACTTTTCTATACCACCTGACTTTCAAGTTATTTTAAAGGATGGAGTTACTGAAGCTACTGTTGGGCAGGAAAAAATTTTCTCTGCCATTAAAATTCTTTTGGCTGATCTAAGAATTAAACTGACATGAGACTGATTAACAGGAGAGAATCAAATTTAATTTCGTATGTATGGGGAATCCACAAAGATATGAGATTCTAAAGACAGGCAAAATGAAGTATGAGTGTTATCCTGAACTAAGGATAAGGGTAGGGGCCTGGGACTTCAAGAAAAGGACAGCAATTCATGGGAAGATGAAAAGAGTAAATGTTTGTTGAACCAATGTTTGCTGGGCCACACAGACACAATGGGACACAGAAAGGAATTTTAACAAAGGGACTTTGCTAAGTTCCTCCCTGTCTACCACCCCCAGTTTATATTATACTGTAGTTATCTGTGGTGATAGCTGTCTTCTGGGAGCAGATCCTTTAAATTCTTTTAGGCAGTTAGGGGATGGAGATCAAAGTTTCTGAGTCTTTTGGGTCTTGAATGTTTTCAGCTCTAAATACGCTGCATGCCAAATGGCACATCTTGGGACAATTTGCCCTTGGCCTTGACACTATCAACTTCCAGTCTAAAGACATGTTATTTCTGAAATAACTACTAAATTAAACAAGTTGTTGCATTAAGTTTACCTGCAATAAGACCAATGGACACCCAAATAACCAGACTTCCACTAGGCTGTCATGTTTGGTCAAAATCATGTTTACTTATCTCTGAGCAGCTTCTACCTTCCATGTAAGCTTTATTAAAGTTTCATCAATTGAACATTCCCCTCTCCAGTTACAAAAATATACATTTCCATGGTGGCAAATAAGGAAAAGCTTAAAGAAAATAACAATTACCAATAACACTACAATCCCAAAGAACCACTATTAATATTTGGCATACTTCTTCTAGTATTTTTTTTCATTCATTCATTCATTCATTCACTCATTCATTCAATAAGCAACTGTCCAGCAGTTTATAAGCAAAGAAGATATCATTAGTTACTTTAATTAGATGATTTTTTTTTCTTCTGTCATTGAGAAGACAGAAGCCACTAGAATAGAATTCCATCACTTCTTGCCTTCAGTCAACCCAACCAAAACATTTGTTTGAGAACTTTCCTTCTTCCTTCCAGTCAGTTTCAGGGTGCAGGACACCCATTTTACTCATGAAGATAAGCAACACATTTAGCTCTTTTCTGGACCCCAAGCCTTCATATTTCTTCATGAACCATATTCAAACCCATCAATCCTTTTTGATCATAATTTTTTAAACTTTACTATCTTTCCCTTGAATGCACTCATCTTAAAAACAATTTTTTAAACGTTTATTTATTATTGAAAGACAGAGCAAGACAGAGCATGAGCATGGGAGGGGCAGAGAGAGGAGGAGACAGAGAATTTGAAACAGACTCCAGGCTCTGAGTTGTCAGCACAGAGCCTGACGCGCCAACTGCAAGACCATGACCTGGGCCCAAGTTGGATGCCCAACCGACTGAGCCACCCAGGCGCCCCTGAACGCACTCATCTTTAAAACCAAACAACTCCCTCCCCCACCAAAAAACCCCACTGCACAAAAATGAAAACCTTTTCCATATACCACTTCCTATTATTCCATTTTCTTTCCTCAGACTCAAACTTTTGTGATAGTCTAATTTGTAGTAGTTCATAGAGAGTAGACTATTCATATTCTACAGCATCTTCCTCTACTACCATTAAACTTCAGTCTATAATAATATGCTTTCTGGCTCCTCTGCTTCATGAAGTTGCTTTTGCAGATATCACCAGTAACATCTCAATTACTAAAGTCAATGAACACCTTTCAGACTTAATCTTATTAGATATCTATCTAACATTTGTAGTTGCTGATCACTCCCTCCTGAAATTCCCTTCCTTGGTTTCTATGACCATGGAAGCTCCTAGTTTTCTCTTTTAAGTTTTGAGAGGTCCTTCTAATTCTTCCTTACAGATTTCTCTTTCTCTGCTTGTACTTTGGTAGTGGATGTTCTCCCAAGATTCTGATCTTTGCTGTATTCTTATCTATTCACTTGTGAGAGCTCTCTTTCTCTCTCTTTCTGTCTCTCTCTCATTTTCACACCTGAAAGATCTCCTGGCTTTAATTACTACATGCTAAGAGATACTTATTTACAACTATGCCCAAACTTCAACTTCCTACAGGGCATTCTCCACTTTGATGTCCTAGAGACCTGAAACTCAGCATACCCCAGCCTGAAATTCTTCTATACCCTTCTCTTGTATTCTTTATCAAGGTTCTAGAATATCACCACTGAAAGATCCTCTTCTTGACCAAACCATTCATGCTCTCCTGAACTCTTCTTTCTTTTTTTAAATATTTATTTATTTTTGAGAGACACAGAGCATGAGTGGGGATGGGCAGAGAGAGAGAGAGGGAGATACAGAATCTGAAGCAGGCTTCGGGTTCTGAGCTGTCAGCACAAAGCTCGACAGGGGCTTGAACTCACAAACTGCAAGATCATGACCTGAGCTAAAGTCAGACACCTAAATGACTGTGCCACCCAGGTGCCCCTGACCTCTCTTTCTGGCTTGTGTTTGTCCTCTATATTGTTCAGATTTAGCAAGAACCATGCTAAGACAATTTAATCAGAATCCCTAACCTCAATATCTAATCAGGTTCCTCATTCTCCAACATCTCCCAGTTGATATCTGATCACCTTGACCTGCCTTCAGTATAAACCCTATTAGGTTGGTTTAGACAGAATCCTCCTTTACCCCCAGCATTTCCCTCAGTAAATTTTTATCCACTGATCTGCACACTACTCCTTGGTTATTAATTCCCAGTTTTTCTTTCAGTTGTACTTGGAGATAAGCCCAATGTTTCTCACCTACTATAAAACTTCTTTGTAATAGCTCCCCCTTGAATAAAGTCTACCTTACCACCATTAAGTGTCATGGCTAATTTTTCTTTTCCTTTAACAGCATATACCAAAGGTGGACACCTGCATTCTTAACTTCTTTCTTCCTTAACCTTCACATCCAAATAGACCACTAAATTACATAGTCTCAATCTTTATATTTCTTTTTTCCATTGTCACTGCAATAGCCTTGGTTTGAGGCTTTACTTATCACTCAGGATACTGTTAGGTCTCTTAACTGTGTGTCTCTAGTTTCATGTACCTCTAACTCAGTCTTCAAAATGCCAACATCGTGGGCTTACTAAAATACACAGGTGTTGGGGCACTTGGGTGGCTCAGTTGGTTAAGTGTCTGACTTTGGCTCAGGTCATGATCTTACAGTTGATGCATTTGAGCCTCGCATTGGGCTCTGTGCTGACAGCTCAGAACCTGGAGCCTGCTTCCGATTCTGTGTCTCCCTCCCTCTCTCTCAAAAATAAAAGAAACATTAAAAAAAATACACAGGTGTTCTGCTTTCTCTTAAAAACCTTCAATGGTATCTGGTGCCTACAGAATAAGAATGCAACCAGTAATCAAGAACAGCAAGCTCCAGGGCACCTGAGTGGCTAAGTAGGCTAAATGTTCAACTCTTGGTTTTGGCTTAGGTCATGATCTCAAGGTTCATGAGATTGAGTCCTGCTGTGAGAACGGAGCCTAAGTGGGATTCTGTCTGTCCCTCCCTGCTTGTATGCTCTCCCTCTCTCAAGATAAATAAACTTAAAAAAGAAAAAAAAAAAAAAAGAATAGACAAGTTCCTTCATAACTATGTTTTTATTTCTCCAGATCTAATTGCAGTTTCAACCTTCCCCAGGGATGTAATCTTAACAGGTCAAGTCTGGAATCTGTTAGCACCAATGAGGTAATAATCTGCCTAATAAGACCATTTTGTTCCTCAACGGGAGGTGACTTTGCCTGAAATAATCCTCTTTTTTGGTTTATGACTTCCTTGTCCTGCCTTTAAAAACTTTCCTTTCTATAGTCCTTTGAAGCTCTTTTCTGTTTGTTAAATGGGATGCTGCCTGATTCATGAACTGTTGAACAAAGCCAATTAGATCTTTAAATTTACTCACTTCTTTACAAAACTAGAAATGCAGCCCTAGAGACAATACAAAATTCATCTATTTTTATTTTAAACAATCCCCAAACCTCCTCTATTTATCTTAAATGACTTGTAACTTGTATTCTTTCCTGGTGCCTTTGAGATGTACATGTTAAAGTACAACTTCAGGAAGGTTATTTTTATCAAGAAAAAAAATGAAAAACACAAGTTATAAGGTCTCTGTTTATATGTTTATGTGTGTCTATTATATGTGTGTTATAGATGTGTGGTATTTTCTGCCTCTGGACTGTCTTACTAAAATTAGTCTGTAAAAAAGCTCTATTTAACTGGACTTAAATAAGTGCTTAAAGTATTCATAAAAAATTGTTAAAATATAATAGAAACTAACCCAAATGCTTTTTTTCTTTCTTTTTTTTTTTTTTTAAGTTTTTTATTTTGATAGAGCAGAGGAGGGGCAAAGAGAGAGGGAGAGAAAGAATCCCAGGCAGGCTCCGCACTGTCAGCACAGAGCCTGATGCAGGGCTGGAACTCATGAACTGTGAGATTGTAACCTGAGCAAAACCCAAGAGTCAGATGCTTAACCGACTGGGCCACCCAGGCACCCCTAACCCAAATGCTTTCTGAATGCATATCACGTAAGTGCTTAAGTTAGCTTAACTTTGTTGATTTAATTAAAATAAACCTTCCTTAAGAGTTATCAACATTGAATAAAATACTTACATACAAGTCTTATTCCACCTGGGCTTATCAATCAAATGAGTTAATGTTATCTGTTACAAAATTTGTCAGCAAGAAAAATTAGCTTGGGCTGATGGGTGACTTTGTTTAATAAACTTTTGGTGGGTAAACTAAACATAGTAAAGGGGCACCTGGGTGGCTCAGTCAGTTAAGCATCTGACTCTTGATCTCAATCAGGTCATAATCATTTGGTTTGTGAGTTAGAGCCTCAGCACAGAGCCTGCTGGGCATTCTGCATCTCTCTCTCCAAATAAGTAAGTAAACTTTAAAAATGTTAAAAAATAAACACAGTAAAGAACAAGTATATTAAATGGATGTAAATTAGATAAAAAGTTTTTAGGTGAATTTTTAAATAGTTTTCCCAAATCTTTTTTTTTAACCTGGAACTTTAAAGTTTTGCTAGGTTAAGTTAAACGATGAGTTGCGTTAAATTCATTCACTATTCATATTATTTCCAAATAAGATAAAATACTGAAACATTAATTACTGAATATCGGTTTATCCACTTTTTACTTCCTTTTACAGAGGAACTATAAAGCTATGTGGGTCTACTAGTAAACATGTGTTATGCTGCTCTGACAAATCTTCTGTGAGAAAGCACATGTTTCTTAAAGTCATAAAAAAGTATTTATTAGTCTACTAATTCATATAATGGTAATGGAAAAGACAATTTATAATTTCTTACTTAGATTTCACTAGAAATTAAAAGTTTCCGAGGGTTAAAAATTCTATTATGTGTAACTGAAATTGCTAGAAATAATAAGGGAAACACATTCTATGTGTGGTCAGGGTTGGCTGATTAGAATGAATTTAGGGGCTGTTGTGTGGCTCAGTCGGTTAAGTGTCCAAATCTTGATTTTGGCTCAGCTCATGATCTCACGGTTTACGAGTCTGAGCCCCGGATCAGGGACTTGGGATTCTCTTCCCCCCCTCTCTGCCCCTCCCCTGTTCTCTCTCTCTCAAATAAACATTAAAAAAAAAAAAGAATAAATTTAATTAAGTAAAAGAGTTTTAATATAAAAAATAAGCTAGTACAAACAGAATGTGGTTTTCTTTCTGTTAATAGAGCAAAGTTTTCTTAGATTACTGGTCCACTCTTATTTAGAAATTTAAGCAAACTTTTTTCTTAACTTTTAAAGTAATCTGCCTAGAAAGCAAAGATTTTGTTTTCTTAAAATAATTTCCTGTGTTGTTTTTATCAGGTCTTTGATTACTTAAGAAAGCTGAGCATTCTCTACTAGAAGAGCTAAGTTTTACTTATAACTATTTTACTTTTTGTATTTGTCTGTGAAGTCTTTGTCACCATAGTTAAATGGATAACTAAGTATTATTTCACAGTGACCTATGATCTTATTTGACAAAGTATCTTAAAACCTCTTGATATTCCTACAAACTTCTCCAAAGCGAACTAACTTTTCAACCTCAAACTAACTTTGAGATTTTCTGGAGGGCTTCTAGAACCTCCCAAAGACTTGTTATCGCTCCAGAAAAAGAAGAGATGCTAAACTAATTAGGCTTATTTGATATGTTAAATTATGCGGGAAGTATTGTCAAGTAAGAAGACTAAGCTTTCTTTCTATTGTATTTATGTAAATATATGTTTTCTAGAAATTGTACTAAATTCCCAAAGTCTAATATATCTTGGTACAGTGTTATCAGTCATAATTTCACTTATTATCTTAAAATATTCCATGTTACTGAAATAACCAACTTTCCTTGTCAATTCCATTATAGTGAACTTTAATTAGATTTCAACAATGGACATTTTTACAAGTCTTTTGTCATTCACAGACTGTTATTGTTTTACCCTGATACTCTGCAATAGTTTCCTGCAAAAATACTTCATCTTCAAGGAGATGTAAGGAAAGGGCTTTTGACAAGTACAGATTTCTGATAACTTTATGATCATAAAACTGAACTGGGTAAGAATTTCCAAAACTAACAGTGAACTGTATTCAAGTATAATAAGAATTAGTAACATGGAACTGAATGAACTGAGGAGGATGATAACTTTTTATGATTTGTTGTTTGAAATGCTGTTGTCTAATGTTTTGCTTTTCCAGATTTAAGGACACCTTTGTCTTAAGATATGTAGGATTTACAACAAATTGGTTATATGTGTGTGTGTATATATATATATGTTTAAAGTTTATGTATCTGGGTGGGGGAGAGGCAGAGAGAGAGAGGGAGAGAGAATCCCAAGTAGGCTCTGCGCTTGTCAGCACAGAGCCCAATGCAGGGCTCCATCCCACAAACCATGAGATCATGACTTGAGCCAAGATCAAGAGTCAGATGTTTAACCAAGACTGAGCCACCCCGACACTCCTAAAGTATATCTTTATAAGCAATGATGAAACATTTACTTTTTCTACCTGGTCCAGATTTTGGAAACTCTTTTGAGTATTCTTTTCATGATAATACAGTTAGTTATTTGTATAAGTTCATTAACAATCTGTCTCCTTGTAATAAGACACACAATTGGAAATATTGGGTATATTATCAAGGCTTTGATTGGATTTTCATATTTGAGAGAGGTTTGCATAGACTCATATATGACTGGACACTCTTAAGGAACTAAGGTGGACTTTAAGGGAGTCAATAAAGTCCCTTGCAAAAATCAATCTGGTACACCTTGCTTACAAGTTTCCAGCAAAGTAATTTTAAAAAGAGCTTATATGGTCAATCACTTTTCTTGCTATTCTTATGTAATTAATCAGGCCAAGTCTAATGCATATAAATTAGTTTTATTGTGGTTATCTTTGGTAAAATGGGGGTAATTGTAGAGAGAAAAATTATGTTTGAACCTGTGTAGATATTAAATTCTAATCCTGTTGTCTCTGAGGTTCCGTTACATACCTATAGATTGGACTAGGTCCTGGATTCTTCTAATTTCTTCAAATATCTGGCTATAACTGTCCAAATTAATGTTTCCATTTTTCTCCCCTGACTTCTGATTTGGAACATTAAGAACCAAGACTGCCTTGAATCTCCTTGAAAGGGACTATTACTACTTCCTTACTACCCAGATGGCAGCAAGATTTCAGGGACTTGAACCCTAAATACATATTTCACAGCTGAAGAAGGCTCTGCCTGACATCTAGTCCTGTGCAAATGATGGAGACTTCCCAGTCAAATTGACCAAGAAGAGAAATAGCTGACAGCAAGGTAGACTGCTTCTTCTCAAGACTTCGTACTTTAACTAAACATAACATCTTCTATTCTCTTCCTTTACTTTGGCACTGGTCTGGAAAGATAAAGCCATCATCTGTATCTCCCAGGCCATTGCTAAGGGGGTATTTGGAACAACTTTTTATTTCAGGCTAGGACAAAACCTAACTGACCCTTGGTGTGTATAGGTAAATGCAGCAATCCTTGTGATTTAATCCATTAACAGGACTTCCTTAATGGGAATGATTTGTGCCCCAACAGGGTTTTTCTTTGTCTGTGGTGGTTATCATCCCTCCTGGGACTATGAAGGCTTAAATGGCTAACATATAATTGGATAAGGCCTCTTAGGTTATTTAACTGTGCCTCTAACTGCCCATACTGAGATACCTCACTGGTCAACTCCCTAAATTTAAACTGTCAAGTCAGAGGGATTTCGTAGGAGGCATTCATGACTCAAAATTAGCTTCCTTTGACTCTGGCCAAAGTTGTTCTTGGTAACAGGACAGCCCTTGATTATCTTTTAAGTGACCAGGGAGGTGTTTGTGCTATGGCCAACACTACCTGTTGCACCTGGACTAACATTTCTGGGGAAACTGAAACTCAGTTATATAAGATCACTGAGTAAGCCACTTGGTTTAAAAAGATGACTCCTTTAGTGGGGTCTTTCTTTGACTTACTTGATTTTGATTGGTTTGGGTCTTGGGGACCATGGTTGGAAAGTACAGTCCAAACATTGGACTTATTTGTTATAATCATAAAAATCTCCTACTATGTTGTATTCTCTCAAAAACTTTAAGTGTATGTTTGCAGCCTTGAACTATCCAGCAAATGATCTCCCTAGGACTAGAACATCAGAAAAGTGAAAAGGATGACAGACTTAAGGAATATGAACCTAGAACTGAGACCTGTGACTGTCACAGAGATTAAGCACAAATGTCATGACTTAGGTCATGGATATCACACAAAGGAACAACAAAAGCTGCAAGTGGTGCTGATGCCTTAAATTGCGATCGTATCTCTCAATCAAGGTGATAGCGTGATCAAAAGGGGAAAACTAAAGGAAACTACCAGTTCAAAATGGAGTTACTTGTGCTGGGCCCATGTCACCAAACCAGAGCTTAATATTCAACCTAACTGCAATTTCAACCTTCCCCAGGAATATAATCTTAACAGGTCAGTCTGGAGTTTCTGGTTAGCACCACTGAGGTAATCCACCTCATAAGACCCTTTTGTCTTTCAAAGGGAGGTGAAATCTTGCCTGAAATGATCCTTTTGTGTGTATGTGTGTGACTTCCTTGTCCTGTATTAAAAATTGTTTTCCTTTCTGTAGTCCTTTAGAGTTTCTAATTGTTAAATGGAATACTGCCCAATTCATGAATTGCTGAGTAAAGTCAATTAGATCTTCAAATTTACCCAGTTGAAATTTTAGCATTTGTTTAATTATTTTAATTCATTAATTTACGTTTAGTCATTACTATGTCAAATAGCTATTTTATCTTATGCCATCTTAATTTGGTTAAATTGTCAAATTTAAGAAATAGTTTAATCTTCAGTCTCTGAAGCAAATGATATTACTAATCATTTCTTTTTTCCCCTAGTTTTGATATAATGTATATATACCACTGTATAGGTGTAAGGTGTATATGATATAAGGGGGGGGAAGGGAGGAGGGAGGGGGGAGGGGGAGAGGGGGGGAGGGAGGGAGGGAGGGAGAGAGAGAGAGAGAGAGAGAGAGAGAGAGAGAGAACTAACACTACAATAAGTAGTTGAGTTAAAATCAGGACTTTCTTGAAAGTCTTCCCTATTTTGGCTTTTGGCTTTTATAGCATTTTCTCTTCCAGTGATCTCCAACTATTTTGTCCACTTCTAAGAGTTTTCCCCATAATTTCCCCATAATCTCCTTCCTTGAATTGCTTAAGTGGTGCTATTTCTCAAGATTTAATCCTCTGCCACTTTCCTCTACATATTCTAAGAAATATCACTCACATCTGGCTTCAAAGTATCATGTATATGGTAAAGACCCTGAAATGTATATTTTTAGACTTGATCTCTCCCCTATGTTCTGAATCTATTGTTTCAGCTTCCTTTTGGAGGTCTACGTTCTGTAAACAGTAAGCTCAACATCTCTAGTACTCTCCTGGTCACATGCACTCATTTTTTTTCTCTGCAGGGTTACCTGCACCGGGAAAATGGAAGTCACTGTCAGTGCTTCTTTCCCTCTTAGCTTTAAAAGTCCATAAAAAATGCTTGGGTTCTACCTCAACATTTCCTAAACCTGTCCACTTCCTTCTATTTGTACTTTGGTTTAACCTCTTAACAATTTTAGTTGCTTCCCCACAAGTCATTTTTTTCTATGCCCAAAGGGGTTTTGCAAAAATGCAAATCTGATTAGTATAACCGCAAGTCAGTCTTTTTCTCCAAATGGTAGTTTATATTTCATATAAACTTGTTATATTTACCTTTGGAATATTAATATTGGGCCTAGCCTATAGTACGCATCTTAAAATCCCCATTTTGTTCACCCCCCTAAATTTCCTGCTTATAGCCCTTAAAAAGTTTCAAGTCTGGGGTGCCTAGGTGGCTCAGTCAGTTGAGCGTCCAACTCTTGGTTCAGCTTGGGTCATGATCTTGTGGTTTGTGGGTTCGAGTTCTGTGCTGGGCTCTGTGCTGACAGCCTGCTTGGAATGCTCTCTCTTTGCACCTCCCCTGTTCTATCTCTCTCTCTCAAAATAAATAAACATTAAAAAAAGTTTTAAAAAGTTTCAATTCAGTTTGAAAATCTATAGGTTTAGTGCCCATTCCAACAGAAGAGAGAAATCAAACTGAAGGAAGCTAAGGGAAGACTTCATCTTGAATAACAGTCACATCTGTGGAGTACCTGTTAAAGCAGTCCCAATTCCTTCTTTCCAATGTGTGATGTTACAGAAACCCCAAATTATAATAACAATAGTATCATGAAACTGCCCACTTATCTAATATTACAAAGTTTACTACTTTTTTGATTGGAAATTCTTTCTAATACAAAGTAAATCTTGATACAATTTGTTAACATGTAAAAAACGTGGGTTACTTGCATAATTATTCGTTTAATGCATAGGTTTTATTTCCAGATGAGAAAAAAAATTTCTATTCCAGGTAAAGATAGGATTTTGTATCTTGAAATGCCACAATAGTTCTTGAAGATACGAATTAACTGGGGTTTTCCTTCAATTATTTGGTGTCACATAAACAATACCTTTTGTTTGCAGTTGAGAAGTAGCTTCTTAACTTTTCTTAATCAAGTATAACAATATTTAAAGATTATCAAATCAATAGTACTGTTCTCTCTGAGAGATATTGGTCATATCATGTTTCAAGTATCTTAGAAGCAGGAACTTTCTGAAACTTACTTTTGGAAATAGACTTTTATAGGCATTTGAGTTCCCCTGAATTTCATGGTGCGGAGTGAAAAATTTGATAAATAAAAATCTCTTAATTTATCATAGCTACTTAGCCTCTAGCCCCAAATGATATATATCTACTTTTAAGGGAGCCATGTCAAATTCCTTTAAGCACAAAAAGGGATATTAAGGGGTGCCCGTCCGGCTTAGTTGGAAGAGCATGCGACTGACTCTTGATCTTGGGGTTGTGAGTTTGAGCTCTACACTGGGTATGAGATTACTTAAATAAAAATAAAACTTAAAAAAAAAAGGATATTAAATTATTTCAAGTTGAAGGAGGAAATTCTCCATTTAAAGTCAAGGGAAATTTATTCAGTTTCTTATCACTTCATCAATGATATGTAAAGCCTAGAATGTTTAAGTTATTTAAAAAATTACTTCAAATGTTTCCAAGTCAAGGGTATACCCAACTCTCATTTTCCATAATATCTTATTAAAAGTTCATTCCTTAACAGTTAAAAATTACAAATCACATTTAAGTGTTAAATATCTTACTCTTGCTTTTATTTTTTTTACTTAAAAAAAATTTTTTTTAACATTTATTTTTGAGAGACAGAGAGAGACAGAGAATGAGCAGGGGAGGAACAGAGAGAGGAAGACGCAGAATCCGAAGCAGGCTCCAGGCTCTGAGCTGTCAGCACAAAACCCAACGTGGGGCTTGAACCCACAGACTGCGAGATCATGTCCTGAGCTGAAGTCATTGCTTAACCGACTGAGCCACCCAGGCGCCCCTTACTTTTGCTTTTAATAACTGTTTTGTTACTTACTTGTTCTAAAGTATCCTCTAAGCTCATTTTTTTATTTAGAGCTTTATTAATTTCTTCTTCAGTTTGGTTCAACAGTTCCTTAAGTGGCACCTACAAAAGACATAGGATTAGGAGATCCATATGATATATGAAATCACAAAATTTCTCATGAGGCATCTATATATTGCAATAGAAGGAGCCAATTTTGGAGGGAAAAAAAGTGAAGCTATGATATTTTTAAACTAAATTAATACATCAGAAATAAGACAATAAAACTAATTTCCAATGTAATTTTTCTAACTGTAGAATGCAACTTGCTTTTGCTTCTCAATACCTGGAAAATTTTAGATTTGCTTTATCCATTCTGGAGATTCACTGCTATTATTTAAACATTTTATAAGTATACTTATTTTAATGCAGTATCTTTCTTGAAAACAATTTGTATTTTTCTCTTAATCCTTTTCGACTGCTTAGTTTCACAATTATCTGCTTGTATTTCTTCTTTTTGCTATTCATTGGAACTCCACTATAATAGAAAAGACTTCAAACACAGCAAATATTCACCAGCAGGGAATGACTGAATAAATTACACATGGAGGAGTCTGAGGCTGCAAAAAGAACTGGGAAGATCTTGAAATACAACTGCAGAGAGATAACCAGGGGAGGTTGTTCCGTGAAAAAAAGCAAGATGGGTGTCCAGAATAAGCAGATGTTTACCAGTTTATTTAAGTAATGATAAAAGTCAGGAACAGCCAGATGGGAGAGATGCAGAGCGTAAGGTACTTGGAAAGGGATGCAGAGCTTCCATGCCCTCTGGGTGTGCCACTCTCCCTACTTCTCCACATGTTCACCAGTCTTGAAGCTCATAATCTGCTTGCATTCCTTATGTTTGTCCTCTATTCTAATAGTTTCCCATCGCTATTTTTTAATTGAGGTCAAACTCACTTTAAAATGGTTAAACTGAAATCATTAAGTTAAAATGAATTTAATATAAAACTACTTCTTTTAAAGTGTATAGTTTAGTAGCATTTAGTACAATGTTGTGTAACCACACCACCTCTTGTTCCAAATCATCTTCATCACCAAAAGAAAATTTTGTGTTACTATGTTTTTAGTAGGTCTTTTGAAGTTATTAATTGTGGAGTTTTAATTTTGGCTGCTTTTTCTTTGAAAGATGCAATGCCTTTTTAATCTAAGAACTTCTCTCCAAATATTATTTGTGATGGTTGGGTTGCACCTTCTGGATGCTACTTCTATTTCTATTGTTCTATTATTATGTAAAACTATGTCCAAAGATCACAGAAAAACTTTCCCTTTTTCCAAGAATATGCATTCTTTTTGTATTGGGTAATCCTTCTTATACTGATTTGATGCAGGTTTTATTTTCTTGCACTAGTGTCTGTCTACCTGCCTACCCAGCTATTGCTTGAGAAACAATTCAGTAAAAGATTAAATGTTTACTGGGTGGATTTTTTCTATTGAAAATGAGTCTGACTTTATTTAATCACAGTCTGTTCACCAAATAAACTGTGATCATTGGGAAAGTAGGAACTGTATCTTTCTGGGTGTTTCATCTCTAGCACCTAGCTGGTATGGAACTTAATATGTACTCAATAAATAATGTATTGAATGAATGATTCTCAAGGGAAAAATGCATAGCTTTATACTCTGATATTCTTTATTCAAAAACTAAGTATTTTGAAAGTTGACATTTCTGTGGGGGCTACTAAAATACTAATATCTGTGAATAACTAAGAAGTTGCAATAGAACGATTTAAAAATTTTCTTCTCCAAATTACATCCTTGGACATATTTAAAAATTAGGTGCACACTTTTCATTATTGACTACTGGTGTTACTTAATGTCCTGTTATATTTCATGCCTTCATGTGTGTCCTTGTACCTGAAACTCTTTCCCACAGACCATCCCAATAAATATCTCATCTTTTAAGACTTCATTCCAGGTTCACCATTTCTGTAGAAACTTTTCTTTCTCTTTAATTCTGGCAAGAACTGATCAATACCATATCTTGTAAACATTTCTAATAAAGTACATATGTAGCAATTATTTATTTATATCTGTCTCTATTGGGACAAGTAGCAATTTAAGATTAAGAGTCAGGTAATTTTTCTCTTTATAATCCTGGTGTGTATTTTAAATGTAATCAAAGTTTCTATTGGATAGTTGAGTTGATAAAGTAGGTAGAGAGGAAGAAAAGGCTTTGAAATTCAAAGAGAAAAATATAATAGATTTCTAACTATCAAAAAGATGGAAGATAAAAGGTTTTAGTATTTTATTTCCATGCTCTGACCTCAGTCATGAACAGGCTGATGTTTAAACTATTAGTTATAAATAAATAAACATCAATCATATCATTTAAAAATCTTTTGAAGATTAATTAATTAATTTCATGATTACTTACATAAACTTGAGCTCTGTATTTGACAAGGCAGTTGGCACCAGCTTCAGGATTAAACTTAATCTCAAAGTCATAACCTTTGGAATTTTCAGCACCCTTAGGAATAAGTTTTAATTTTCTGGCCAACTTGTGATACTCAGATAATTGTGTTTCAATCTGTAAAAACACCAAAATAAATGTTAAAGTAAACCAAATAGCCCTATTCCATATGGTTTTCAACTGGCATCTGCAATTTTACACAAAAATTATACGTATTTTTTTTAGTTTTGTAATTTGGTATATAAGAATGAAAGATATTATTCACAATCTGTAGGGCAATTTAAAAACTATAATTAGTAAGCAATATCCTACTGTTCTTTCTTATCTGTTCTTATCTTACTGTTCTTCCTAATGTTCTTCTCATTTCCAAATAGCTCGGAACAAGAATCCATACCTAGGTATAAACTAAAATTTACTTTTTAAAGTGCCAGGCAGAGAAATCATGAAAACAACACAAACTTTAGATTTATCTTTCAAAAAAAATTTTTTTTACATTTATTTATTTATTTTTGAGAGACAGAGACAGAGCACAAGCGGGGGATGGGCAGAGACAGAAGGAGACACAGAATCTGAAGCAGGCTCCAGGCTCTGAGCTGTCAGCACAGAGCCTGACGTGGGGCTTGAACTCACAAACCGTGAGATCATGACCTGAGCCAAAGTCGGATGCTCAACTGACTAAGCCACCCAGGCGCCCCTGGATTTATCAATTTAAAAAGTAAAACATTTCTTCTTTTTTTTTTTTTTAATTTATTTTTGAGAGACAGAGAGAGGGCACAAGCCGGGGAGGGGTAGAGAGAGAGGGAAAAACAGGATGCGAAGCAGGCTCCAGGCTCTGAGCTGTCAGCACAGAGCCTGACGTGGGGCTTGAACCCATGAACCATGAGATGGCCCGAGCCAAAGTCGGATGATTAACCCACTGACTGAGCCATCCAGGAGCCCCTAAAAAATAAAACATTTCATTTATCTAAAATAAGTGAAATGTAATCATTTAAGTCTCAAATGTTATTTTAACAGAAATATTTTATTTTAAAAAAAAATGTTTATTTGAAAGAGAGAGAGAGAGAGAATGAGAGGGGTAGGGGCAAAGAGAGAGGGAGAGAGAGAATCCCAAGCAGGCTCGCACCCCTTAACAAAAATATTTTAGTAAAACAATTCCATATTACCTGGTCTCTATCCCTTCCTTCAGGGCTCTGTTCAAATTACATTATCAGAAAGGCTTTTGCTCAAATGTAGCCCCCCAAATTTCTTAATCCTCTTACTTTATTTTTATTCATAGCACTTATTTTTATTTTTTAATATTTGTTTGTTATTTTTGACAGAGAGAGAGACAGAGACAGAGCATGAGTGGGGCAAGGGCAGAGAGAGACACACAGAATCTGAAGCAGGCTCCAGGCTCTGAGCTGTCAGCACAGGGCTCGATGTGGGGCTTGAACTCACGGACTGTGAGCCAAAGTCAGATGCTTAACTGACTGAGCCACCCAGGCGCCCCTATTCATAGCACTTATTACTACCTGACATATTTATTCACTTTCATTGTAAGCTCAATGAAAGCAGCTGCATCCCCTCAGGACCTAGAAGAGTACTTGGCATTTAGTAGATATATATTACATTTAAGATTTCTTACTAATGAATCAGGAAATAATTTCAACTACTCCAATTTGTAATACGGTAGCTCTCTAGGGAGTACTAAGATATGTAGCTCTATTTGTCTTAATACTAAATGGTTTTAGAGGTAGTTGCTTCTGTTCTTCACTAACATTTTATTTATCTAAATGAAAACAGCTTTCACAAGCCCATGCACTTCATCACGTCTTATTGCAGGGAGAGTAAATGTGTGGCACATTTATTCTTTCTACAGCCAATTAAGAGTGAAAACTGATCACACCTTTTCCTGATGAGCAGATGCAGGCTCAGTGTCTATCTCAACATAGATCCAGAAGACTACTACCAGCCAGAGGTGGCATGCGGAATAAAAATAAGTTCAGAAAAAAAAGATGATGGATAAATGTTTACATTGAGCTGTTACATTCTGCTATCATTCTTTAATCTCTCTCTTAGTACCCTAAGGTTTTCTGGTCTATGGCCTACTCTGGCCCTCATTAGATCACTGCTTACCTATTTCCTAAATAATATTCTTCTTTAAAAAAAAAAAATTCTTTTATCCTGATCTTCCAAATAAACAGTATTTATACAGCTAATTTTAGCTAGCTAAACTTAAGAGTTCACCTGGTCCAGAGATTCATAGCCTCCCCTTTCCCACATAGTGCTTGAGAGAAAAAATATATTCGTTAATGTATGTTGAAGGAACTCATTTCAGATTCACTGATGTAGTCCAACAACACCTCACTTTATTAATAAGGAAACTGAGGCTATGAGAGGTTAGATAACAGGTTGAGGTCACACAGGTATGCAATGGCAAATCCAGGGTTAAAATATAGGTTTACCAAATTCTAGGTTCAAAGACTTCTGGGATCACCACTATAGTCTACTTCTTATAAATGTCTATGTTTCTCCTTGATACACAGGACAGAGATTCTGTAGAGGATAAGGAGGATGAGAGAGTACAGATAGGCAAGGCAAAGCAAAAATATGGTGAAATAGGGCTAAAAAAGGAGACAATGTTTACTGCTCATGTTGAACTGTCCATTCCACATTAAAAATTACATATGTAGGTGTGTAAAATGAAGATTTTTAAAAACGTAAAATAGTTAAAACCTGACAAAGAAACTATTGTATTATGCCTCTAATGATAACATACTTTATAAGGTGACCAGGATTAAAAACCAGTATTGTCTTGTTGGGCAAAAACAGCTGCATTCTTTGAACTACTTTTTTTTATTTTAACAATAGCGGTAAATATATGTAAGAAATAATGTACTAAGGAAAGTGTTTGAAGTAGTAGAAGAGAAAACCTCATTACTTTTGGAACAAAACAGAGATTAAATTTTTCTCAGTGAAATATAAATTTTAGTACTATACCTACTGCATAGATAAACAAATATTAGGGTAGACAACTTCAAACCAAAATTTAATTTTGAAACTCTGTAGTCTGTTTTTTTCCATTAAAAAAGAAAAAGAGAGAGAGAGAGAGAGGGGGGCGCCTGGGTGGCTAGGTCAGTTAAGTGTCTGACTCTTCATTCTGGCTCAGGTCATGATCTCGAGGTTCATGAGTTTGAGCCCTGTGTTGGGCTCTGTGCTGACAGTGCAGAGCCTGCTTAGGATTCTCAATCTCCCTCTCTCTGTGCTCCTCCCTGGCTCGTGCTTTCTCTCTCCCAAAATAAATAAACTTAGAGAGAGAGAGAGAGAGAGAGAGAGAGAGAGAGAGAGCGAGCCCTTAGAAAGACATGTTTTACTACCTTTTCTTAAAACAGAGTCTTACCTTACATATTTTTTTCTTAGGAATGTAATAGTGTATATAGCGAAAAAGATCACTTTGGAACTATTTGATAGGAAAACATTTGGTCCCTAGACAACTTGTTAACTTAACTTATTGTTTTAGAATACATTGGTGTCGGGGCGCCTGGGTGGCACAGTCGGTTAAGCGTCTGACTTCAGCCAGGTCACGATCTCGTGGTCCGGGAGTTCGAGCCCCGCGTCAGGCTCTGGGCTGATGGCTCAGAGCCTGGAGCCTGTTTCCGATTCTGTGTCTCCCTCTCTCTCTGTCCCTCCCCCGTTCATGCTCTGTCTCTCTCTGTCCCAAAAGTAAATAAACGTTGAAAAAAAAAAAAAAACAACAACAACAAAAAAACAGAATACATTGGTGTCATGTCCATAAATTATGCTGAACCATTAAGAAAAAGTTCACGTCTATTGAGAGCTACATTAAAAAGTGAGAGGGGCACCTGGGTGGCTCAGTCGGTTAAGCACCCGACTTCAGCTCAGGTCATGATCTCGGAGTCCATGGGTTCAAGCCTCGCATTGGGCTCTGTGCTGATAGCTCAGAGCCTGGAGCCTGCTTCAGATTCTGGGTCTCCCTCTCTCTCTGCCCCTCCCCTCCTTACATTCTATCTCTCGTACTCTCAATAATAAAAAAACATTAAAAAAAAGTAAGAAAAATAGTGCATAGCTCTAAGCAAGGCAGAAGTATGGAACATTTATAAGGGACTGCCAACAAAAACAAGGACAGACTTTAATTATCTAGAAATTCATATGGTCAATGAGCCCACTTTTTCAACAATGTTGGCTAAAAGGATAATGTACTACTTACAAAATTGAAATAAAGTCAAATAATTTGGTTGTGGTAAAGTTCGAGAGTGACTGCCGTTACTGAATCTGACGGAAATGTTTAAATCCTGTTATTGCGTTTGACACTGTTAATTCCTTCCTGACTCTTCCTTTCTCAGCTTCTATCTTCTTGACCTCTCTGGCTAGTGCTCAGTCTCTTTTAGGCTTCTCTTAAGGGACCTTCGTCCTTCAAGATGCTGGTGCTCCCTTCCTCCTATGTATTTTTCCTTGGTGAATTCATCTACCCTTATGGCTTCAATCACAATACATACTGAGTTTTACTTAATCTACATTGCAAACCTACATTATTTTATCCTGAGGTTCAGATACATAATAGATTAGTAGATATTTTCACTTGCACACCCCATGGACACAACAGGTCAGCATACCATTTCCATTCCTGACTGGCAACTTCTATTTCAGAGTGAGTTTTACTATTGCTTGTCCCATTGCTCAAGCCAGACACTGTGAATGTATCCCTTTTCTTTCATCAAGTCTTATTTACTCTACCTAAGTAGTCAGAATTCACCTACTTCTTTGAATTTCCACTAATAGACTCTAAATTCAGCTCATAACTTCTTACCACATTGCTGCCAAAGATCCTTATCTGTTTTGCTCCCTTCCAATACATTTTTCACATGACCAAAAACAAGATCTTTCTGAAATATAGTTATCTGTTTAAAAATCTTAAGGGCTTTTTGGAACTTCTAGGATATAGTCCAAACTTTTAAATAAGAAAAGAATCTTTATCACCTAGTCTATACTTTTTCTCTTGAGTCTTTATCTGTTGCTATGTGTCCCTATCCCTTGCTATTAACCTGCAGCCATATGAAAAGATTCTGATGCCAGAGGGCATCATGCTGTTTGCTGACTCCCCTAACCTTGCCAAGATAACTCTTCCTTATACTTCCCAATTCAGTTCAGGTGTTATCTCCAGCAGAGAGCCCAACATGGGCTTGAACTCATGAACTGTGAGATCATGACCTGAGTTAAAGTCAGATACTTAACTGAAAGAGCCACTCAGGCACCCTCAAGGAAGCCTTTCTAAAAATCACCTCATACATCTCCCCATACCACACACACTAAATCTGGGTTAGGTATACTATATGCTTCCTCAGTACCCCATGCAAATGGGGTCTGATCTCATGGTAGAAAAATATTGACTAGATTGGAAGTTTCTCAAGGGGAGAGTGGAGTCTGGCTTCTTCTAAGTGGCACACAACAGGCGTTAAATAAATGTTTGAATAGTAAATAAGTAAAGGAAGAATGGACTCACATTGAATGAAAGGCACAAGGTTTATGAAAATTATTTTCATGGCTTTAGAGACTTTTTTATTTCTTGGTTCACTGCTAAAAAACATAGTTAACTTAAATCTGATTGAAAGAAATTGGGGTGTTACTGATTTGACATAAAAGGATGAGTGGATTTTAGTAAAATGTCAATGCAAAAAGTTTTACCTTTTTAGCCAATCTATTTTACCCACTCAGTTTTTCTTAACAGGGATAGGTCTTTACAAACTGTCAGCTCTGAGTTGCCACTCTGAAAATGGTATGACATACCGCCTCTTTGCCTCTGGCATATTTTAGCTCTTCATTCCACAATTGCTGTTGTTCAGCCTCCAGGTCTTTGGTTAATTTATTAATAGTCTGCTGCAGTTCATTCCTTTCATGATTTATTCTCTCAATGTCTGCAACTGAGTACTTCTGGTTATCAACAATATTCTGTAGGCGAGTATTCTCCTGTTTCATTGTCTCATATTCTAGTTCTGCATTGAAAAAAAATTTGTTAAGTTCTTTCAATTCATACAAAGAAATTGATGCCATTATTTAATAGAGTTGATTAAGATTTCTAAATTTCCAAGTTATGTATATATATTTTTTCTCTTCTTTTTTGGGGGGGAGATAATTCTATTTGATCTCACTTTGTTAATAACATTCCTGAAAGATGGTACAATTAAAGTTTTATGTTAGGAACATATTTCCCTAATGGCTTGCTATGATTTTCAGAAAGTGCTATATGAAAAAAATATGGCCCCACACATAATGATTAGGATTGAGAATTACTACACTTAAGAGGGATATTCTGCTGGTATTCAATTCAAATGCTTTTAATACTCCAGTATGATTCTCTTCAGTAAGTCAGAAAACCCACAAGTTTTTCACACACACAAAAAAATTTGTATTTAAATACATCACTTTATTCTTGTTTCACTGACATTTTCAGTAGTTTTACCAGATATTAAGTAACTATAATGGTTAAATTCTTGCTTTGTCTATTTGCCAAAATTTGTAACAAAAAATGACTATATTGTACTAAGACAAAATGGTACTTACAAACAGGAAATGATCATGCAAAGAGAAAGAAGTTTTCAAACTTAAAATATTTGGGGTTATACAGAATAGTGTTTTCTAACCTTTTGTTATTCATAGCTTATAAAGAATATGATAGTACTTTTAAGCAGTCTGGGATAGGTGGATGAGGAAGTTCATGACCAAAGGGGCCACGAGAATCACCCCAAAGGCTGACAGGATCAAGATCTTGGCTTTGTTATAACTCAGTTGTAGCATTATACTTGGAAAGCTCCAATCTGAGCTCAAAATAAATTAATAGTTGGTTTAAGTAAAATTTTTTATATTTATCACAGGAATCTGCACAAAAAATCCACAATGTACATTATCCATACAGTTTAAATAGGTCTCTTTCATTCTTGGCCACAAATGACTTTAAATAATCACTAAAGTTAAAATACTCAGAATAAAAACATTTTAGATTAAGTTATCGAATTATCTCAAACTAAGTCAATCTGGAATGGTAAATGTTGCTAAAGTATCTCTCTCACCTCTTCAGCTTGTAATTATTGGAAAAAAATTCTCACAAGTAGAAAGTATGAAAATTGTCTTAATTAAATACCAATGAGGAAGACAGAGTATTAATATTATAAATTATTGATTTAATCACAAATACTGCTGTAATAAAAAATTAGTCTATGGCTTCTTGTCATCACGGAGAACAAACATTAGGGACCAAGTGTAAATTATTTAGAGTTGGTTTAGAGTAAATCTAATATATGTAATTAGAGTTTGGAAAAAATAAACTGATTAAACAAATACCCCAGATAAATATTATCCTTGACTTGACAGATGGTCAATATTCCATAGACTAAGAAATAAATCAAATATCCTAAGGACTATCTACACAAATCCTATGTGGGAAAGACACAGCCTGTAAAATCCTACAAGAATAAAACTGAAGCAGGCAAACACCTGGAAAAAATAGCACAGTAGGTCCACAGAGTTATTCATTTGGTAAAGTGCCATCCAATGGCTCTGCCTTTTATGGATACCTTTCTTTGCTCTCCTTCTGGTACTACAGAACTATCAATTAATTCATGTGTCACAGTATTATTAGAGTTTTATGACTGATATGTGCTTATGAAAACAAAGTTAGGAACACACAAGGATATAAACAAACGTTCTTTAGTTGGGCTCTTCCTTACAGAGAATTATAGTAGTTCCATCTTTTCATCTTACTTTCCAATCAGCTTAAGCTGCCAAGTAGCTTAGGAGGCAGTGATGGATCATAAGATAATTGTAGTAGACTGAAGCCAGCAAAGATTAAAGAATCTGGTTTACTAATTACAAGGTGGAATAGAATAAATATTTATATCAGGTAGTATATGTTCTTAAGTTAGGTCCCTCTTTGCTTCGAAAAAATCAGACACCTGAAAACACATTAGAAGGTATAGTAGGTTGACTAATTAATGGCCACCCAAAGTTATGTAGTCCAAATCCCTGGAATTTATAAACATTTCCTTATTTGGAAAAGGGGTTTTGCAGGTATAATTACATTAAGTATTTTGAGATGAGATTACCCTGGATTATCTAGTGGGTCCTAAATGCCATCACAAATGTCCTTAAAAGATAGAGGCTGAGAGAAATTAACATAAAGAGGAGAGACAGATACATAGAAGAGGCAATGTGAGGATGAAGAAGAGACTGGAGTGACATGGCCAAAAGTTCAGGAATGCCAAGAACAACAGAAGCTGGAAGAGATGAGGAATGAATTCTCCCCTAGAGTCCTTGGAGGAAGCTTAGCCATGCTAAATTTTGGACTTCTAGCCTTTAGAACTGTGAGCCAAAAAATTTCTATTGTTCTAGTCCACCAAATTTGTGGTTTTTTTTTTTTTTTTTATAGCAGCCTCAGAAAACTAATACATGTAGAAGGCACTGAAAACTTGGTAGCCTGCTATAGCCACTCACCATTAAAGGAAAAAAGATATGGATGACAAAGCTCTCTCTGCATGTGATAAACCCCAGGAAGTCCACATTCCAGTCTGAATGTCTTCTTTTAGCATTCATTGGTTGTACTTACCTACTCTAGAAATTTCTTCATCAAGACCATTCAATTTCTGGTCAAGAATGGCTGAATGAGACTCCAAATTGCTCATGTATGCCTGATATTTTTGAACATCTGCTTGTAAGGAAGTTTTCAGTTTTCTCAATGACTCTAGACGATTCTTTAAAAGAAAAGAACATATTATCCTTATTGATAACCATTCCATACTTTACTTAAAAGTGACACGATATTATTTATTATTTAAATTCATCTTAGAGAAAAGTATATTACATTTTCCTTTCACTTTTGGAGGAAGTCAAAAGAACTAAAAGGAAACTTTGGCATTACTACCTAATTAAGATGTACTTTTCAGGAAGTCAGTTTGGGATACAAAAAGTCAAGGGCCAGGATGAAGGAGCACAAACATTTAAAATCTGATATTTTACAGAACAGTCTAGATAGTTCAATAATACAATACACAAAATAAAATTAGATATCTGGATATTATCATTTAGCTTTTAGAAAACCCTAAGAATATAATATATTATATAAACCCACTTAACACCATTCCCTTTTCATTAACTACATAACTCAGGGCTTCTTGTAAATCGTGTTCCCTAGAGGTGTGTAACATGGGGACCTTGTTCAAAAGATCTTTTTGGTCTTATGTAAGTAGGTTAGAGTCTTTCATCATATTGTGAACACCATTAGCACAAGACTGATCAATCACAAGGGAAAACAAAGCTCTAGAGACACCAAACATGTTTTCATGGGGAGTTCTGTCCAATGTAAAAAAAAATTAACTTTTAAGAAGCTTATTTTGCTATTTATTTATATCTTAGGGAAAGAAATAGCTGGTGTTCTCTAAGGAAATCCAAAAATCCAAAAGAGCTAAGTATATAAGCCTACTGATAATAAACATGTTTACTAACCGGTTCTTTCTCTCTTTCTTGTTCCAATCTTGCAATCTGTTCATTCAATGCTTTGTTTTTTGCTGCTAATGATTCCAGCTTGGAAGCATCTACATTAAATAAATCCTCTGGAGAGAAAACCCCAAAACTTAGTGAGATCTCAATTCTGTCTAGAAACATTTTCCCCCAGGTTTTCACCACTGGTTTCTCCCTCACTTCCTTCTAGACTGGTCAAAATACTACGTGAAGGATATACTACCCTCTAAAATAGCAAACCTTTCCCTTTACTACACTGTCTATTCCCTTACCTTGCTTTATTTTTCTTCATAGTACTTACCACCCTTTGTTTTACAGTTATTTGATTATCATCTCTGTTAGAGGTAGCCTCATAGAGCAGGGATTTTCTATCTCTTATTCATGACTGTATTCTCAGTGCCTAAATGGTGGCTTGCCCAATGTAGGCATATAATAAACACTGTTTGAATAAATGAATACTATTAATTGGCTTAACTAATTATAAAAAAAAAAACCAAAAACTTCACTAGATGCTTTTTACATTAGATCACTGTGAATTTTCCTCTTTTAAAATGAAACATCATTTACCTTGGTCCCTTTCTTATGTTGGACAAGTTGAAGTTGTCCTGTTACTTCAGCAAGATACATCCCATGGCAACATAAGGGAAATACTTTCAACTTTTCTGCCAGTAGTGGCAAGGTGATATTCTCCTGTTTGGATTGATTCCATTGGATTCCACTGATTCCATTAAATTTATCTATTTTACCCACAGTTCTACTATTTTATATACAAGACTATGTCAATAAAAGGAAAGAAATGTAAAAGAATACCTCTGGAACATTTTAGAGTTAGCTAGTATATACTGAATGTCACTAGATTATCACTGAGTGGAAAAATAAAGAATTTTTTTCTTTGGAAATATAATGGCCCATTAATTTTAATTACTCAAACTGTAAAGCAAGAATATTATAGGGATATCACAGGAATAACATTTGGTGATTATCTTCTGTGTTCCTGGTAGTGTGTTTGATACTTTATGTACACAGCTACCTAATCTTGCAAAACTTTGTTAGAGAGGTTAATTAATTTGTTAAGGTCACATAGGCAGGAAGGGGTTTTGCCTCAGGTATGACTCTAACATCAGCATTCTTTCAGCTTAACTAACTTTTCTCCATCAAAGAAACAATGAAGACAAAAATCAGTAGGCATCCAAACAAATTTAGAATAGCTCATCTAAACACTGGGTGTGGTTAAATAAGCTATAGCTCCATGAATAGAGTTTAATACATGACTAAAAGCATGCACACTAGGAATGAGAACACTTACTCAGCTTTGACTGCAACTCTGTGTTCATCTCTTCAAAGCTGTCAGCACCAGTCATGAAACTCTCATAGCATTTTATGGTGTAGTCCAAAAACAACTGATTGGGTTAAGCAGATTTTAGAAAAAGCCATTATTCTCTATTTAGTGTGTTCCATTTTTCTAAGTGGGAATTTAAATTTGAATTAAAAAAAGAAAGGTCAAGACTACTAAGTAGTTATATGAACTCCTATAAATGAGACACAAACCTAGGATATATAATTATGTTACACAGACTTGCTTAGTCTGCTTTTTTTTTTTTTTTTTTAATTTTTTTTTTTCAACGTTTATTTATTTTTGGGACAGAGAGAGACAGAGCATGAACGGGGGAGGGGCAGAGAGAGAGGGAGACACAGAATCAGAAACAGGCTCCAGGTTCCGAGCCATCAGCCCAGAGCCCGACGCGGGGCTCAAACTCACGGACCGCGAGATCGTGACCTGGCTGAAGTCGGACGCTTAACCGACTGCGCCACCCAGGCGCCCCAGTCTGCTGTTTTTAATGTGAATGAGAATGAAAAGAACACTTAAATTTGGATAATGGTGATTTTTAGTAAAGAAACCACACCTTCAGAATTTTGAGGTCAAATAAGGAAGCTTATTAATAAACGTAATTCAGGGGTGCCTGGGTGACTCAGTTGGATAAGCCTCCGAGTTCGGCTCAGGTCATGATCTCATGGTTTGTGGGTTAGAGGTCCACGTCAGGTTCTGTGATGACAGCTCAGAGCCTGGAATGGAGACTGCTTTGGATTCTGTTCCTCCCTCTCTCTCTGTCCCTTCCCCCCCTCTTGCTCTGTCTTTCTCTCTCAAAAAAAAAATAAACATTAAAAAAAAAATAAACAAATTCAACATAAAATGCACATTTACCTTTAGGGATAGATCATCCCTATGAATGAACCTTATGAAAAAGGTAAATGAATTGATGATCACCTAGGTACAATCACACTGACAATGTCTAGCTGTGAAAATCAGAATGAAGTCTATAAATACATTGTTACTTCAGTCTCAAAAGTGGCATGGTTAGTAGAGATCTAAACAGTAGAGTACTAGAATCCTTAATATTTATCCAAAAGAAAGTAACACTACAGTTTGTAGTTATGTGGTGCTTTGGTCACTTTGAAGATGCATACTTTGTTAGGAGGTGAGGATGGCTGATCAGAATTTTCCAAAGCCTAGATGAAAGAAATATCCCTCAAGACAAACCAATTCCCTTTGCGCGGATTCTCTAATTAAGCAACCTTCATATTATTTGGTTGATATGGAAAGGATACCCTGAATAGCATTCTTCTAACTGGAAAGGTATACCACTAATGATAAATTAATACATTTTCATTCTCTTTCAGATCAGTCTCTTATGAATTTGGTGACAATGAATCAGTTTCTTTAAGCTTGGTCAATTTTGATTTTGCAGATTAAAAAAACAAATTGAATTTCTGCAGTCAAATGCTCTGCCAGTAACAAACTGAGTTTCTGGATCTACAAAGCTGAGGCAAAGAATCTGGTGAAACTGGATATTTTGATAACCCTCTTTAATCAAAAAATAGCACTTTATAATTTCCAAAGTGCTGCTTTGTATATTGTCATCTGAAATAATAGCTAAAAGAGTGAAAATACCTTTTACTGGTTTAACCTTTAGGATAAATATAAAAAAATTAATATTTAATAAATGCTGCAATTATATTTGGCTTGAAAACTGAGGTACAACTAAATCTAGTCCAGTACACATATTGCAACATGGGAGGAAAATTCTCTCAAGTAGGATCAAAGGCTTTCTAACTATTTCACCAGCAGGGGTCATTGCTGAAGCAGTAAAAGGTAGGGTTACTCTCTGTTTAAAAAAACCCCAAAACAAAAAAACTCAGATACCTCTTTGAACTATTTCCAAGGTAGAAATAAAAGATGAAACTGAAGTTCTTCCAACGTTCAAGTCAAATGCTCAAAGAGCGTAGGTTAGAATTAGAAACAGAAAATAGTTTTTCTTCTTAGGGACCTGCATGGTGATCTTTTACATGTACTAGGGCACATTAATGTTTAATTTCAATATTATAAACTATTCCTTGGAGTTGGTATTTGCTCCATTTACATACGTAAATTTGCTTATTTTAGGAAACAGGGTGGGGTTAGTTACATAGTTTTGGTTCCAATAAAGTATGGTTTGGGAACCAATTTTGACCACCTGTTTACTTTTATCTCAACCCCTTTCTGAAGTGATAACTCAGATCTAAGTGGCAATAAGCTTAACTAAAAAGGCCAAAACAAAACAAAAAAACCTACAATGTAATATTTTAAGACTCAAAGATTATGCTTTGTATTGGCAAAGAATTATATTAGACTTATGTTGTCAGTATTGATATCTTCATTCTAAAACATAAAGAAATATTACATCTACACATAAAATAATGTTATGATTTACTTCTAATTTCATTGCATTTTTAACTTAGTTAACATTTCAATTTCCTTTTTTTTTTTTTAATATTTATTTTTGAGAGAGAGAGAGAGAGAAAGAGAGTGAGTGTGCACTTGAGCAGGAGCCGGGAAGAGGCAAAGAGAGGGAGACAGAGGATCTGAAGCAGGCTCTGTGCTGAAGCCCCGATGCAGTGCTTGAACTCACGAACCATGAGATCATGACCTGAGCCGAAGTCTGATGCTTTACTAACTCAGCCACCCAAGAGCCCCAACATTTGAAATTTCTATGCCTACTTAGTTTTAAGAAATTACAATGTGATTCCAAGAGTAAATCTATTAATATTTGTTTGCTTATTATTTATTTATAAATGTTTGTTTATTTTTGAGAGAGAGAGAGAGCACATAAGAAAATGAGGGGCAGAGAGAGGGAGAGGGAGACAGGATCCAAAGTGGGTTCTGTGGAGATCCAATGTGGGGCTCAAACTCATGAACCATGATATCATAACCTAAGCCTAAGCTGAATGCTTAACCGACTGAGCCACCCAGGCACCCCTCTATTAACATCAAAAAAAAAAAAAAAAAAAAAAATCAGTTTTAGAAGTTTTTCAGGAAGCAAAAAGACAACTTATACAAAAGACTAATTTCAATAGTGACACAGTTAATAATACCAAGATAACTCTCATGTTTGTGGTACCTTATTATGCATAATTCCATCTTCAGTTTCTTCTCCCCAAGGCTGTCCATCATCAAATAATGGTGAGCTTTCTTTCATGGCAGTATGTAACTGATAAGTACACAAGCAACATATTTAAGTTGATAAAGGTTAGGAGAAAAACATAGTTTTCATGTTTTGACAAATTTGTTTTAGTGTCATTTTTAGATGGATTTAAATTACTGCATGAATGAAAGTCTCTTGAGACATTATTTTATTGAGCCTTAAAATATAATCCTTTTGATATTTTAGTAACTAAATCCATTAGGATTAAAAAGGGATGGATTCCATATTTAGTTCTATAAAATATGCTGATCTTTATGCTGCTATTAATCCATTGAAAGCATATATACACATTTTAATGCAACTCTGAGAATCTAAAAAAAACTTGCCACAGGTGAACCAGAAAGATTATGAATTCAAGTTTGGTGCTTACATATCAACAACAGACTCCTTTGGTATGTATAAATATGAACTTCAGATTGATTATAATAGAAAATCTTTAGAAACACAATTGTTTAAGCTTGAAAATGAAAAATAGAGAATACATTATAGCAAAAATATTCAGATATTTATAATTGATAAGCTAAAAAGAAAATGGCTAAAAGTTTTTAAGGCAAAGAAATTCCATTTTGGAACATGTGTTTTTATATTTTTTGTTTTCTGAGAGAGAGAGAAAGAGAGAGCAAATGAGTGGGAAATGGCAGAGGGAGAGAGAGAATCTTAAGCAGGCTCCACGCCCAGTGCACAGCCAATTGTGGGGCTGGATACCACGACCCTGAGATCATTACCTGAGCTAAAATAGAGTCAGATGCTTAACCAACTGAGATATCCAGGTTCCCCTATAAGTTGTTTTAAAAATATAACCTTCCAAACATGAAAAATACTCTAGAAAACATAAGTGAATTTGCTATAAAATATAAAGATATAAATGTGTATCTAGTATAATGCACACTAAGCTTCTAAGAAAAGGACTATTCATTAGGAATGTAAAAGAATGTGGTTTCTGCTAAAAATATTTCATTAACTTTTCTTATCCTAGGACTTACACACCAGATCCCTGAGCGAGAATATTGTTCTTAGCCCAGAGCTGCTTGCCATATCTACACCTCTCCTATTCCAAAGGCACTCATAAGACTTTTTTGTATATCTAAGGTGGATGTAGGTGAGCTCTATCAACTCATCCTTTACTTCTTCCTTTGACAAGGTCTCAAGTGACAATCAGATTTAACTAAATCTGAAAGACATGTATAGCAGAGCCCAAGATTAAGAACAGAATCTTCTACCTTGTCATTGGGGTAGATAAAGAAAGTGCTGTCATGTCAAAAGTCCACGTGAATATTGTTGATACTCTGCAAAGTTCAAAAAGACCCTTATACAGGGACAAACGACTCTGCCCAGGCAGGGGAGTTAATCACTGCTCGGTTGTAGCTCCTAGCCCCATCTGACCAGAAAGCCTAGCTGGGACACCTGAAAAGCTGTTTGGCTCAGAAACACTTAGAATTAAGAGCCTGGAAGTCAGAACTGATCATCCACAGAGAAAGCTGGTGACCTCATTTGGACAGAAAACTTGGGGCATGGGTTGGCTTAAGTGAAGACCACAAAGAGCCTTTGGGGTCTGTTCTTCTGCTCTGCTCAGGCAGGGGAACTTATTCACGATCCCACCTGTTGCTAGTGTAGCTTCTGGCCCTGGCGAACCTGAAAGCCTAGCTGGAGCACCTAGATAATAACTGCCTAGCTCAGGAGCATGTGAAGAGAGCTTGGCTGGGGCTTTGTTCATTTGCAGAGCCAAGCCAGCAAACCTAGTCTGGCCAAAGGTTTGCCTGATTAGCTACCCAAGAAGAATCCTGCTAGTCTTGGGGTCTGTTCTGCCTCCTTCTTCTACTCTGGTAGGGAATCTAATCCACAGCCCTGCCCACTGATGACTATAGCCTCCAACCCTCCTAACCAGAGCTCATGGAAATCTCAGTAGCCCACAAAGCCAAATACAGCCTCTGGTCCCACCTAACCAGAAAACCTAACCAGAGCACCTAGGAGTATATTTAGCTCACCCTGTAACTCTGATTACAGTGGCACTGGAGTAGAGAATGTGACTGGTTGCCCTACCATCTGCAGGGCTGGGATGGTGGCCTGTTAGGCCAGGGAACTTAGAGCATAGTCCTGCCTAGTTTGATCCCCAAACAAGAGTCTTTCCAATCCTGGGGCATGTATATGCCCCCCTCCCCCCCTTCCTAGGCACGGAATCTAAGTTGCTGTCTTGTCCAATGCTCTTTACACTCTTCAGCCCACCTGACCAGGGAACCTAATAAGAGGATATGTGAGGCTGTGTAGCCCATCCTACAGCCCTACTGACAGTGACACTTAAAGAGAGAGCATAGCTCATGGCCTTCCTTGTATGTAGACAAAAGTCAGTGGTAGCCTCTTCTGACCAGGGATTTCAGCACATACTTATACCATTGGTTTCAGATCCCAAACAAGCCATGGAGGCTTTGGGGCTATTCTCCTGCCACACCAAAGCAGGGAAGCTAATTTTTAGCACTGCCTACAGCTGAGTACAGTAGCTGGTCCCAACTATCTAGGAAGCCTGACCAGGAAATTATGGAGCCTACCCTATAGCTTCACTTGGACAGGGAACCAAGCCAGCAGTCCTCTCTAACTGTTCTCAGACAGCAGCACTTCCCTCTCTCCCCTATCCTCAGAGCATGGACAGTGGCCTTTCCCAAAAACAGACCTTGATATAAACCCCACGTTTATAAGGACACATCTAAAAACCCAATCTGAGCTGACTGGTAAAGAATTGTCTCTGCCAAAGAGATCCTCTCAAGTGTGGAAGAGACCACTTACTCAAATGTGCAAGTACCATCACAAGGAATCAAGGATCATGAAAAATAAGGTAAACATAGCACTACCAAAGGAAATGAATAAAACTCCAATAACTGACCCTAAAGAAATGGAGATCTATGAACTAATTCAGAATAATCCTCTCAAAGTGGATTAGTAAACTATAAGAACACAGAGCCAACTAAACAAAATTAGAAAAATGATACAAGAGGGGCACCTGAGTGACTCAGTTAAGTGTCCAAACCTTGATTTTGCCTTGGGTCATGATCTTGTGGTTCATGGGTTTGAACTCCGTGTTGGGCTCTGCATTGACAGCATGGAGCCTGATTGGGATTCTCTCTCTCCTTCTTTCTGTCCCTCCCCTGCACTCTCTCTCAAAATAAATAAACATTTTTTTTTTTTTTTTTTTTTAACGAAAAACATGTGGGGCGCCTGGGTGGCTCAGTCGGTTCAGCATGCGACTTCAGCTCAGGTCATGATCTCACAGTCCCTGAGTTCGAGCCCTGCATGAGGCCCTGTGCTGACAGCTCAGAGCTTGGAGCCTGCTTCAGATTCTGTGTCTCCCTCTCTCTCTCTCTCTGTCCCTACCCTGCTCGTGCCCTGTCTCAAGGATAAACAAACATTAAAAAAATAAATAAATAAAAGAAAAACATTCAAGAACAAAACAAAAAATTCAACAAACAAAAACTATAAAAAAAAATTAAACAAATGATAGCTGAAAAAAAAAACCAACTTATCTAAAGAATTAAATAGAGTTTCAAAATCAGAGTTGACCATGCAGAAGAATCAGTGGGCTAGAAGACAGGATATTTGAAATTATCCAGTAAGAGAAGCAGATAGGAAAAAGAATGAAAAAACAGTGAAGAAAGACTATGGGACTTATGGGTCATCATCAAATGATACAGTATCTGCATTATGGGAATCTCAAAAGGAGAAGAGAAAGAGAAAGGGACAGAAAGTATATTTATTTTTATTAAAAAACATTTTTTTAAACTTTATTTTCAGAGAGGTGGAGACAATGTGAGTGGGAGAAGGGCAGAGAGACAGAGGGAGAAAGAGAGAGAATCTCAAGCAGGCTCTGCACTGTCAGCACAGAGCCCAATGTGGGGCTTGAACTCAAGAACTGTGAGCTCATGACCAAGGACGAAATCAAAAGTCAGATGCTTAACTAACTGAGCCACCCAGATGCCCCATCAAAAAGTATATTTAAAGCAATAAGAGGTGAAAACTTTCCAAACCTGGGAAGAGAAATGGACAACCAGATCCATGAAGTTCAAAAGACCCCAAATAGGTTGAACCCAAACTGGGCTATGTTGAAACATATATTGAAAGGAAAAAAAAGGTTAACCCCAAATTCATTATCTGGCAAAACTGTCCTTCAGAAATGAAGGAGAGATATAGGCTTTCCAAAACAAAAGCTAAGGGAGTTCACCACCACAAGATCTGCCTTACAAGAAATGCTAAAGGGAGTTCTTCGAGTGGAAGCAACAAAATGCTAATCAACATTGTAAAAACATATGAAGGTAGTGTAAAACTCACTGGTAATGATAAACATACAAAGTCTGGTTTTCTAATATGGTACTGAGTAATTAATTGACAACTCTAGTTTAATAGTTAAAAAACAAATGTGTTAAAAAGAACCATAACTAAAATAATCTGTTATCGGAAACACAATATAAAAAGTATGTAAACTGTAACATCAATAACCTAAAATGTAAAAAGAGAAGTGAAAGTGTAAAGTTTATGAAGTTATTGAAATTATCACTTTAAAATAGAATGGTATAGTTTTAAAGATGTTTTATGTAAGCCTTATGATAACCACAAGGAAACACAAAGTAGATACATAAAAAATGATAAAGTCAAAGCACGCTGATACCAAAGATCATCAAACTGCAAAAGAAGATAGCAGAATAAAGACCAAGCAGAACAACAGACCTACAAAACAGTCAGAAAACAATTAAAAAAAATGGGAATAGGTCCTTACCCACCAATAATTACGTTAATATTTGTTTATTTTATTTTATTTCATTTTTAATATTTTTGAGAGAGAGAGAGAGAGAGAGAGAGAGATAGTGTGAGCAGGGGAGGGTCAAAGAGGAGACACAGAATTTGACGCAGGCTTTAAGCTCTGAGCTGTCAGCACAGAGCCTGACGTGGGGCTTGAACTCACGAACCATGAGATCATGACCTGAGCCGAAGTTGGACTCTCAACTGAGTAAGCCACCCAGGCACCCTCTGCCAATAATCACTTTAAATGTAAATGGATTAAACTTTCCAACCAAAATACACAGAATGACTAAATGGACAAAAAATAAGATTCAAAAATATGCTGCCTACAAGAGACTCAATTTAGTTTTAAAGACACAGACTGAGAGTGAAGGGATGAAAAAAGATATACCAGACAAAATAGACTTGAAAGTAAAAATGGTAAGAAGAGACAGTGAAAGATAAGGAGATAAAACATTGGCCCCTGGTAGGCTCTGTGCTGACAGTGTGGAACCTGCTTGGGATTCTCTCCCTTCCTCCCTCTCTGCCCCCACCCCAACTGGTGCACTCCCTCTCTGTCTCTCTCAAAATAAATAAATAAACATTTTAAAAAAGATAAAACATTTGTAAATATTTATGCAAACAACATTGGAGCACCTAAATATATAAAGCAAATTCTATCAGAACTAAAAGGAGAAATAACAGCAACACAGTAGTTGGAGACTTTAATACTACACTCTTAACAATGGAGAGATAATCCAGACAGAATAAATAAATAGCAGTTTGAAAACCCTACAGACCAAATGGGACTCAACAGACACTTACAGAACATTCTATCCAACAATAGCAAAATATACATTCTTCTCATGAGTACAAGGAAAATTTTCTAGGAGAGAATATGTTACGTTACAAAACAAGTCTTAGTATGATCAAGTATCATATCAAGTATCTTCTCTAAATATGAACCTAGAATTCAACAACAGGAGGAAAACTGGAAAAGTCATGAATACGTGGAAGTTAAACGTCACTCTCCTGAACAACCAATCTATCAAAGAAGAAATTAAAGGGGAAATGAAAAAGTATCCTGAGACAAATGAAAATGGAAACACAGCATACCAAACTTATGGGATGTAGCAAAAGCAATTTTTAGAGGGAAGTTTACAGCTATGTAAGCATATATCAAGAAAACAGAAAGATTGCAAATAAAGAACCTAACTTTATACACCTGAAGGAAGTAGAAAGAGCAGAACAAAATAAATTCAAAGTTAGAAGAAAAGAATCAATAGAGTAGAAACAAAGAAAATTGAGAACAAGAAAACAATAGAAAAGATTACTAATACTGAGTTGGTTCTTTGAAAAAATAAACAAAATCAACAAACCTTTAAGCTAGACTAACCAAAGAAAAAAGAGATGAATACCTAAACCAACAAAATTATAAATAAAAGAGGAGACACTAATACTGGTACCAGAGAAATACAATGGATCATAATAGGCTACTGTGAACAATGTATGGCAAAAAAATTAACAACATAGAAGACAGATAAATTCTCGGAATCTTACAACCTACCAAGACTGAATCAGGAAGGAGAATATCTGAACAGGAAAACAGATCAATTATTAGATTGAATCAGGAATCTAAAATCTCCCAGTGAAGAAAAGTCCAAGTCCAGATGAATTCACTGGTGAAATTTACCAAGCATTTAAAGAATTAATGCAAATCCTTAGAATCCTTCGAATGATAGGGAATAATCCCAAACTTATTCTTTAAGGTCAGCATAACCCTGATACCAAAGACAGATGAGGACACTATAAGAAAACAGGCCAATATCCCTGCTGAATATAGATGCAAAATTCTCAATAAAACATTAAAGAACCAAATTTGGCAGTACATTAAAAGGATCTCACCATGATCAAGTATGATTTATTGCAGCATGCAAGGATGGTTCAACACGCATGAATCAATAAATGTGATATAACTCATTAATAGAATGAATGAAAAAATCATAGTTTCAGCAAATGGAGAGGCAGCATTTGACAAAATTTAACATCTGTTCATGATAAAAACTCAGCAAATTAGTTATAGAAGAATTGTACCTCAACATAATAAAGGGCATATATGAAAAGCCCACAGCTAACATCATACTCAATGGTAAAAGGTTGAAAGTTTTTCCTCTAAGGTCAGAAACAAGACAAAGGTGCCCACTCTCAACCACGCCTATTCAACTTAGTACTGGAAGTTCTAGCCAAGAAAATAAAACAAGAACTAAAAGGCATTAGAAGTGAAAAGGAATAAGTAAAATTATCACTATTTATAGATGACATGATTTTATATATAGAAAATCCTAAAGCCTCCATAAAGAACTGTTAGACCTAATCAATGAATTCAGTAGTGTTGCAGGACATAGTATTAAAATATAAAACTCAGTAGCAGTTCCAAATACTAATGGCAAATTATCTGAAAAAGAAAGAAAACTACACCATTGACAATACCATCAGAACAATGAAATAATTAGGACTGAATTTAAATAACAACGTGAAAGATCTCTATGTTGAAAACTATAGGACATTGATGAAAGAAATTGAAGACACAAATAAATGGAAAGATAATCCTGTGTTCATGGACTGGAAAAATTAATATTGTTAAAATGTCCATACTACCCAAAGCCATCTATTATCTACAGACCAACGCAATCCCTTTCAAAATTCCGATGACATTTTTTTTTTTTTTTTTTTTTACTGGGGTAGAGAAATAATTCTAAAATTTATATAGAAGCACAGAAGACCACAAATACCCAGAGCAATCCTGAGAAAGAACAATGTGGGAGACATTATACTCTTTCAATTTCAAGCTATCTTATAAAGATATTTACAATACAATGAAATTAAAAACACAGTAGAGAAAAAAGAATTTTTTTTTTTTTTTTTCAAATCAGAGACTAAAGGAGCCATCCTAAGTCTGGCTAAATTTCTAGGATTCTTAACTGGGAAAGATAATTAGAACAAGAGGCCTATGATTTCTCATTGATTCTAACATTGTTATAGTGTTCAATTCTACCACCTCAAGCAAACCAAGATAGGAAGGAGGGGATTTCAACCTATATAACACACTTGGAGGCATCTCGAGGGGTCTCTCTCCAACAGAAGCCAATACAGGTACTCCATGAGCTCCTGCATCACTGTGGAAATGCTATCTCCCCATCACATAAGAATGACATAAGCTGCTTAGTCAAACAAGGGTAAAGTGTTCTTCTAACAATACAAGGATTTGGTGGTGGGAACAGAGAGGTAGCTATCCACTGCCCATGGATATCATTGAGAAGAGACAAACTGAATGCACAAATGTTATATATAAAGTTCAGTAAAATGTGAGTTGTATTAATGGGCTATAGTATTGGATTTCTACTCCTATCTTGACAATGGTGGTGCTGCAAGTACTGAGATGTCTTCCGGGTCAAAATCCATCCACGTAGTGCCTGCCTGTATTTTGTTAAGGGATTGCCAATAGCCAAGAGAATGCCAGGGGGACAGTATTAGTTTTAAGGATTCCAAGCACTAAGAAGGACAGGAAACTCGGAAACTATAAAAGAAGAGACTGAATTAGACTAGATAAAATTTTGTATTTCTTAACAGTCAAAATACAGTAAATAAATCAAAAGAAAAAAAAGGAAAAAAATAATTGCACCATATCCATAAGAGTTAATTTCCCCAATTTGATTGTTTTTGATGTACAAAATGGTGCTCCTACAAATCAGTAAGAAAATAGAAAAATGGCAAAAGACAGGCAGTTGTAATAAATGTGAAAAATGTTCGAGTTGAAAAAAATTGCAAATACGAAAAGATGATGTTTTTGCTTGTCATGTATTCATTAAAAATACTGATAAGCTAACATATAAAGCATTTAATATATAAAGGTTCAAATTAATAGCAGAAGCAAAGAAATGAAATATAAAATAGGCCAAAAAAGCACACACACAAAATATCAATGACAAACCATACAAAAACATAATTGCTTTAATAATATATATATTAAACAAGCTTTTTTTTTTCACCTCTCAAATGGTAAAGATTTTAAAATAATGATGTGTACAGAGTGGGAAAATGCATATGCTCACACATTGTTGAGGAGCTTTTAACTGGTGCAAGTTTTCTGAAGGGGAATTTGTCAGTATATACCCAAAGTTAAAAAAAAAAACACACATTAAATTGTGCAGCAAAAATCCATCTTTAAAACTACAATCCGACAAAATTTTTAAATTGTTGTCTCTGAGTTGTGGGGATTATGGGTACATTACTTTCTGTGTATGCTTTTCTGTATTTTCCAAAATTTTTTGCAACGAATATGGATTTCAATTAAAAAAAGAGAAAAGTAAATTATGTATATAATGGAAGAAATAATTTCCTACTAACTTTTTTTAAAAAGCTTTAAAACCTTGTGAAAATGATCTTCTTGCCAATGTGTTACCTCCTTCCTCTCACCTCTGGAAGCAATTTATTAACAGTTTGAAGAACTTAAAATCAAATGTGCTTTGAAAAATTAAAACTGATGCAGACTGTGACATAACTAGCAAAAGAAAGACTGAAAGAGAAATAACACTACCTTGAGGGGGAAAAAAAAATCTTTTCTACATATACATTTTAAAATGAAAAATCAAATACCTTGATGCAGTCTATTAGCCAAACCAAAGCTGCCACAATGTGCGGCCATGTATGAGGGGCCCCCACTGTATACATGGAGCTTTTGGATAATGCAAAAGGATACCTATGAAAAATTGGGAAAAAAAATAAGCTAAAAATGTTCATTTTGTGAAAATAAGGGCTAAATTAAGCAAGAAGTTACATTAGAAAAATTCCACATATATATCAACAGTCTTGACTTGTTTAAAAGTAACATATTTCTCAAGATTCTGTCCTTGGTTATCTTATTCTCAAATGATTTTCTGTATTTTTTGGTTTCTTCTCTGCAGATTACTTTGTACATATATCCCTAAAGCTGCAGAGCTTGATTTACAACCAGTATATTGGACTTGTAAAAGATTGTTTGTTCCCTCAAATTCAATGTATTCCAATGAGTGTACTCCTCATCCTCAAATCCATCCTCTTTGTGTTTATTCTACACAGCCCTTCTTGACTTCATCCCATCCCATTTTCTCCAGCACTTCAATCCCGTCTTTTTTGCCTCTATAGAATCTGTCGAATCCAGCCCATCCTATTTATTTTTCACGTCAGTAGTTGGAAGGCCTTATGATCTATCATCTTCAATAGTCCAGGAATAACCTCCAAACAGTGGTCTTTCTCTCCTTTTAAATTTATCCTAACATATGCTGCCTACAGTGACCAACTTAAAAGATATGATTTCTCTGACTCAAAATCTTCACAAATCAATTGAGTTTGATTCTTCTCTGTGTTCCAACAATCTCTTTAGGCTAATAAGAAATATAACATACAAACCCAAGATCTTTAAAGATTCTTGGAACTTCTTCTTCAAACTTTGTGTCAGGAAGTTCATATGATGGGCACAGGAAACCATAAAGAAAAGTGAAGATCTTTAGGAAGTCTTTAACAGAAGGAGCTTGTAGAGATTTCATGGATACGCTATACGCATACCCATTTTCTGTAAGAAACTACAATAATTTTTATGAAACATCAAACATTTGATAATAGAAAAACTAGTGGAAAATACTTAAGAGAACATTAAATACCTCACAGAGTTGTCGAATACACTGCTGAATGAATGCTTTGTCATTAAGTGGCCTTGGGTCCTTGATTTTTTCAGAACTGGAAAATATACCAAATTGACTATTCCGGGATCCATGTCCACTCGTTCTGGAAACATAAATAGTCAACACTATTTCCTTCTGTGGTCAAGTGTAAATTATTTCAAGGTGATTTTATATTTTAATAGCATCAAACATTAAAGTTCAATTCTTTTCTCTTATTCAAAGCAAAGAAAAAGAGCAAACAATGAGAAGTATAAAGTGAGGTGGAAAGAAAAATGCACTTGTGGTGCTTTGCATTATTAACACTTATACTATCATCTAAACTTTGAGTCTACTAGATCTTCTGTATCAACCATTCTCCAAGTCTATTCAATAATCTAAATCCTTTCACCATCCTCTTTAGCTTTTCATCATCGCTTCTTCACTCTCAACCCCTTCATTTGCCATCATTTCTTGTGGGAAAATTGCTTTTTAGATGTTAAAATAGGTTGTGCATGCTTTTTTTTCATGAATATTTTGTGTCATGCAATATTATTTATCTGATTTTTATTTACCATAAATATACAGGGTTCTACTTTTTAGTTATTAATGGATACAACGTATATGCTCCATTTTAAGCCCTTTCCCCCCCAAACAAAACTTTGTTTATATCTTTATAATGGTTCCTTTTGCCTAACTTTGGGGCCCAATTTAGCTAACAACTGTAGTTTATTAAGTATCCTGAGAATAATAATTTTCCTTATAGAACAAGTGCCACAAAACTAAGTTGCAATGAACATTGCTGTAACACCTGAACTCCGTTCATCAGAGCTTTATTTCGCCCTGCAAGTTTGCTTGTTGCTTGCAAGTTCTCTCCTGCCAAGGCTCTAAAAGTTCTTTAGCTTGGGCCTGGATTAATTAGCTATTTTTCTCCTGACAATTTGCTAATTTGAAAACCACTTTTCTACATACTGCTATTACTTAATCTTTATTTATTTATTTATTTATTTATTTATTTATTTATTTATTTATTTATTTATTTATTTTTTACCATAAAAGGAATATGTGTATAGACTTGGCTCTTTTCCTTTCTTTTTTTTTTTTTTTTAAGTAGGTTCCATGCCCAGTGTGAAGCCCAATACAGGGCTTGAACTCATGACCCTGAGATCAAGACCTGAGATGAGATCAAGAGTTGGATGCTTAACAGACTGAGCCACCCAGGTACCCCCAGACATAGCTTGTATTCTACACAAAACAGCACCCTTAGATATCTTTTTAAATTTTAAGAGAATTCCTCAACCAATCCAAATACTGTATCATTCAATTTATAGCTCAAGAAGATAGTGTCTAGAACCAGAGTCTGTGGTTTCAAATTCTGTCTCTGTTGCTAGTTCTATGACCTTGAGTAAATAAGCTCTCTGTGCTTCAAGTTCCTCATCTATAAAATGGATACAATGACAATATCTATTCATAGGGTGCTCCTGAGGATTAAAAGAGTTAACATAGATAAAGCATTTAAAACAACATCTGGCTTATAAAAATGTTCAGTAAATGTTAAATTTTATAATAATCATCATTATCTTTTAAGTTCACCACCAAGAGAAAAGTTACATTACAAAATGCCTTAAGGGGCACCTGGGTAGCTAAGTCCGTTAAGCGTCTTAATTTCAGCTCAGGTCATGATCTCATGGTTGGTTAGTTTGAGTCGTGCCTCAGGCTCTGCACTAACAGCATAAGCTTGCTTGGGATTCTCTCTCTCTCCCTTTCTCTCTGCTCCTCCTCCTGCCGGTGGGTGCACACTTTCTCCCTCTCTCTTAAAATAAATTAAAAAAAAAAAAAAAAAAAAAAAAGACTTACGATCTTTCATCAACTGGAATGACTACTAGAAATACCTTAACTTGATTTCAAGGCAAAAACTTTTCATAAGGTAACAAACATTTCATCTCTAAAGAGCCTTAATATTTAAGAGTATAAAAAAAGTTGGGGACTAAAATGTCGAACTAGATGATGGTTCCTTTTAATTTTAAAATGCTATGATTCCATACTATTTGAAAGCTAGATACAGGATTTTCAATCAACTATTCACTTATAATATGAAACAGTGGTCTGAAGTGCTGATATATTTCTTAGCTCTATCTAAAGCAGATATAACCATATAACTATTTAAAACAGAAGAAAGCTAGTTTATAACTTTCTCTTGTAAGGGACCATGCCATCTAATTTTTTGAGAACATCTTCATTAGAACTAATAAAAAACATCATTACCTTTTACCAAATACAGAGACTTTTCTTTCAGATGTGGGTTTGTTTATACTCAACTTTCCAAAGCCTGGTTTCTCTTTGCTTTAACAAAATGGAAAAACAAACAAACAAACAAACAAAAACTTTAAAAAATAAATACAAAAAATATTAGTTTAAGAAATTTTTAGAAAAACATTGGAACTAAAACCTTTTCCCCATTACCTATAAAAATAACTCAGAATCATGAAAATTTTTAGTAGCAATCATAGCTGTTATAAATGGGATAGGCTAACCTAACAACATGTATAAGCAGGAATACTAAAGTGTTAAGAAGAAAGCAGAAAAAAAAAACATATCTACATTCTGATTTCAATTATCTTAAAGTATGTACATTTATGGGTAACAGGAAAAAGACTTAAAAGTAAGTATCTCCAGTCAGAGGATGATAGCTACATTTAACATTTTTCTTTTAAGGCCTACTCTGTCGGATTGCAGCTACACTTAAAAACACATATTATTTAAACAACAGAATCAAAACATTGACAATAGCAGCCTTCTGGCTTCCAATACAATTTGAGGCATAAATTTAATCTTTCAGTGTACGTAATGTGTAATAGTACAACAAATTTATCTGATTCAGAAGGAAAAGATACAAATATTTCAAATTTCTAAAAGTAGCAGGGGCTTATACTACATAAACATAAGTAGCCTAAGTACAGTTAGCAAGTACCTTGTACCTTGGTATTAGGGAAGGATTGATATAGCTCTACAGTGGCTCACAAATAGTCTTCTCTTAATTAGAAGAAACTCACAGAGAAAAACTAGTTTATGATAGTAAATTATACACCCCTTTTTCCAGTGAATAATGAGAAAACAGTTTGAAGAAGTGGTTCTGTAGGTTATTCTAAACCAGCTTACCATTGAACAACTCTGATTAAGAATTTTGCTGGTTGGATATACTTTAGTAAATTCAAAGTTGTAGCAATGAGCCCACTCACATAAGCAGGTCTAGAAAAAAGGAGGAAAATAAGGAAAAGAGTGCTGGCAGGGAATTCAGTCTTATTTAGAGGTTGCCTGGCAAAGGGTGTAGCTTTGGAAATTTAAGGAACAAATTAGATAAAACACACGTAATAACATGCCAGTTTTTACCCTTCACTGACCCCAAATTGGGTACCACTGTGAACAAACAAGATTCATCAGAACATCACTCATAGTACATTTTTGTATTAACCGTCTTTACAGATTTCTTTGTCCAAGATAGTAAGGTGTGAGGTACTTACGTTTGAGGGGTATGAAGGCTTTGTTTATTGAAATCCTGAGACCTTAAATCCTGCATAGAGAGGCGGCCAGCACCACCGGTGGAAACTGAACTGCGCTTCATGCTTATTACCTGCATTCACGAATTCAGTATTAAAAAATCTTTTCAGATATAGATGGTGCATTAAGCACCAACTGTTATCTTCATCCTCAAACAGAAAGCAGCCAAGTTCCGTTGTTTCTTCAAGATAATGTTTTCCTGGGCCCTCATGTTCATGTAGGTGAAGCCCTCATTTGCAGGGAAATCATCTAACTTCATTTAAAACTATTCAACACACACGAATATTTACTTACTGCCTACCGTGTACACTGGGAGTGTGCAAGGCAACTGAAACGATACACTGATAAATAAGGTATAATTCCTGGCTTTGCAAGGGTATCTATGGTAGTTAAAGCCTTGAATCCTCACCTAGACCACATTACTGCTGTTGGCTGTACTGACTTCACCGGGAAAAAGTCAGAGACGACCTGACAAGAACTACCTCAACATGTTTCCTTTTCTTTGGTCTTAGAGAATACAGTTATTCTCTTTTCCTAACCTCCATCTCTCTTGTTCTGTCCTTAACCCACTGTTTCCCATTTATATTCAATCACTGCCCCACTTACTTCAATCCCTCTTCTAACAAAGATTAATTATCTGTCCACAAAATGGTCTACTGATTCTCATTTCTGAGAAAATTAACACTTCATTTCCTGCATATCTACTGAAACTGTTGCCTCCTAGGATACTCATGACTGACAAAACTTTCCATCCTTTCTCACCTCTGTGTGGCATTCGACACTATACACTTAAGATTTCTCAGGTCCTGGCCTGGCTTCCTGGGAAGTGGACATTTGCTGTTGTCCCTTCTCTTTTCTGGGCTGTCATTTGTCTTTTGAACTGATTACATTTTCCGGGGCACCTGGGTGGCTCAGTCAGTCCGTTAAGCGACCGACTTGGGCTCAGGTAAGTCATGATCTCACAATTTGTGAGTTCAAGCCCCGCATTGGGCTCTGTGCTGACAGCTTGGAGCCTGGAACCTGCTTCGGATTTTGTGTCTCCCTCTCTCTCTCTCTCTCTGCTCCTCCCCTACTCGCTCGCTCGCTCCCTCTCTCTCTCAAAAATAAACAGACATTAAAAACATTTTTTTCAAACTGATTACACTTTCCATCTTCGATAGGCCACCAATTTCTTCTCCTTTATACATTTCTACTATCCATTCAACTTTCCCACTCACCTATATGTGCACTCCAAATCTCTACTTAAAACGTAATTTAAGATTAAGACTTCCTTACACACCCACTAGGAGTATCTCAAACGCAACATCTGAAACAGTTCATCTTGTCCTTCCACTCCCTGCGCGTATCAATTCTTCCCCTTTCCTCCAGCCTGTCTTCTTCCCACCACTGTGCTCCTAGTCCCTCCTCTTCTCCTTCGGTAAATCACTGTCAGTAGAAATTTATTGATAGACTCCGGGAAACGCGCCTCGCACAGACTCCGCCCCGGAGGCCTCTCACAACAGTAGACACTAAAACGTCCCTCAGGACCTCTAAACCTAAGTTGTTGGCGCCAACACTTTCCCCCTTCAGAACACTTCTGCCTGCACGAAATTAACCCAAAGTTACCTTTCTTCCAGTTTCGTGACACGACCCAGGGACCGAATTTCTGTAACCTGTGCAACTATCTGAGGGACAGGACCGCAGCCGCCAAAACACCAATTCTTCCTTCCACCCGCCAGCGCGGTTCGAATTTTAAAATCTCCGCCGGCGCTTACGTCATCACGTACGTCGCGCGTCTACGCAAATCTTACGCGCCGCTCCCCGTCTCTGGAACTCTGCGTATTGAGCGCGTCCCATCGTCTCACTCAGCGTACTGGTGTCTCTGGTCAGTGCAAACGTCCGCTCCAACGTCTGGTCCGATTTCTAAAGTTAGCGCTGAAGACGCGGGCGCTCTGCGTCGCTAAGTAGCGGGCAGAACGCTCCAAATCGCCCTGGAAACACGTTTTCCGTACAGCAACATGGCCGCGCCCGTCGGCTCGTAGGAAAGGAGAAATTGCTTTGCTGTGCAAGTGGCGTCTTTCATGACCACTCTTTGGAAGGGTGCTGTTTTCATAATGCAAGTCTGGGAGGCGTCGTGCAATTTTCTGACAGAGGAAGCGGTGAGGTAGGAGATAGTTAATGCTGAGGTAGGGTGTAGTTGGCTTCGAGGATCGAACCCTAGTGGTCACCGCTAGGGTTCGGGTTGGCAATTTGCTCGCTAGGGTTTCATGGTCCTCTAGCGGTGGCCAGCGAGTGAAGCTAGGAGGAACCCACGGGGCTGGGGGGTGGAGTTCGGTGTGAAGCAGAGAGGTAGGTGAAATAGTTTAAGCACAATAGTTTACTTTGCTAAAATAAGACTTTCCGCTTCGCTGAGTTTGAAGTCAGAGACGAGTACTGCCCAGTACCTGGAGAGTGGTGGGGGTGGAAGGAAACCTTTGAGCCAAAGTCCGGATACCTGATTGTTGGAGCAATTGTGCGGTTAACTAGAATTGAAATTTGGGGCACGTCGCCTTTTCTGAGTTTCAGTCTTCTAGACTACATTTTTGGCTCTCCCTAGATACTACATTAGTGGTGACTCTGAAGGCAGGGCCAGCACCAGCATTACCGTTACTAGTAGCATTTGAACAATTGCGATGTGTCAGGTACTGCACAGCACTTCATGTAGATTATGTCACTTAATTCTCTAAACTGCCATCTGAGATGTCATAGAAAATAATGAATTTGGGGCTCAGTGAGATCAAATAACTTGCCTATGGCCGTACTGCTAATACTACCTGGAGTTGGAAGGATGGATCTAAGTACTAGTATTACTAACTGTGCTATTAACCCCTTATATATATCTTATTCTGTCCCTCTCTTAAATTCTCCATTACACTGGATTTGGTAAGCAATGTTGAGAACTTTACCATCTTTTATAAAAAGATAAGGAAGTTTTGAAAAACCTAGTTGCTGGAGGAGGACTGCTCAGAACCAATTACCTTAACCATAACCTTGCAATTTTGAATTTTGCTAGGGTTTGATACTTATGATATCTGTTAAAATTGTGCTCTGCCTAGACCAGTCTTTCATTTTACCCTTTTTGCACTCTGTTGGTAGCAGTGGTTAAACAGGGTAGTATTATTACTGACTTACAGCAAATGTGCTTTGAAAAAAAAAAGGGCTGATCAGCTAATAACTCCTCTTGAAATTCTGTGACCTCTCTAGGTTTATCTCATTAAAAAGGGTGGATTCACATAGGTAACGTAGTATTCTTTGCTTTGACAGGACACTATCTTGAATGACTCCCTGACTTGGAGGATGTGGACCTAGTGGCCAGATTCAAGGACCAAACAGAAAGTTGTGTGGAGGGCCCAGGAAGATGGGAGGATTCAATTGAGATTCCAGAAATAAGATCAAGTTTTAATTCTCTTTTGCTAAATTGGCTGAAAAATTTGAATTAACCCTGAAATTAAAAGTTTATATTAAAACATTACATTTTTCCTTAATGTATCATGAATGTCAAATTCTCTTTTGTTTAAATGTCAAGTTTATATTCTTATATGTGAAATCTACCTGTGTATATGAAGTGTATTTTTATGGAAATGCAGGACATTTAAGAACTTATCTGGAAAGTTGGGTTTTATATCTAGACCTTAATTTCCAGAGGTTTTTTTTTTTTTTTTTTTTTCTTTTTTAAGAAGAAAATGTCTGTGGTGCATCAGCTGTCACCAGGATGGTTACTAGATCATCTTTCTTTCATTAACAACATAAACTATCAACTTCACCAGCATCACGAGCCTTGTTTGACCCCTTTTGGAACCTCTACTACGTTTATTGCTTTTGACTCTACCTCTAAGCCAGATTATGATGACAGAGGAAATAGTGAAGTCTTCATACAGAAATATGTTTTTCGATCTGAGCTATTTAATGTCACCAAACCTTACATAACTCCAGCTGTTCACAAAGAATGCCAACAAAGGAATGAAAAGGAGGATCCAATGAGTGGTGTTAAAGAAGAAAACTTCAATTCTATTTTTGGAAAGGTAGAAAGTTTTAATAAATTTTTATTTTTCTACAGAACACACAAAAGAAGTTTGTTATTCCAGTATCTCAAATATCTTGTAATTTACTATGTCTAAATAATCAATAAAGTGTAGGAAGGCTTTAGTGTATCCAATGTAATTTTGAACTCTTTACTAACGTTCTGGCATTCTTAGAAGACCAAATTTGCATATTTCAAAAGCAAGCAATGTTTGCTCAAAAGTGAATGCTGTGTAAATTAAACCAACCGAACTAAACAACAACAAAACTCTTTCTGCTTAGTCATTTGTATTAATTGCATTTTTTACATTTGTTTTTTTCAACAACATGCTGCTTTCTCTGCAAAATTCTAAAGCAGTATATGGACTTTGGGAGATTTTTAGAGACCTGTCCATTTATACACCGGTGCAGTCTTTTGGTGAAGTTTCAAGAGTACCATACAGGATCAAATTATACTTTAATACTTCTTATGTTTCTGAAAAGTTCAGAGGTGATTATATAAAGTCCATATCAGATTATATTAAGATAGGAATAACATTTATTACTCATCCACAAATGTTTGAGATCTTTTTTATTTGTTCATTTTGTTTTGTTTTGTTTTGGATCTTTCTGTGTGCTGTTGTACATACAGGGATGAAACAAGACCAACACAAGTCCTGCCCTCATGGATCTTATAATTGAGGTCCATAAAGAAAGATATTAAATGAGAAAGCATGTTAAGAATTAGAATAAAGAAAATAATAGGGATAATTTATTACACTGTTCTAGTTTCCCGAAGTAGAACTTTTAATATTCTTATAATTTTTTTCTTTCAACAAATATTTATTGACCATTTGCTGTGTGTCAGGCATAGAATGGAAAATATATAGATAATGTCTGAGATTTCAGTAAAATACTATATAGATTTCTCATTACTGTTACTAATTCAGACAAATAATAACCAGCATTTGCAGTTTACCAAGTATGGACATCTTTTAATGTGTATACTGTTATGTTGGATAAGTTTCTCACTTCAGTATGGAAAAATATAGATAAACTTATTTAATGAATTATCTTGACAAAATTTACCTTATTTCTGATATGCCAACGCAAATTGTACAATTAGCTTAATCTTAAGACCTTTTATTTATTCAGCCAGCAAACATTTATTATTAGCCTACTAGGAATTTGCGACTATGGCAAGCACTGCTGTTTCAGCAGTAAGAAGTAGGAAGTTCCTGCTCTATTTTGTACTGTCTTACATGTTCTTTTCTATGGAGTTGTTACAGATAGAACTGTGTTAGTATGTTTGATTTGTACCTAGCCCTCAAATCAATCATAAAGAGCTATTGAAAGTACATTGGATTTTTTTTTTTTAAAGATAGAACATGGATAGATCCTCTCCTCACAAACGAAGAAGTTGGGAGTAACTATACCATATATATTAACTGATAGATAACACTTGCAACTTTATACAGCATCAGCTTTCTTGTGTTACCTGGATGTCTGTGCTACATTTTATCATTGGTACTAGTTCTTATTAATGGCAGATAAAGCTAAGGTGACCTTGTATCACTCATTAAGCTTATAATAATAATGATAATAATAATAATAATAACAATAATAATAATAAATAAAAATAGAATTTTTTAATTGGGAAAGCTTACTTCCTTAGTCCATGCCCTTTTCACTGATTTTGACCTTAGTTGTCAATTATCACCTCTTAAAGACTGAGATACATGCTATGGAAAAGTGATGAAAAAGAAATACTAATATATTTCAAATTACCAATATTGTGATAGATGGCAACATAATTTTTTCCCTGTAATTTACTCTTTAGAAGCGTAAAAGATGTGTTGTTTTCAATCAAGGTGAATTGGACGCTATGGAATACCATACAAAGGTAAGGTATAAAATATTCATTGATGACATTGGAAGATTAATGTGAAGTTGTATAAATGTACAAAATAAATATGGATATTCTTAAAGATTAATTATTTTGATCAAGGTTAGAATTTAATAGTGGAGTGATTTATTGTTACTTTAACAGTAATAAACAGTTCAAACCAGTTTTTATTAAAACTTTATATACTTCTATTAGTTTACTGTTTAACATAAGTGAACTTATGCTATATTGGTTAAGTTTAGAAATTTGATAAGTTTTAAAGTCTGTTGTCCATAGCTAAAACAACTTATTAAGATGCAGAAGAAAGCATGAACAATGTAAAAGATACATTTTTAGAACATAGCAATAAAGGGATCTAGTAGTTAAAGAAATGAGGAGAAACAGAGGGTATGCAAGTATTTTAAGCTTTAACTCCCTAAGGAACCCTTTGACTGAAATGGAAAAATTGGGTTTGGAATTTGGCTTAGGAGGGATGATAATAAGTACAGTCTTGGACACGTATTAATATGATAGGACGTAAAAGATTTTTTTTATCTTTTTTGTGGGAGAATGTACGTAACAAAATTTGCCATTTTAACTATATCTTAGGTGTATAATTCAATGGCATTAAGTACACTCACAATATTGTGCCCTAATCACCACCATCCATCTCCAGAACTTTTTCATCATCCCAAATAGAGTCTACACTGGTTAAGTAACTCCTCATTTTCCTTTTCCCATAGCCCCTGGTAACGTCTATTCTACCTTCTGTATTTTGAATTTGCCTATTATAGGTATATAAGTGGAATCATATATTTATCCTTTTGTATCTGATTTATTTCACTTAACATAATGTCCTCAAGATCCATTTCTGTGTCAGAATTTCATTCCTTTTTAAGTTTGAGTAGTATTTCATTGTATGTCTATACTTCATTTTCTTTGATGCAATCATTTGTTGATGGACATTTAGGTTCTTTCTACCTTTTGGCTATTGCAAATAATGCTGCTATGAATATTTGGTGTATAAGTATCTGTTTCAGTCTCTCCTTTCAATTCTTTTTTGGTATGTACCCAAATGTGAATTGCTGGATCATATAGTAACTTTATGTTTAACTTTTTGAGGAACTGTCAGACTTTTTCACAGCAGCTGCACCCTTTTACATTATCACCAGCAGGGCACAAGTATTCTAGTTTCTTCACACTCTCACTAATACTTGTAATTCTTTCTTTCTTTCTTTCATAAAAGCCATCCTAGTAAGAATGGAGTGGTATCTCATTGTGGTTTCCACTAATACATTGGATTTTACATGTATTGAAGATAGTTGAATATACAAATGCTAAATCTTTCAATACCAAAAGTCTTCTCTAGTTTGTTAATTTTAGAACTCTTTCTATTGCCTGGAAATGCTACTTGCAAGATTAAACTGCAGAAGTATGCAAAAATCCAGGGTCTGATATAAGAAAGATTAATAATTTTAAGATGTTAAATGAAATTAGAGAATAGAATTTCTTAAATTCATGTGCATTCGGATTGCTAAATACTTGTGACTGTTAATGATAACTATAAATTGTGAAACATTTATGTGCTACAGAGTGCAATCAAACTCTTAAGTCATAGAACAGAATATTTACAAAATCTAATTTACAACTCTTAGTTTCAGTAGTAAATTTGAATAAAGATAATATATGGCCATTTTGTTATCAATTAACGATTTTATAGAAATTAAAATCTATTGGCTATAATAGAATTTTCAAGGTTGGTACGAGGACTGTTAATAGACAAGATATGTAGATGACTTTAAGGAACATATATTAAGGAAAAGCCTGTAGTAGAGCTTGTCTTATTATTTTCTTTACTGAATCTATCTGTGCCCCTCCCTTCCTTCCTGTCTAATTCATTTACTTATTTATACATTTATTCACTAATTAAATTAATTCAGTTTACTTATATTCATTAAATGCCAACTGTATACCAGACATTGTTAGCCCTGGGACTTCAGTAGAAGTAGAGATAGATATAATGTTTCTGTCCCAGAACTAATGTGCTTGAGGGACACAATTAAACTAAACTGTTATATATATTAAAAAGCACTATCATAGAATTCTAGGATGCTAGGAGGGCACAGAGGGTGGGTGTCCAACTGAGACTTGAGGACGGGGTATCAAGAAAAGCTTTATGGAAGCAGTGATTTTATTTGAGTCTTTGCAGTAGGCATTAGTCATATGAAGAGGGTGATGAAGAGTATTCTAGTCTTTGAGAAGAATAGGATTTGCTAAAGTTCAGAAGCAAGATGGAATAAAGTTTATTTAAGGAACTGTAAAAGGTTCAGTGTGGTTGGGCTGTGGAATGTAGAGAGAATGGTTAGAGGTGAAACTGGGGAGATAGGTTGCAGATCATGTAAGGTTTTACAAGCCCATCTTAAGACATTTAGACTTAATATTAAGGGTGGTGGGAAGCTGTTGAAAGCAGATGACATGACCAGACTTGCATTTTATTTTATTTATTTAATATTTATTTATTTTTGGATGATAATGCTTTCATTTGGTAAACTTCAGAATGTACAAAGAGTATGCAGTAAAAAGTCTTTCTTTAATCCCCATCCTTCAGTCACCCGCTTCCTCCTCCCAGTGCATTCATAGAGTGGTGGTGTTCATATGTGAAAGATGATAAATACATATATTCCCCTTCTTTTTTATTTAGATGGTAGCATACTTGACCCAGTTTTTCACCTTGCTTTTTTCCCCTCAGTTGAACATACTTTACAAATTGCTTTATGTCTCATTATTTTTCATACTTTAATTAGTCTTTAGCTGCTAACATTTAGGTATATTATACACATGCCATTTTCCACATGTATATCTTGCAGGATACAGTTCAAGAAATTAAGTTTCTGGGTCAGAGGTTTGAACTTTTTGGTAGATACTGTCAAATTGCTACTGTAGAGGTTTTATCCTCTTATTAGCAAACCAGAAATGTGTAATTCTGCATATTTTCCCACATCCTTACCATTACAGTATGTGATGTATTGTTTTTGATCTTTTCCAATCTGATAGGTAAAAAATAATATTTCAGTGTGATTTTAATTTGCATTCTCTTATTAGGAGTGTAGTTAAGTATTTTCACATTCGTTTAAAAACCATTTGTATTTTTTTTATGTGAACTGTTTCTTTTGTATGTTAAAAAAATTGTGTCCTTAATTTATAGGCTCTCTCTATATGTTAGGGAAATTAGTTCTTTGTCTATGATATAAATTGCAAATATATTTTTACCAGTTTGTCATTTTAATTTTAGTTATGATTTTTTTTTTTACCTCATAAGTATTGTATTTTTATTTAGTTGAATTTATTATTATTTTTTCTTTTATGAGTTCCGGATTTTTGAAGTCATAGTTGAAAAGGTATTTCTTCTTCAAGACTTTAAAAGAATTTCCCCATGTTTTCTTCTAGAATATTTATGATTTCATTTCACATTTGTATCTTTGATTCATTTAGATTTCATTGTGGTGTAAAGTAAGAGTTAAGGGTCTAATTTTGTTTTTTCCGGATGACTGCCCATTTGTCCAGCCATCATCTGTTGAGTTTTTTCTCTGCTGTTTTGAGATGCTAGATATACTAAATTCACATATGTATTTGAGTTTATTTCTGTACTTTATGTTTTTATTTAATTTATTTATTTTCAAGTCTCTTTTCAGGTTTTTTTTTTTTTTTTTCAACGTTTATTTATTTTTGGGACAGAGAGAGACAGAGCATGAACGGGGGAGGGGCAGAGAGAGAGGGAGACACAGAATCGGAAACAGGCTCCAGGCTCTGAGCCATCAGCCCAGAGCCTGACGCGGGGCTCGAACTCCCGGACCGCGAGATCGTGACCTGGCTGAAGTCGGATGCTTAACCGACTGCGCCACCCAGGCGCCCCTCTTTTCAGGTTTTATGATATGTTTTATTTACTATTTGATGTGCTCACCTCCCCCCCATCGTTATTGCTCTTGTTCTACACGGTTTTTCTATTTTGTTTATTTTTCCATATGAATTTTAGAGCATTTCCTTCTTTTTTTTTTAATGTTTATTTTTGAGAGAGAGGGAGAGAGTGTGAACAGGGGAGGGGCAGAGAAAGAGGGAGACACAGAATCCAAAGCAGGCTCCAAGCTTTGAGCTGACAGCACAAAGCTGGATGTGGGGCTTGAACTCACAAGACTGCGAGATCATGACCTGACCCAAAGTTGGAGGCTCAACCGACTGAGCCACCCAGGTGTCCCTCTGTATCAATTTTAGGATCAATTTTAACTTGGTTAGAAAAAAGAAGCAATTGGAATTCTTATTGCATAAAGTTAAACTTAAAATTTTAAATTAGGCTTACTGAGGTCTTTAAGATATTGATGATTCTGCCCCCAAACATGAATATGTCTTTCCATTTGTTTCAGTTTCTGTTGTCTTTTTATAAGATTTTCTTTATAAAAGTCTTGTCAATTTCTTAAGTTGCTATAGTTTTTTTTTCTTTTAATCTCTTGTGTTTTCTAAGTAATACTTAAAACTCCTGAAAATAGTAATACTTTTAGTTACAGCTTTCCAATTATTGTATCTCTAGTTAATTTGTGTTCTGTAATTCTACAGGGTGGAAAATAAAATACAATGTTAAATCATATTTAATAGAGTATTTATCATTGTCTTGTTCCTGAATCTGTAGGCATGATTGCCTCACTAAGCATAATACTGGCTTTTGGGCTGAGCTGCAAATAGCATGTTAAAGAAATTTTCATCTCTTCTTATTTATTGTTATTATCAAACATGCTTATTGAATTTTATGAAATGTTTTTTTAGGCATCTGTGGAGATTGAATAGCTGATTTTTCCCCTAATATTTGCCTTTGACTTTTTTCCTCATGTGCAACCATCCTTGTATTTGAAGTATGTATTCCAAATGACCATGATGTATTATTTTCCAAATGTTCTGCTAAATTTTATTTGTTAACATTTTATTTGAGATAATGATAAGTGAGATTAATCTGATATATATTTCTTGTTTATGCATAATTATATACACATATTTGTATACATCAATATTGGAAGTTGGAAATTTTTCTTTTTGTCCCCCTCCCCAAGTCTTTGGTGTAATCTTTTTTTTTAAAGTTTGGTAGAGGGGCACCTGGGTGGCTCAGTCGTTTAAGCATCCGACTTTGGCTCAGCTCATGATCTCACGGTTTGTGGGTTCAAGCCCCGCGTCAGGCTCTGTGCTAACAGCTCAGAGCCTGGAACCTGCTTTGGATTCTGTGTCTCCCTCTCTGTCTGCCCCTTCCCTGCCTGTGCTGATTCTCTCTCTCAAAAATAAATAAATATGAAAAAAAAATTTTTTTTTTAAGTTTGGTAGAGCTCTTCTTTGCAACTATTTCAGCATGTTATCTTTTCTAGACATACTTCCTTTGACAATTTAACCTTTTTCTTCTTTGGAAATAAGTTTTAGATTAAAAAAATTTCTTTTGTAGTCAGTCTTGTAAAGTATGTTATCTTAGAACATTATTTGTTTCATTAAGTTTTTAAAATTTATGCATAGTCTGTGTCTATAGTTATTTCACCTTCATTATTCATATTGTATGTTTATTCTCTTTCTTGATTAGTGAATGGCTTACCTAATTTATTAGTTGTTTCTTAACTTTATCATTTTTATTTTCTAACTTATGCTTTAATCTATATTTATTTAATCCTTCCGTTAATTTTTTCCTGACTTTTTGAGTTTTCTTAATTCACATTTTTACTTCTTTTTTGTTTATGGGAGTATTCAGCGTTACAAATTTTTCTCTGGGCACTGAAACATCTCATATTATGATATGTTGTATTTTAAGCACTGTGATACAAAGTTTCATTTAAATATTATGGTTTTCTAGAGATTTGCCTAAGAGTAAATTTTTATTTTATTTATTTATATTATTTTATTATTATTTTTTAAAGAGTTGTTAGTAAATTTTTAAGTTTCCATGTTGGGGTAGTATTGTTGGATTGATGGTAAATGTTTATTAAGCTCTATTAAAAAAATGCCAAGTTGTTTTCCACAGTGACTGTACTGTTTTGCATTTCACACCAGCAATGCATGAGAATTCCATTTGCTTTCTATCCTCAATAGAATGGAAACCCTAGTCTTTTAAATGGGTTGCAAGCACATCTGTCTAACTGTTTAGCCTAAAGAGCCTTTTTATTAACTTGGACAGGAAATAAATCTGCCCTCTACCTTGGAGGGAGATGCAGTATCTATCTTCCATGCTGTACACATAACCTTGAGGATTTATTCTGGAACGATAACTGTCAGTGCCTCTCCTCTCACAGAGACTCATGGTGAATTGTCTCCCATTTGTCCTGTGAATCATGAGGTTTTTCAGTCCGAATATTGTAAACAGGCAATATTGTTGGCTCTGTGGGAACTGGCACTTTTTCTTCTGTCCTTTGGGTGGTTCTTTTCTTGGCCTTGGATAGTTCTGTCACACACTTAAGCACATGAGTACTTAGGGGAATTTTTCCAGGGTGACTACCTATACATCTACAGAGTTCTCCCTTTGGGTGGCTCTTTCCTCTCTGGTACTCTGTCCTGTGAAATCTTGTCATGATCTCCCCATATTCTCTGCTTTGTCTGCTCAGCTCTGGATTTCTCCCAGCCTCTGTCCAGATTCTTCCTTCTTGTTGTCTTAGCTGGGGCAGTCAGTAGGCCTTACCTATGATTTCTTTCACTGTCCTTTTGATGTTCTGTATCTTGAAAGTTATTGTTCCTGTTACTCGATCTTGGTTGAAAGTAGAAGTCTTTGGCTGTTTTGAACATTTTTTCTTTATCATTGAGTTTTAGCAATTTGATTATGATCTTCCTTTAGGCAGTTTTCCCCTCCTTTGTTTGTTAAGCTTGAATCTGTGAATAATAGTCTTTAGCAAATTTGGAAATTTTTGGCCATTACCTCTTCAGATATTTTTTCTGTCTTTTCATTTAGACACTTGTGTAGTGTGTTGTTTTCAAGTGCACTAATCTTTTCTTCTTCAGTGCCTGCTATTAGTACAACCTAGTGTATATTTCATCATACCTTGTTTATTGTGCTTTGTTTTATTATACACTTTGCAAGTTTGTGGGATCCCTGCATCAAACGAGTCTGTCAGCGCCATTTTTTTCCAACAGCATTTGCTCACTTTGTGTCACATTTAGGTAATTCAAATTTTGTTATTATGTTTGTTATATCTGTTATGGTCATCTGTGATGAGTGATTTTTTTTTTTTTTTCAACGTTTATTTATTTTTGGGACAGAGAGAGACAGAGCATGAACGGGGGAGGGGCAGAGAGAGGGAGAGAGACAGAGCATGAACGGGGGAGGGGCAGAGAGAGGGAGACACAGAATCGGAAACAGGCTCCAGGCTCTGAGCCATCAGCCCAGAGCCTGACGCGGGGCTCGAACTCACGGATCGCGAGATCGTGACCTGGCTGAAGTCGGACGCTTAACCGACTGCGCCACCCAGGCGCCCCTGTGATGAGTGATTTTTGATGTTACTATTGCAATTGTTTTGGGGCACCACAAACTGTGCACATACAAGATAGCAAACTTAATTGATAAATATTATGTACTCTGACTCCTCCAGCCATCAGCTGCTCCCGTTTGTCTCTCTCTCTTTGGGTCTCCTTATTCCCTGAGACACAACGGCTTTGAAATTAGGTTAATTGATAGCCCTGCAATTTTCTCTAAGTGCTCTACTGAAAAAAAGAGTTGCATGTCTCATACATTAAATCAAAAACTGGAAATGATTAAGTTCAGTGAGGAAGGCATGTCAAAAGCTGAGGTATGCTGAAATGTTGGCCTCTTGCACCAAACTGGTAGCCAAGTTGTGAATGCAAAGCAAAAGTTCTTGAAGGAAATTTAAAGTGTTAACCCAATGAACATAGGAATGATACATTCAGCCTTATTGGTGATATAGAGGAAGTTTGAGTGGTACGGATAGGCGATCAAACCAGCCACAACATTCCCTTAAGTCAAATCCTAGTCCAGAGCAAGGCCCTAACTCTCTTCAATTCTATGAAGGCCGAGAGGTGAGGAAACTGTAGAAGAAAAGTTTGAAGCCAGCAAAAGTTGGTTCATGAGGTTTAAGAAGCCATCTCCGTAACATCAAAGTGCATGGTGAAACAACAAGTGATGAAGTAGAAGCTGTATCCAGAAGATCTAGCTAAGGTCATTACTGAAGGTGGCTACACTAAACAAATTTTCAATGTAGATGAAACAGCCTTCTATTGGAAGAAGATGTCATCTAGGACTTTCAGTGCAAAAGACAGGCTGACTCTCTTTTTAGGGACTACTGTAGCTGGTGACTTTAAGTTGAAGCCAGTGCTCATTTACCCTTCTGAAAATACTAGGGCCCTTAAGAATTATGCTAAATTTACTCTGCATGTACTCTCTAAGTGGAGCAACAAAGTCTGGATGACAGCACATCTGTTTACAACATGGCTTACTGAATCTCTTCAATCCACTCTTGAGATTTATTCACCGGAAGAAAAGATTCCTTTCCAAATAATGTATAAGTAATGTACCTGGTTGCCCAAGAGCTCTGATGGAGATGTACAGTCAGATGAATGTTGTTTTCATGCCTGCTAACACAAAATCCATTTGGCAGCCTATGGATCAAGGAGTAATTTTGACTTTCAAGTCTTACTATTGAAGAAATACATTTCATAGGGTTATAGCTTCCATAGACAGTGATGCCTCTGATGGATCTGGGCACAAAGTCAATGGAAAATCTTCTGGAAAAGATTGACTATTCTAGATGTCTCTAAGAACATTTGTGATTCCTGGAAAGAGGTCAACATGTCAACATTACTGGGAGTTTGGAAGAAGTTGATTCCAACTCTAAAAGATGACTTCGAGGGGTTCCAGACTTCAGTGGAGGAAGTAACTACAGATGTGATGGAAATAGCAAGAGAACTAAAAGTGGATCCTGAAGATGTGACCCAGTTGTTGCAATCTCATAACAGAACTTTAAAGGGTGAGGGTTTGCTTATGATGAATGAGGGGTGCTTCTGAAGGATGAGCAAAGAAAGTAGTTCCTTCAGGTGGAAGCTACTCTTGGTGAAGACGCTGTGAATTGTTGAAGTGACAACAAAGACCCTAGAATATTCCATAAACTTGGTAAAGCAGCAGCAGAGTTTGAGAGGATTGACTCCAATTTGGAAAGAAGTTCTACTGTGGGTAAAATTCTATCAAACAGCATTCATGCTACAGAGAAATTGATGTCCATGAAAGGAAGAATCCATTGATGTGGCAAACTTCATTGTTGTCTTATTTTAAGAAATTGCCATAGCTGCTTCAACCTTTAGCAACCACCACCCTTATGGGTCAACACCCATCAACATAGAGGCCAGACCCTTTGTCTGCAAAAAGAATATGACTTGCTGAAAGTTGAGATAACAGTTAGCATGTTTTAGCAATAAGGTGTTTTTTAATTAAGATATGTACATTATTTTTAAAGACATAATGCTCTTGAGCACTTAATAGACTATGTCCAGTTTACAAAATATAGCTTACAGCCCTTGCCTTCAAATAATTCCCTTTATTATAAAGATAACTTGCTTTATTCTGGTGGTCTAGAACCCAACCCACAATATTTCTGTGGTATGCTGTAGTTTTCTTCTCTGGAAGCTCAATTTTTTTTTTAGTAGTTTTTATGTCTCTGAACATTCTCATTTTTTGCTTTACATTTTAGGACATATGAATATGGTTATGATAAGTGCCTTATTATCCTTTTTTTTTGCTCTTGTTCTCAATCTTTTAAATGGGCTACAAGTAAATCTATTCATACATTTCTACTATTTGTATCATCTGTATTATTCCTATGTGTGATTATTCCAACATTATGTTGTGTTTTCCTTCTTTATATACCTGATAATTTTTTTAAGTTTTTTTTTTTTATTTGTGTTTTTGGAGAGAGACAGAGTGGGGGAGGGGCAAAGAGAAAGAGACGGAGAATCCCAAGCAGGCTCCCCACTACCAGCACAGAGCCTGACGTGGAACTCCCAACTTACAAGTTGTGAGATCATAACCTGAGCTGAAAACAAGAGTCAGATGCTAAACTGACTGAGCCACCCAGGTACCCCTATACTTGGTAATTTTAAATTTTATTGTAAGATGTTTCAATTGTAGCTTATTGGGTACTAAATATTTTCATTTTCCTATAAATAATCATTTAAAAAAATTTCAAAATGTTTATTATTGAGAGAGAGAAAGAGAGCTCATGAGCAGGGTAGGGGTAGAGAGAGAGGGAGACAGAGGATCTGAAGCAGGCTCTGTGCTGAAGCAGAGAGCCCAGTGTGGGGCTCAAACTCTTGAACTGTGAGATCATGACCTGAGCTGAAGTCAGATGCTTAACGACTGAGCCACTTAGGCACCCCATCATATTCCTATAAATATTCCTGAACTTTGTCTTGGACAAAGTTACTTTGAAACTCGCTGATCCTTTTGTGATTTTCCTTTTTCTTTTTTTTTTTTTTTCTCTTTTTAAAGAAATTATTTATTTTTTAATTTACACCCAAGTTAGTTAGCATATAGTGCAACAATACAATAATTTCAGGAGCAGATTCCTTAATGCCCATTACCCATTTAGCCCATGCCCCCTCCCACAACCCCTGTAGCAACCCTCTGTTTGTTCTCCATATTTAAGAGTCTCTTATGTCTTGTCCCCCTCCTTGTTTTTATATTCTTTTTCGTTTTGCTTCCCATATGGTCATCTGGTTTGTATCTTAGATTCTTCATAGGAGTAAAGTCATATGATACTTGTCTTTCTATGAGTGACTAATTTCACTTAGCATAATATCCTCAGTTTCATCCACGTAGTTACAAATGGCAAGACTTCATTCTTTTGGATTGCTGAGTAATACTCCATTGTATATATATACCACATCATCTTTATCTATTCATCCATTGATGGACATTTGGGCTCTTTCCATTCTTTGGCTATTGTTGATAGTGCTGCTATAAACATTGGGGTGCATGTGCTCCTTCAAAACAGCACATGTGTATCCCTTGGATAGATACCTAGTAGTGCAATTGCTGGGTTATAGGGTAGTTATATTTATAATTTTTTGAGGAACCTCCATACGGTTTTCCAGAGTGGCTGCACCAGTTTGCATTCCCACCAGCTGTGCAAAAAGACCGTCTTTCTCCACATCCTTGCTAACATCTGTTGTTGCCTGAGTTGTTAATGTTAGCCATTCTGACAGGTGTGAGTTGGTATCTCATTGTGGTTTTGATTTGTATTTCCCTGATGACGAGTGATGTTGAGCATTTTTTTTCATGTGTCGGTTGGCCATCTGGATGTCTTCTTTGGAGAAGTCTTTTGCCCATTCATGTCTTTTGCCCGTTTCTTCACTGGATTATTTGTTTCTTGGGTGTTGAGTTTGATGAGTTCTTTATAGATTTTGGATCCTAACCCTTTATCTGATATGTCATTTGCAAATATGTTCTCCCATTCCATCGGCTGCCTTACAGTTTTGTTAATTGTTTCCTTGCTGTGCAGAAGCTTTTTATTTTGATGAGGTCCCAATAGTTCATTTTTGCTTTTGTTTCCCTTGCTTCTGGAGACGTGTTGAGTAAGAAGTTGCTGTGGCCAAGGTCAAAGAGGTTTTTGCCTGCTTTTTCCTCTAGGATTTTGATGGCTTCCTGTCTTACATTTAGGTCTTTAATCCATTTTGAGTTTGTTTTTGTGTGTGGTGTAAGAAAATGGTCCAGGTTCATTTTTCTGCATGTTGCTCTCCAGTTTTCCCAGCACCATTTGCTGAAGAGAGTGTCTTTATTCTGTTGGATATTCTTTCCTGCTTTGTCAAAGATTAGTTGGCCATATGTTTGTGGGTCCATTTCTGGGTTCTCTATTCCATTGCATTGATTTGAGTGTCTGTTTTTGTGCCAGTACCATACTGTCTTGATGATTACAGCTTTGTAATACATCTTGAAGTCCAGGATTGTGATGCCTCCAGCTTTGGTTTTCTTTTTCAGGATTGCTTTGGCTATTCAGGGTCTTTTCTGGTTACATACAAATTTTAGGATTGTTTATTCTAGCTCTTTAAGGAATGCTGGTGTTATTTTGACAGGGATTGCATTGAATATGTAGATTGCTTTGGGTAGTATTGACATTTTAACAATATTTGTTCTTCCTATCCAGGAGCATGGAATCTTTTTCCATTTTTTTGTGTCTTCTTCAATTTCTTTCATAAGCTTTGTATAGTTTTCAGTGTATAGATTTTTCCCTCTTTGGTTACATTTATTCCTAGGTATTTTATGGTTTTTGGTGCAATTGTAAATGGGATCGATTCCTTGATTTCTCTTTCTGTTGCTTCATTATTGGTGTATAGGAATGCAACTGATTTCTGTGCATTGATGTTATATCCTGCAACTTTGCTGTATTCATGAATCAGTTCTAGCAGTTTTTGATGGAATATTTTGGGTTTAGGATCATGTTATGTTTGAAGAATGAAAGTTTGACCTCTTCCTGGCCAATTTGGATGCCTTTTATTTCTTTGTGTTGTCTGATTGCAGAGGCTAAGACTTCCAATACTATGTTGAAATAACAGTGGTGAGAGTGGACATCCCTGTGTTATTCCTGACCTTAGGGGCTAAGCTCTCAGTTTTTCCCCATTGAGGATGATATTAGCAGTGGGTCTTTCATATATGGCTTTTATGATCTTAAGGTTTGATCCTTCTATGCCTACTTTCTTGAGGGTTTTTAATCAACAAAGGATACTGGATTTTGTCAAATGCTCTCTCTGCATCTATTGAGATGATCGTGTGGTTCTTTTCTTTTATTGATGTAATGTACCACATTGATGGCTTTGTGGATATTGAACCAGTCCTGTATCCCAGGTATAAATCCCACTTGGTCATGGTGGATAATTCTTTTAATGTATTGTTGTATCCGGTTGGCTAGTATCTTGTTAAGTATTTTTGCATCCATGTTCATGTGGGAAAGTGGTCTGTAGTTCTCCTTTTTAGTGGAGTCTTTGTCTGGTTTTGGAATCAAGGTAATGCTGGCTTCATAGAAAGAGTTTGGAAGTTTTTCTTCCATTTCTGTTTTTTGGAACAGCTTCAAGAGAATAGGTGTTAACTCTTCTTTAAATGTTGGGTAGAATTCCCATGGAAAGCCATCTGGGCCTGGACTCTTGTTTTTTGGGAGATTTTTGATTGCTAATTCGATTTCTTTACTGGTTATGGGTCTGTTCAAATTTTCTATTTCTTCCTATTTCAGCTTTGATAGTTTATATATTTCTAGGAATTTGTCTATTCCAGATTGCCCATTTTGTTGGCATATAAGTGCTCATAATATTCCCTTGTTATTATTTGTATTTCTTCTGTGTTGATTTTGATCTCTCCTCTTTCATTCTTGATTTTATTTTTTTGGGCCATATCCTTTTTCTTTTTGATCAAACTGGATAGGGGTTTATGAATTTTGTTAATTCTTTCACAGAACCAGCTTCTGGTTTCATTGATCTGTTCTACTGTTTTTTTTTTTTTTTTTTTTTTGTGTGTGTGTGTGTGTGTGTGTGTGTGTGTGTGTGTTTTGATAGCATTGATTTCTGCTTTAATATTTATTATTTCCTGTCTTCTGCTGGTTTTGGGTTTTATTTGCTGTTCTTTTCCAGCTCCCTAAGGTGTAAGGTTAGGTTGTGTATCTGAGACCTTCCTTCTTTAGGAAGGCCTGGATTGCTGTATACTTCCTTCTTATGACCACCTTTGCTGCATTCCAGAGGTTTTTGGCTGTGGTATTATAATTTTCATTAGCTTCCATGTACTTTTTAATTTCCTCTTTAACTTCTTGGTTAGCCCATTCATTCTTTAGTAGGATGTTCTTGAGTCTCCACATGTTTGTTACCTTTCCAAATTTTTTCTTGTGGTTGATTTAGAGTTTAATAGCGTTGTGGTCTGAAAATATGCATGGTATGATCTCCATCTTTTTGTACTTACTTAGGGCTGATATGTGTCCCAGTATGTGATGTATTCTGGAGAATGTTCCATGTGCACTGGAGAACAACGTATATTCTGCTGCTTTAGGATGAATGTTCTGAATATATCTTTTAAGTCCATCTGGTCTAGTATTTCATTCAAAGCCATTGTTTCCTTGTTGATTTTCTGTTTAGGTTATGTGTCCATTGCGGTGAATGGGGTGTTGAAGTCACCTAGTATTATGGTATTACTATCAATGAGTTTCTTTATGTTTCTGATTAATTGATTTATATATTTGGGTGCCACCACATTTGGAGCTTAAATGTTTACAATTGTTAGATCTTCTTGGTGGATAGACCCCTTAATTGTGATATAATGCCCTTCTGCATCTCTTGATACAGTCTTTATTTTAATGTCTAGATTGTCGGATATAAGTATGGCTACTCTGGCTTTCTTTTTTGACCATTAGCATGATAGATGGTTCTCCATCCCCTTACTTTCGATCTGAAGGTGTCTTTAGGTCTACAGTGCGTCTCTTGTAAACAGCATATAGATGGATCTTATTCTATTACCCTATGTCTTTTGATGGGAGCGCTTAGAGTGAGTACTGAAAGATATGAATTTATTGCCATTATGTTGCCTGTAGAGTTGGAGTTTCTGATAGTGTTCTCTGGTTCTTTCTAGTCACTGCTGCTTTTGTTTTGTTTTGTTTTGTTTTTGTTTTGTTTTTTTGGTCTTTTCTCCCCTCAGAGAGTCCCCCTTAAAATTTCTTGCAGGGCTGGTTTAGTGGTCACGAACTCCTTTAATTTTTGTTTGTCTGGGAAACTTTTTATCTCTCCTTCTGTTTTGAATGACATCCTTGCTGGATAAAGAATTCTTGGCTGCATATTTTTCTGATTCAGCACATTGAATATATCCTGCCACTCCTTTCTGGCCTGCCAAATTTCTGTGGATAGGTCTGCTGCAAACCTCATCTGTCTTCCCATGTAGGTTTAGGACTTTTTTCCCTTGCTGCTCTCATGATTTCCTCCTTGCCTGAGTATTTTGTCAGTTTGACTATGATATGCCTTGTTGATGGTCAGTTTTTGTTGAATCTAATGGGGGTCCTCTGTGCTTCCTGGATTTTGATGTCTGTGTCTTTCCCCAGGTTAGGAAAGTTTTCTGCTATGATTTGCTCATATAACCCTTCTACCCCTATTTCTCTCTCTTCCTCTTCTGTGACCCCTATGATTCTGATGTTGTTCCTGTTTTAATGAGTGACTAATTTCTCTAATTCTTAAATCGTGGTCTTTTGCCTTAATCTCCCTTTTTTTTCCTGCCTCATTATTCTCTGTACGTTTGTCCTCGCTGATTCTCTGTTCTGCCTCATCCATCCTTGCCGCCACAGCATCCATCTGTGATTGCAGCTCAGTTATAGCATTTTTAATTTCATTCTATTTTTTACTTCTTTTATCTCTGCAGAAAGGGATTCTAATCTATTTTCAACCCAGCTAGTACTCTTATTATTGTGATTCTAAATTCTGGTTCACACATCTTGCTTGTACTGTGTTGATTAAGTCCCTGGCTGTCATTTCTTCCTATTCTTTCTTTTGGGGTGAATTCCTTTGTTTCATCATTTTGAAGGAAGAAAATAAATTAATATGGTAAAAAAAATAAAATTAAAAAATTAAATCAACACAAAAAAAATCGAATAAGTGATGCTAGATCCTAGGTGTGTTTTGGTCCGTTTGTTGAAAGGAGCTTGGTATAGTAGAGAAAAAAGGGAAAGATATGAAAAGAAAAAAAAGAAAAAAAAAAGAAAAGAAAAACAGAAAAATAAAATGTTTGAAAATTTGAAAAAGTGAATACACTAAAATATAATAAAATGAAATAATGGAAGTAAAATAGAATGTAAAAAATTTACAGAAAAGTGAAAAATATTGTAAAAAATTAAAAAAAATATTTTTAATAAAAATGGAAAATAAAAATAAACTTCTTCTGTTTCTGTATTCAAGAATAAGAAAAGAAAAAGAAAAAAATTGAATAGATGGACCAGGGAACAGGCTGAAGATAATTGAAATTACATCGGTTTCCCCTAGAAGTCAAGCTATGAAGCACTTTATAGTCTGTAACTAAGCAGGTGGAGAGACTTGTGTTCCTGTAGCACGAGGTTGGCCAAGTTGGGCGGTGTTTAGTGTATCGGCTCCATTCTCCATTAGATGTCGCTGCTTAGCTCACTGGGGTGGATTGTTGTGGTGCATGTAGGTGTGTATGCGCATGTGTGTGAGGGCTGAGTATGGTGTCACCCAGCTACCCAGACTCTAGTATCAGAACTCTGTGCTCTCCCTGACTGGCAATCGAGCACCCCTCCTTTGTCTCTGGTTCTATCCACTCCCCAGTTTTTCATTCCATGACCAAGCCATTAGGTTGCCAGGTGGCACCTCCCTCCTGAGTTTTTCCCAGGTGTGGCTGTATTTCCCAACTCCTCACTTCTCAGGGACTGTGACTTTGACCCATTCTGACCCTCTGGCGGAGCATCTCACTGAGCAATGGCCAGGTGCTCGGCTGCCCCCAGGAACATTCGTGGGACCCTGCTGCTGCTGATTCCCAAAGACTGTGGCTGGGTGCCAGCCCGCCCCAGAAAAAGTTCATGTGATTGTATAGCAGCAGCATTTCAGGGATTATGGTAAATTACAACACACATCTGGCACCAGGCTTCCCCCTTAACGTTCTTGTTCTGGCACCAGCCAATGTGGTCATTCTCAGGTCCACTGGGATCTTTGCCTCTGGGGTGACCACACATCCTCCACCAAATGTCCTCATAGCAGGGGAACCGCCTCTCCCTGTGTGGCCTGAGGACCCCTTGGATCTCGTTCTCTGTTCCTGGGGATTCGCTGTTCCCATCACAGCAGCTCTGGGTATCGAGCTGTGGAGTTTCAGACTCTGTGCTCCCTCTGTTTATAGTCTTAGTGGAATTTAAACCCTCTCCTCCTTTCCCCCACTTTTTTTTTCAGTCTCTTGCATACTCTTTCTTTTCTCTCCAGCTGCTTTTGGGGGTTGGTGGATGCTTTCCTGTGCTCTCCCCCTGTCTCTATCCTCTCTCCACAAGCAAAAACAGCTCCCTACCCTCCGCTGTTTCTCTCTCCCCCGGTTCACCTCTCCATGCTATGTACCTGCCGAGTTCTGTGGTTCAGGTTGTTCAGATTGTTGTGTTAACCCTCACATCAGTTTTCTAGGTGTACAGTATGGTTTAGTGTTGATCTGGCTGCATTTCAGGGACGAGAGGCCCCAAAAAAACTTCCAGGCTGTTCCGCCATCTTGGCATCCTGTGATTTTCTTAAACAAAGGTTTTGAAGCTTGCTCTAAGCTTTTTTAGTTAGAACCAGAGCAGCCTTTATTTTAGAGCTATTTTTCTCCCCAACATTGAGGCAATACCCTTTTGAGTAGTCTACCTGTTGCTTTGTAAATTAGGAGATTTTCCATTCTGGCTGTTGGGAGCATTGTTCCCAGCTCTCTATGAGCTCTGTGTATTGTTTCCTATGATCATTTCACATCTATTTCTTTCCCTGGCCTTGGGTAGACTTAAGTGGACCCTTCTGCAGCTTATAAGAACTCTCTGTGTAGTCTCCTCTTTGGTATCCTGCCTGGCAAATTCTAGCTGCTTTGACCTTTCCAGACCTTTCCAGCCCCATCTTCCCAGGTCAACTCATGGACTCTGAATGGGTCTCCTTCTCTGTGCTGCTGCCTGGAAACTCTCAAGGTAGTAAGCTGGAGAAATCATTTTGTTTCTCCTTTTTTTTAGGGACCACTGTTCTTCATTACTTGACATCCATCTAAGGTCTGAAAGCCTTTTTAATAAATTACACATTTTATACATTTGTAAAAAGTAATTTCAGATGAAAAGTGAAATCTGACTTCTGGTACTCCATCTTGTCCAGAAGTGGAACTTAGATTTCAATTTTATAATTATTGTAGTTATATTTTCACAGAACTGTGTTTTTATGTTCATTTAACAGTTTCTTTTTTTTTTTATTAAAAAAAATTTTTTTTTTAATGTTTATTTATTTTTGAGACAGAGAGAGACAGAGCATGAATGGCGGAGGGTCAGAGAGAGGGAGACACAGAATCTGAAACAGGCTCCAGGCTCTGAGCTGGCAGCACAGAGCCCGACGTGGGGCTCGAACTCACGGACCGCGAGATCATGACCTGAGCCGAAGTCGGACGCTTAACCGACTGAGCCACCCAGGCGCCCCCAAAAAATTTTTTTTTAATGTTTATTTCTTGAGAGAGAGACAGAGTGTGAGTGGGGGGAGGGGCAGAGAGAGAAGGAGACACAGAATCCAAAGCAGGCTCCAGGCTCCAAGCTGTCAGCACAGAGCTCAATGCGGGTCTTGAACTCAGAAACTGCGAGATCATGACCTGAGCTGAAGTCGGACACTGAACCGACTGAGCCACCCAGGTGCCCCAACAATTGCTTTTTTCTTTACAATTTAAGTACTATATTAGAGTTAAAAGGTATGTTTATTTTAAAAGTGGATCACTAAAGAAACAGTATTATATGTGATTTAAACTTAGTTTGCTTTACAGATTAGAAATTCTGCTTTCTTTTGGAAACATGCATGTTATCAAATTCACCCTTGTTTTTTTTTTTTCAAATTCATCTTAATACCTTTTTTTTTTTTTTAGAGAGAGAGAGAGAGAGAGAGAGAGAGAGTGGGTGAGTAGGGAAGGGCGGAGGAATAGAGATAATTTTGATCGGCTCCATGCTCAGCCAGAGCCCAACCTGGGGCTCAATCCCATGACCCTGAGGGTCATGACCTTAGCTGAAATCAAGAGTTGGATGCTTGACTGAGCCACCCAGGCACCCTTTGTTTTAATACATTTTTAAGAATGTGTTTTTTTTATGTGCATTATTTAGTTATTTAACTGTAAGTGAATTTATGAGGTTTGTTTCATTCCACATTTAAGAAACAGTACTTCAAAGGTGTACTCACATAGTTTTATTTTTACATTGTATGTTAAAATTATTTTAGTGTAAGCTTTAAAAATATTGATTTCATCTATAAGTTCAAATACTCAAAACATAGTAGGAATTTCATTATTTAGGTAATTGTTTTAATGTTAATGACTTTTTAATATACTGTAACAAATTTTTCTTACAGATCAGGGGACTGATTTTGGATGGCTCTTCGGAGTTAATCCAAGAAGGTCTCAAAAGTGGCTTTCTTCATCCACTTTCTGAAAAATGGAACAAGTGTAGTGAGCCCATTACTTTACCGCTTGATACCTGCAATTTGTCAGAATTATGTGCAATGGCAAAGCATTTGCCTTCTCTGAATGAAATGGAACTGCAGGCATTACAATTGACGGAAGAGGATATGTCTGTTACTGAACAGGATTTATTTTCACGGATTGTTGAAAACAACTCTAGCTTTACAAAAATTATTACATTAATGGGACAGAAATACCTGGTGCCACCAAAAAGCAGTTTTCTTTTGTCTGACATTTCTTGCATGCATCCACTTCTGAACTGTAAGTAATTATGCTATTAGAAAAATACAATTTTTCTGTGGCATTAAAAGTCAAGAGCTAGTCTGAATGCTGAATGAGGGTCAACATTTTATGAGGATAGGGTAAACACTTCATTTTCTCTGTGTAATTTTTGTTTAAAAATTTTAAAAGTGCTGAGTTTGGATTTAAAAAATTAAAAAAAAAATTAAAAAATAAGAATTATGAGCAAAGCATCAAAAAGTAATTAGTCCCCATGAGAGCAAACACAGTTGCTGCTCTGTACTTTGGAATTCAGGATACATTTGGTTTTGCCAAACAATTTTATTTAAAATTTAAAAAAAAAAAATTAAAAAAATTTTTTTGGAGAGAGAGTGTGGGTAGGAGAGGGTCACAGAGAGAGGGAGACACAGAATCCAAAGCAGGCTCCAGGCTCTGAGCTGTCAGCACAGAGACCAACGTGGGCTTGAACCTACAAACCATGAGATCATGACCAGAGCTGAAGTCAGATGCTTAACCAACTGAGCCACCTAGGCACCCCTAAACAATTTTATTTAACTTTTCTTTATAGCAAATTAGAAACACTTCAGATATGAATATTTACACCCTAACCTTTTAGGTTACATATTAAGCTAATGTTCACATTTATTGTCTAAAATTTCTTGAAATATTTTCCTGTATAATGTTAACACAATTTAAAGATTGAAGTCCACAGCTGAATTTGGATTTAGATTCTGAAGCTTAACTGTTAGTCTTTGGGCTAATAAAAAGAGCCTTGGTTTCCTAGTTTATAAAATGGGTATGATAATAACCTACTTCTGAAAGTCATTTTGAGGATTAAGTGAATTAATCTGCATCAATTGCTTATGTCAGGGACTTATATGTATTTAATAAATTGTTACTATTATAATCTAAGAGATGAGGTAGGAAAGAAATATTTAAATTTGCTATTTATTGTTATTTGGACATTTAATAGCAACATTTTAAGGTATTAATTGACATAGTTCATTAAGGAAAAGCTTCTTTTAATTGCTATCAAGCCATGTTACATATGAGTGGTTATTCATGTCAGATTCTTCAGGGTAGATGACAGGATAATAAATTAATGGGAAATTATGCTATGTTTGAATGCTGTTTTCCATTCTTTTTGATATTTGTCACTCTAATAGTTTGAAAACTGTTACTTCCTTATTTTAATTTGCACTGTTTTGATTATGTATGAAATTCTAGATTTACCAAAATATAGCTATGTTTATAAAAGCTATGTTTATAAAAGGACAGCTCTTCCTTACAGTAAAATTCCAATTAATATATGTGGGTAGACTGATAGAACTAGAAAGTTTCTATCTGGCAAACACCATAGTAATTGGATGTCAAAGTGGTAGGTGAAAAGATGAGACATGGGATATTTGCATGGTCTGAAAATATCTCCTTACATGATATTTATTAATTACAAAGGGAAAACTGGAGAAACTTGGTAGACAGCACTTTAACCAAGTGATTAAAGTTAGTATCACCAATAATGAGACATTTTGACATCTCTTATTTCCTGATTACTTTGGTAATACTCTTGCCAAAAATTAATAACTAAATTTAATCATGAGGAAGTACCAAACCCAAATTAGGAGACATTCTATAAGATAACTGGCCAGTAGCCTTCAAAGTGTCAGTAATAAATGACAAAAAAAGACAGGAACTTTTCCTGAGTGGAAGAGATTGAGGACACATGGCAACTAGATGCAATGTGTGATCCTGGTTTGGATCCTGGGCCAGAAAAAGGCAATTGTAGACAATTGGGGAAGTTATATTATGGTGGGCATATCAGGTTTAAGATAAATTATTTCAAAAGAAAGTTTAAAAAATAAAGCAAAAAACTCAAAAAACCCCAAAAAACTAACCCCTCCTACATTTGAAAGGACCATATTAACATGGCTACAAAGATTTATAGGGCATTTACAGATGATTGGTATCTAGCTAAGTGAGCTGTAGTTATTTTCAGGTAGTCTTTGAATAAATAGTAATAGGTGAAATTATGTTAAAATTCTAGTTGTACTAAATTATAAGGGAAATTTAATTTTTCTAGGTTAAATTATTCTATTTGAATAAATGCTACAAATCCTTTTGTTGCATTCTATTTGTATCTGTAGTAAATGCACTTTTAATTTTTATTTATTTATTTTTTAATGTTTATTTTTGAGAGGGAGAGACACACACAGAGTGTGAGTGGGGGAGGGGCAGAGAGAGAGGGAGACACAGGATCTGAAGCACGTTCCAGGCTCCAAACTGTCAGCACAGAGCCTGACGCGGGGTGGCTCGAACTCACGGAACGTGAGATCATGACCTGAGCTGAAGTCAGACACTTAACTGACTGAGCCACCCAGGTGCCCCATTGCACCTTAGTTTTTAAAGTGATCATCTATGGAAGGTATTTTCTGAAATACCTTGTGTGTTTGTTTTCAGGTAGGAAAACATATGATGTAATTGTGATAGATCCACCATGGCAGAACAAATCAGTTAAAAGGAGTAACAGGTAAGAATAAATAAATTACCTATCAGATATGGTTTCTAAAAGATATTGTCCTTTGTAAGTTCTAGTTACATATGCCAAAAGTATTATTTTGAGATAAAGTTTGTCTGAAACTACTAAAATATTTTCATTTAAATTTTATTTTTAAAAATATTTATGTGTCTATGTACATGTTTGTTTTTTTTTTTTTTTCAACGTTTATTTATTTTTGGGACAGAGAGAGACAGAGCATGAACGGGGGAGGGGCAGAGAGAGAGGGAGACACAGAATCAGAAACAGGTTCCAGGCTCTGAGCCATCAGCCCAGAGCCCGACGCGGGGCTCGAACTCACGGACCGCGAGATCGTGACCTGGCTGAAGTCGGACGCTTAACCGACTGCGCCACCCAGGCGCCCCTATGTACATATGTTTGTATGTATTTATTTAGAAAGCACACGTGAGCCTGGGAGGAACAGAGGGAGAGGGAGAGAGAGAATCTTATGCAGGCTCCAAGCCCAGTGTGGTGGCTCAACTCAGGGCTTGAGCCAAAATCAAGAGTCAGATGCTTAACCAACTGAGCCACCCAAGTGCCCCTTTTCACTTAAATTTTTAATTTCCCTAAATAGGTAATTCTCTTGGATTAGAACTACGTATAGGTAAAATAAAAGTGTCACATGTGATATACTTATTAATGACTGAGGTTACTGACTGAACCAGTTCAGGGATATTTCTGTAACACCAAATGGCAACATTTTTGCCTTCTTTGATATCAAATTTTTAACTTTGGAAATATGTACCAAAATATGGGCATACCTTGTTTTATTGTGCTTCACTTTGTTGTGCTTTGCAGTTATTGCCTTTTTTTTTTTTTTTAAATTGAAGGTTTTTGGCAACCCTGCATTCAGCAAGTCTTTGGCATCATTTTTCCAATAGTATTTGCTCATTTTGTGTCTCTCTGTCACATTTTGCCATATCTCAGACTTCTTCATTATATTTGTTATGGTGATCTGTGATCAGTGCTTAACTCACTGAAAACTCAGATGATGGTTATATTTTTTAGCAATGAAATATGTATGTTGTTTTTTAAGAAATATTGCTGTTGCATACTTAGTTGATGAGTGTAGTATAAGCATAACCCAAAATTAATTTGACTCACTTTTTTAAAGTGATATTAGCTTTGTTGTGGTGGTCTGGAACTGAACCTGCAGTATCTCTGAGGTATGCTTGTATAGTTTTCCTCAGTAGCTGCTATGAATGAATTTGTCTACCCTATCTTTAACTTTTTTACTTTGTCAGCTTTTTTGTATGTCATCTCTTAGAGTAATCAGTTTAATTACTAAGAGGACATTTCCTTTTTTTTTTTTAATGTTTATTTTTGAGAGAGGGAGGGGGAGGGGCAGAGATGGGGGGAGGGGCAGAGAGAGAGGGAGACAGAATCTGAAGCAGGCTCCAAGCTCTGAGTGGTCAGCACAGGTCCCCATGAAGGGCTTGAACTCACAGACCACGAGATCATGACCTGAGCCACAGTTGAACGTGTAACCGACTGAGCCAGCCAAGCGCCTCTCCTTTTTCTTTTTTTTATTTGAGCGGGGGGAGGAGCAGAGAGAGAGAGAGAGAGAGAGACAAAGGGAGAGAATCCGGAGCAGGCTCCATGCTGTCAGCACAGAGCCCAGTGTAGGGCTCCATCTCACAAACTGTAAGGTACCACCTGAGCCAAATGGAAGAGTCTGCTTAATGGACTAAGCCACCCAGGCACCTCGAGGACATTTCCTTTTAATAGCTTTTTTTTTAAAACTTTAAGTTTTCCTCTCTTATACTAGTGAATATCTTCAGTTATATTTCCTCTGAATGTTCAGGTCTAGACTTGAACACTTCCTATTACCTTGACTTCAACTTCATGTGAAATTTCTTTATCTCCACAATTATCTCCAGTTTTCTTGTCGTTTTTTGTTTATGAGCTGGGATATTTTTCTTTTAAAGTTGCAAGAATCATACAGAGTATTCTTGTATCCTCTATGTGTGTGTTTGTATGTAGGTATCTATACATAATTTTTTCTAAGCCATTTTTCTAAGCCATTTGAAAATAAATTATTTGTGAGAAAAAGTAAGTTACTCAAATATTTCATTCTATATTTCCTAAAAACAAAGAAATTCTCACATGTAATCATAATGCAATTGTCAAAATAGGTAATTAACATTGATATAGTACTGTTATTGATATAGCACTAGTATCTCATATATAGACCTTATTCAGGTTATCAGTTATCCCGGAAATTTTTAGCAAAATAAAATCCTGGATCATGCCTTATATTCAGTTGTCATGTCTCTTTAGTATCCTTTAATTTGGAAGTTCCTGAGTCTTTTCTCAGGAACTTTTCTCCGGTGTTTCAGGAAATTGACATTTTAAAATTTTTTTATTTTTTATGTTTATTTTTGAGAGAGAGACAGAGCATGAGCAGGGGAGAGGCAGAAAGAGAGGGAGACACAGAATCTGAAGCAGGCTCCAGGCTCTGAGCTGTCAGCACAGAGCCTGATTTGAGTCTGGAGCTCATGAACCGTGAGACCATGACCTGAGCTGAAGTTTGATGCTTAACCCAAGTGAGCTATCCATGCATCCTGGCAATTGACATTTTTGAAAGTAGCAATAAAAAAGTAATACAGCATCCATTGATGAGTCTTGCCCAAATCACTTATTTTTAAGGTAGTTGCTAAATGGTGATTGTACATGTGTGGGCTCATTTTTGGGCTCTCTATTCTGTTTTATTGATGTATGTGTGTTTCTTTGTACCATTATCGTACATTTAATATACTTTGAAATCAGCATGATCTTCCTGCTTTGTTCTTAAGACCGCTTTTGCTATTTAGGGTTTTTGTAGTTCCATACAAATTTTAGGATTCTTTGTTCTAGTTGTTAAAAATGCCATTGGTATTTTGATAGGGGTTGCGTTAAATCTGTAGATTGCTTTGTGTAGTATGGACATTCTCACGATACTAATTCTTCGAGTCCATGAGCACAGTGTATATTTCCATTTATTTGTCTTGTCTTCAGTTTTTTTCATCTGTGTCTTACACTTTTCAAGAGTACAGGTCTTTCACTTCTTTGGTTAAATTTTTTCCTAGGTATTTTATTCTTTTTGGTGCAATTGTAAATGGGATTGTTTTCTTAACTTCTCTTTCTGATAGCTCATTATTAGTGTACATAAATGCAATGGGTTAGATTTCTGTATGTTCATTTGGTATTGTGTGATTTTCCTGAATTATTTTATTAGTTTTAATAGTTTTTCAGTGGAGCCTTATGGTTTTCTATAGATGATTATTATGTCATCTGCAAGTAGTGATAGTTCTACTTATTCTTTTTCAATTTGGATGCCTTTAATTTTTTTTTCTTACCTAATTGATGTGGCTAGGATTTCCAATACTATGCTGAATAAGTGGTGAGAATGGGTATCCTTGTCTTGCTCCTAATCTTGGAGGAAATGCTTTTAGCTTTTCACCACTCAGTATGATTTTAGCTGAGAGTTTATCACATATGGCCTTTATTATACTTGGTGTGTTCTTTCTGTATCCACTTTTTTAGGGTTTTTATCATAAATGGATGTTGTATATGTCAATGCTTTTTTTGCATCTATTTAGGTGATCATATTTTATCTTTAATTTTGTTAATGTGGTACATTATATTGGTAAATTCCACTGGGTCATTGTGTATGATCCTTTTAACATGTTGATTTTGATTTACTAATATTTTGAAGAGGATTTTTGCATCTGTGTTTATTGGGGATATTGGCCTGTAATTTTCTTTTTTAGTGGTATCTTTGTCTGATTCTGGTATTGGGGTTCTGCTGGCCTTGTAAAATGAGTTTAGAAGAATTTCTTCCTCTTCAATTTTTTGGAATAATTTGAGAAGAATAGTTACTAACTCTTCTTTAAATGTTTAGTAGATATCATATATGAAGCAATCTGGTCTTGGACTTTTGTTTTCTGGGAATTTTTAAATTACTGATCCAATTTCATTACTTGTAATTGGTATATTCGGATGTTCTATTTCTCTGTGATTCAGTCTTGTAAGGTTGTGTGTTTCCAGGAACTTATCCATTTCTTCAATGTTTTCCATTTTGTTGGCACATAATTCTTTTTAGTACTCTTCTGTGATACATAGTCTCCTACGTATTTCTGTGGTTTCAGTTGTAACTTCTCTTTCATTTTTGATTTTATTCATGTGAGCCCTTTCTTTTTTCTTGATGAGTCTGACTAAGGTTTTTCAATTTTAACTTTTTAAAGAATCAGATTTTAATTTCATTGATTTCTTCCTCCTCCTCCTCCTCCTGCTCCTCTTCTTCTTCTTCTTCTTCTTCTTCTTCTTCTTCTTCTGCTTCTGCTTCTTCTTCTTTTTTAGTTTCTATTTCAGTTATGCCACTATAATCTTTTTTTTTTTTTTTTTAATTTCCACTCTAAACTTTGTTATTTCCTTTTTTCTACTAACTTTAGGCTTTGTTCTTATTTTTCTAGTTTAGGTTATATTGTTTATTTGGGATTTTTCTTCTTTCTTCTTTTTCTTTTTTCTGCTACAAGCTGCTTTATTGCTCCTTCTTTCTACATCTCATGTCAGCTGTTGCTCGTGGCCTGGGACCAGCCTGAGTGTCACTACCCAGCAGGCCAACCATACAGACTATCCACAACTTCCCTTCCTTTCTGGAAAGCAAGAACCCTCATTTATGCCCCCACATGCCAGCTTCAAGAGGTCTGACACACAGCTGTCACAGTGTCCTTTTGGGAAAACAGTTTATTCTCCCTAGCCTCAACTGAAAGCCCCTTTTCATTTTAGTACATGTTTACTCCAAATTACAGAATTCTCAGTTATCAATAAGTATAGTAATTTGGTTTCCTAATTATTAGACCTGTAAACTTAAAAATTCTTCCTTCCCAAACACCCAAGTACCCTACAGCCAAACCTCAGGGATTTTTCTTGTTTCCTTAGGTAGGTTTGTATCACTATGAACGTCTCTCTTAGAACTGCTTTTGCTACAATTTTGGAAAGTTGCAAAAAGACGGAAAAGTGTTTCCATTTTCCTTTCCTTTCCTTTCCTTCTTTTCTTTTCTATTTCTTTTTCTTTCTTTTAATTTTGGAGAGAGAATGCAAGTGGGGGAGGGGGCAGAGGGAGAGAAAGAGAATCTTAAGTAGACGGGCTCAATTCCATGACCCTGAGATCATGACCTGAGCTGAAATCAAGAGTTGGACACTTAACTAAGCCACTCAGGCACCCTGTGTGTTTCTATTTTCATTTGTCTCAAAGTATTTTTTGATTTCCTCTTTGATTTCTTTGTTTACTCATTGGTTGTTCAGTAACAGTTTTTAGTCTCCACATGTTTATGTTTTTTTTTTAGTTTTCTTCTTGTAAATGATTTCTAGTTTCATACTATTGTGGTTGGAAAAGATGCTCCATGTCTTTTTAAACTTATTGAGACTTGTTTTGTGGCCTACCACATGATCTGTCCTAAAGAATGTTCCATGTGCCATTAAAAAAAAAATGTGCATTCTGCAGTTTTGGGGTGAATTGTGCTGTATATATTTATTACATCCATCTGGTGTAGTGTGTTGTTTAAGGGCAATATTTCCTTATTGATTTTCTATCTGGATGATGTATCCATTGATGTAAGTGGGGTATTGAAGTCCCCTATTATTGTATTAATGTCAATTTCTTCCTTTAGGTCTTTTAATACTTGCTTTAAATATTTAGATGCTACTATGTTGGGTTCATAAATATTTGTAACTGTTGTATCATCTTCTTGGATTGGCTCCTTTATCATTATGTAATGCTCTTCTTTATCTTTTGTTGTAAAGTTTATTTTGTCTGATATGAGTATTGGTAGGTACTTCAGCCTTCATTTTGTTTTTATTTGCATGGAGTACCTTTTTCCATCACTTTATGTTTTTAGTCTATATGTGACTTTAGATGTGAAGTGAGTTTCTTCCAGACAGCATATAGATGGATCTTATTTTTTTAGCCATTAAGCTTCCCTATGTCTTTTGACTGGAACATTTTAGTCCATTTTATTTAAAGTAATTATTGATTGGTATGTACTTACTGACATCTTAATTGTTTTTTGGTTGTTTTTGTAGTTCTTCTGTGTTTCTTTGTCCTTCCTTTGGTCTCTTCCCTTGTGATTTTATGGTTTTCTTTAGAGTTATGTTTGGGTTCTTTTGTCTTTATGTTTTGTATATCTGTTGTTTCTGTTTTTGACATCGTATTTTACATCTTTTTAAATTTTGTATCCCTTAACTACTTATTGTAGCTATAGTTGAGTTTAAGTTTTTAAAAAATGTTTATTTTTGAGAGAAGGAGAGTATGTGTGCATACATGCGCCTGTGCAAGTTGGGGAGGGGCAGAGAGAGAGGGAGAAAGAGGATCTGAACCAGGGTTTGCACTGACAGCAGAGAGCCCTATGCAGGGCTCAAATTCACGAACTGTGAGATCATGACCTGAGCCAAAATCGGATGCTTAATCGGATACTTAATTGACTGAGCCACCCAGGTGCCCAAGTTTACTTTTTTTGTCTTTATCCTAATACTAGCTTTTTAATTGGTTCATCTACTGCTGCCTTTACTATAGTTTTTGCCTTTATGAGTGAGATTTTTTTCTCTCATATATTTCCCTATTTTTAGTCATAGTACTTTATTTTCTGCTTGAAGAAGATCTTTTAACATTTCTTGTAAGGCTGGTTTAGGATGAATTCCTTTAGTTTTTGCTTGTCTGGGAAACCCTTTATCTCTCAATTCTGAATGACAGCCTTGCTGGGTATTTTTGGTTGTAAGTTTTACCTTTTCAGCACTTTAAATATATCCTGGTACTCCCTCTGGCTTGCAGAGTTTTTGCTGAAAAATGAGCTGATCAGGGTGCCTGGGTGGTTCATTTGGTTTAGTGTAGTGTCTGATTCTTGATTTTTGCTCAGGTCGTGATCCCAGGGGCATGGGATCTAGCCCTGCATCAGGCTCTGTACAGAGCATGGAGCCTGCTCGAGATTCTCTCTTTCTCTCAGTCCCTCTCCCCAGCTTGTGTGTGTGCTCTCTCTCTCTCTCTCTAAAGTAAAAATAAAATGAGCTGATCATCTTATGTAGTTTTCCTCATTTATTACTATTGTTTTTTTTATTGCTGCTTTCAACATTCTCTCATTAACTTCTGCTATTTTATTATTTATAATATGTCTTGTTGGAGCTCTTTGGGCCCATTTTATTAGGGGCTGTTTATGCCTTCTGCATTTGGTATGTGTTTCCTTTCCCAAGTTAGGGAAGTTTTCAGGCATTATTTCTTCAAATTTTCTGGCAGTTTTCCTCTCTCTTTTCCTTCTGGGACCCATATAATGAGAATGTTATATGCTTGTTGTTCCAAAGGGCCCTTAAAACTATCCTCCTTAAAAAAATCTTCTTTGCCGTTCTCATTGTATAATTTCAACTGTTCTCTCTTCCAGATTGCTGATTCATCCTTCTCTCTTATGTAATTTGCTTTTGGTTCTTTTTAGTGTATTTTTCATTTCAGTTATTCCTCAGCTCTGATTGGTTCTTTTTTAATATTTTCTTTCTCATTGTTGAAGTTCTCACTGTGTTCTTCCATTTTTCTCCTGTATTTGGTGAGCATCTTTATGACCATTACTTTGAACTCTTTATCAGGTAAATTACTTATCTTCTTTTCTTTAGGTTTTTCTTTCTTTCTGGTGTTTGGAATGTATTTCTCTGTCTCATTTTGTTTGACTTTCTGTGTGTGTTTGTATGAATTAGCTAAAAGAGCTAACTTTCTTGGTATTGAAGGAGTGGCCTTGTGTAGGACTGCCTGCTGTGTAGGCAGTGTGCCTGATGACTTTGGCAGGCTGGCTAGAGCTGGAGTGGGCCTGGCTTGGAGGTCCTGGGACATGTGCTGTGGCTACCTCTGTGGAAATGGTGGAGCTGGAGTGGGTGTAGGCTGGGTATGTCCTATGTGGATGTGCTATGCTGGGATGCCTTTGTGGAATGACTGGATTTGGCATAGGCCCATTGGGTTCTGGAGGGTGTTATGTCAGGGCTGACTTGGCAGGATGGCTGGAGCTAGGGCTGACATAGCTAGGGACCTGTGTACTGTGTGGAGGCTGTCTTTGAGGGATAGCTGGAGCTGGTGTGGGCCAGAGGTCTAGAGTGTGCTGGGGTGGCCCTAGCAAGTTGGTAGAGGACCTGGACCCTGGTCTTGTTTATGGTATGAAGGTGGATGTAGAATGTAAAAATGCCTCTTAACCCCAGTGAGAGTTCCAGTGGTTTTATACCTATTTATTCAGTGCTCTAGTGTGAGTAAATGTATTTCCTTCATTTACAGTCTATTTGCCTTTTAAACTGCTATGCCTGAGAGCAGGTGAGTCAGTGTGCTGGCCTCTCATCAATACCCTTCTCTCCTCTAGGTCACCTAGTCAGGAGTGGGGTTCCTGTTTTATCCATATTTCTCCTACTTTTTCCTATTGGTCCCTTTACCATTTGTTGTGTAGAAGCTGTGTAATCAGCCCTGTCTTCTTCCAGAGGAATTGTCTCTATATAGGCCTAGATTTAGCATGTGGGAGGAGGTGAGTTCAGAGTCTTATGTTGCCATGTTGGACCCTCTTAGCAAATTTTAATGCTTTCAGTCTGTTCTGTATTTTAGTTACAAGGGTGAGTGATCTCTTTTTTCTTTTGTTATTATATTATAAACATTAGATTGTGTGCTCTTTGAGAGAAGGGTGCTAATATAGGTTTTTAAAAACTGAGATAAAATTAACCATTTTCTCCACTTTAAAGTGTACAGTTTAGTGGTTTAATTCATTTACAATGTTGTCCAACTATTACCTTATATTATTCTGGAATATTTCCATCACTCCCAAAAGAATCCTTGTTCTTCTCAGTTCCCCTCTTTGCCCATACACTGGCAGCCATTAATCTTCCTTCTGTCTCTATGAACCTACCTTTTGGGACATTACATGTAAATGAAATCATATAACATGTGGCCTTTGTGTCTGGCTTGCTTCATTTGATATTTGTTTTCATGTTTCATCCATGTTTTAGCATATATCAGTATTTCATTCTTTTTAATGGCTGCACAATATTCCATTGAATGGATATATCTATACATCCATATATATCCATATATATCGAAGTAGATATATATATATATATATATATACATATATGTATATATATATATATACATATATGTATATATACACACACACCTTAATATATTATAGGTTCAGCAGTTGGTGATGTTTGCATGATTTCCAGCTTTTGGCTGTAATGGTGCTATAAGCATTTGTATATAAGCTTTTCCATGAACACATGTATTAAAGAATTTGGCCTTGCCCAAACAGAAGTTTGACCTTTGTCTTCAGCTTCTGGGAGGTAATCTATATTATACCTGATAGGATTATTTTTATTTTAGTGTGCTTGAGTTGGGGGGTGGGGAAGTTGGGAGACTGGTTACATAAACAGTTTTAGAGTAGGAACTGTCTACACTAGAGACAGTCTGGTGTCATTTAAGGTAGGAGCTTTGAGTCCCAATGGTATTAGTTGACCTGGAGACTGAGTTCAACCACCTGGGCAATTAGTCACTCTGTCATGCGTATGTAATGCATCTCCAGTTAAAACTCTGGACACTGAAGCTGGGGTGAACTTCCCTGGTTATTAATACTCTGTGTGCATTATCACACATTGATGCATTCTGGAGGGTAATGCATTCTGACTTCATGGGAAAGGACCATTGGAGGCTTTGTGTTTGGAAGCGCCGCCCCCCCCACCCCCCCAACCCCGCTCTGCTCTGAATTTCTTCCTTTGCCTGATTTTAATCTGTAATAAAGCATAATAACCTTTATATGATAAACTGTAGTAAATCGTTTTCTATAACAAATTGTAATCATGATTATAATAGCTTTCAGTAAGTTCTATGAGTCATTTTGACAAATTATTGAACTTCAGAGTGGTTTTAGAAACTGCCCAAACTAGTTAGTTGTAGAAGAGAGGCAGTCTTAAGGCCTGTTCCTTCAGGCATTGTAGTTGACTAATTCCAGGCAACATGTTTTCAATTATCTTGGGTATTTACCTAGGAATAGAGTTGCTGCATCATATGGTGATTCTACCTTTAGCTCGTGAGGAACCACTGAACTATTTTTCTTTTCTTTTCTTTTTTTTTAATGTTTATTGATTTTTGAGAGAGACAGAGACAGAATGTGAGTGGGTTAGGGGCAGAGAGAGAGGGAGACACAGAATCAGAAGCAGGCTCCAGCTCTGAGTTGTCAGCACAGAGCCCAATGCAGGGCTTGAACTCATGAGCTGTGAGATCATCACCTGAGCCAAAGTCAGACACTCAACCGACTGAGCCATCCAGGCGCCCCTGAACTCTTTTTCACATTGTATGTGTCATTTTCCATTTTCCATTCCTACCAGCAATGTATAAGGGTTCCAGTTTCTCTACATTCTTAGTGACCCTTATTTTCTGTTTTTATTGTTGATGTTTGTTTTAAATTATAGCCATCCTGATGGGCATAAAGTGATGTCTTGTGGTTTTGATTTGCATTTCACTAATGACTGATGATATTGAGCATCTTTTCATGTCCTTATTGATCATCTGTATATATTCTTTGGAGAATTGACTGTTCAGATCCTTTGCACATTTTAACGTTATTTGTCTTTTGTTGATTTCTAAGAGTTCTTTATATATTCTGGATTCTAGGCCCTTACCTTGTATGATTGGTAAGTATTTTCTCCTATTTGCCATGTTGCCTTTTCACTTAATTTCTACTGTTTTCAAAGCACAAAGTTTTACATTTTGTGGAAGTCAAACTTAACCTTTGTTGCTTGTGCATTTGGTATTGTGTTTAAGAAACCATTGCCTTTAGGGCACCTGGGTGGCTCAGTCGTTAAGCATTTGACTCATAGTTCATGAGTTTGAGTCCCACATCGAGCCCTGCTTCAGGTGAGCTTGTGCCCTGCTTGGTGAGAGCACGAGCCCTGCTTTGGGTAAAACACGAGCTCTGGGTGAGCCCCACTTCTCTATTTCTTTCTCTGCCCCTCGCTCACTTGTGCCTGCTCTGCTCTCTCTCTCAAAAAAAAAAAAAAAAAAAAAGAAACCATTGCCTTAATCACGGTCACAGTGATGTACACCTGTTTTCTAAGAGTTTCAGCTCTCATATTTAGGGCTTTGACCCATTTTGAGTTTAATTTTATATATGAAATCAGATAAAATCACAATTTTATTCTTTTGCATTTGGATATCCAGTTGTCCCAGCATCATTTGTTGAAAAGACTGTTCCCAATTGCTTCTCATTATTACAGTTAAGTGTTAAATTGAAAAGAATCAAAGAGTCCAATTTTATAATATTCTTTGGTAATGTATTCCAGTTTTCTCTAAGAATTACTTAAAAAAAATTTTTTTAAAAATGTTTATTCATTTTTGAGAGACAGAGAGGGACAGAGTGCGAGCAGGGGAGGGGCAGAGAGAGAGGGAGACACAGAATCCAAAGCAGACTCCAGGCTCTGAGCTATCAGCACAGAGCCCGACACGGGGCTGACCCTACAAACTGTGAGATCATGACCTGAGCTGAAGTCAGATGCTCTAAGAATTACTTTTTAAAATATTCAGTTTAGGGACATCTGGGTCGCACAGTTGGTTAAGCGGCTGACTTCGGCTCAGGTCATGATCTCGCAGTCTGTGAGTCTAGTCCCACATCTGGAGCCTGCTTCAATTTCTGTGTCTCCCTCTCTCTCTGCCCCTCCTCAGCTTGCACTCTGTCTCTGTCTCATTCAAAAATAAATAAATGTTAACATTTAAAAAAAAATATTCAGTTTAAATTTCATTTGCTTTTTACTTTAATGAAAATTGATAGTTTTTTAGGTTATTCTTATCCTTTTTAGAAGTTTTAAAAAAGTAAAACTTTAAAAAAGTAAACTTTAAAAAAGTAAACAAGTCCTGCATTTTTGGGGGCAGCTTTTATAAATCAGAAAAATAGACTTATTCCTTTTATAATATTTTGTAATAGTTTTACACAGCATATTTTGACATTTTTTTGTTTTTTTCCTCCCATTTAGCTTATAGGTGTGTCTTTATGATCTTTTTGTAGTGTTTATTGTATTGCTTCTTTCTCTTAACTTTGATTTTAGAAATTCCAAATTTTGAGAAAATTTGAAAGAATAGTACATGAATGTCAAATTACCTTTCTTCTAGATTCATCAGTTATTAATATTGTACCACATTTGTGTGTATTTTCTCTCTCTCCATCTGTCTGCTTTTTTATCTGATGTTGTAGACATCATGCTTTCACCCACAAATTCTTTGCATGTGTCTCCTAAAAACAAGTATATTCTCCTACATAACTATAATACCAGTATTACTCCCAATAAAGTTTAATATTGTCAAATATAGTAGTATCAAATATACATTAAATACTAATATATATATATATATATTTTTTTTTTAACCTCTTCTCAAACTATTATTTATGGCTATATTTTTCTTTTTGGTTTTCAGATTTAAGCTCTAATCGAGGATCATACATTATGTTTGTTCTTTATTTTTGTTTTATTCCTTTACTGCACAACCATCTCCTGGCGTTTTTTTTTTTTTTTTTTTTTTCAGGTTATTGACTCTTTTTTAAGATCCCATGCCACTTTTCTGTAGATTTCCTACCATTTGGATTTGTCTGATTATTTTTTCATGATTAGATTCAGGTTAAACATTTTTTGCCTAGAATACTACCTTGGTGATAAAGATGCATATTTTAGAATTTGTTGAATAACTTCTAGGAGAATAACACTAATAAATGGAATATTTCATTCTCCACTACCCCTGGCAAATAAACCCAATTAAATAAAATTAAGACAGTCAAAGAATCTGTAGTTATTGGGAACATCAGACTTCAAATTTTTGACTTGATGTTTTTCACACTGTGGCAAACTTAGTTTTTAATTAAAAAAAATTTTTTTTTTAACATTTATTTATTTTTGAGATATAGCGGCAGAGCATGAGCAGGGGAGGGGGAGAGAGAGACACACACACACACACAGAATCCGAAGGAGGCTTCAGGCTCTGAGCTGTTTGTTAGCACAGAGCCCTATGCAGGGCCTGAACTCACGAACTGTGAGACCATGACCTGAGCCGAAGTCGGATGCTCAACTGACTGAGCCACCCAAGAGCCCCAAGCTTTTAATTTTTTAAATTAATTAAAAAAATTTTTTTGAAAGAGCAAGGGGCAGAGAGAAAGAATTCCAGGAGGGGTAGAGGGAGAGTGAGAGAGAGAGAGAGAGGGAGAGAGAGAGAGAGGGAGAAGTGGGGCTCACCCAAAGCGGGGCTCGAGCTCACAAACTGTGTGTGAGATCATGATCTGAGCCAAAGTCAGATGCTTAATGACTGGGCCACCCAGGCTGCCCTTAGTTGTTTTTAAATTATCACTTTGATTATATGAAATGCTAGCCTACTGGAAGAGCACTGGTCTGGATGGCAGAAAACTTGGGTGCAGGAGATCGGAATTATTTTACTTATTTGTTTAAGAAAATACTTATTGATCACTTCCTTATATCATACAGTTGCTGTGTATGAGAGTTGGATTCCAATATTTATTGCATTTGGCCTTTAGGATGTCATTTACTTTTTCTAGAACAGGTATAATAGTAGAAGCCTATTATAGTCCATTGAGGAATAACATAAAAGAAAGTAGAAAGACTAAATGCATACCAGTCCTTAGGTTAGCTGTAGACATTAGAAGACTGAATTGAGGGAATTTCTTGTCTTTTTTCTCTTCTACTACCTCCTTCCCCTCTTTCTCTCTTCTTTTCTTCTTTAATATTGAGGCTGATGGTAAGGAACTACTAGTGAGGTTGAAATACAAAGGAGAAGAATAATTAGCATTATAAGATAGTACAAAATGGGAATAAGAGAACACAGCTGGACTGATAAGCTTTAAATAGGTGAAGCCATACCATTTCATTTAAGAGGAAATGTATAGAAATAAGTGAAGGTATATAAGAAGAGAGGGTTAGGAAATTGAAGGAGTCTGTTGGCTTTTATTTTTACTGATAATATGAGTTAACTTCATCTGCTAATAGTGAATTTGGGCAAGAGATTTGAAAAGAGATGAGGGTTTGTAGTTGACCAAGAATAAATAAAAGAATTGATGAGTAGTTTTAGTAGTTTTGAGAGCCTCAGAATGGGTTTAATTGAGCCAATTCTTCACTTCTGCGTTTTTCACCATCAGATTTTCCCCATATGAAGAAGTAGAAGTGAATTGTGTGGAAGTTGATTTGAAGATTGGAGGTTTGAAGGAGCTGTGGGGTGAAGGATAAAGAGGGGATGGGAATTTAGGGTGCTAATGAGAGGACAGTGAAATGATTGATGATTGCTAGTCTGTGGAGAAGAGGAGCATGTGGTCAGGAAGAAATGATAGACTCAGTAAAAGTAGAGGGATGGGTCATGGGATGCTTTGGTAAGGTTAAAGAATAGGTAAGAGATAGGTATTTACTGCCAGAGATTGATGTTTAGTTTGAGATGGAATTAAGTATGAGTGATGCCAAGGTCCAGGTTGGGGTCACTGGGAATGGAATATTGAGATGAATGTAATTGTATTTGTTTACGGGAAGATTAGGCAAGGTGTGCACATTATATAAATTGTGTCTTGAAATTGCCCAGGATAATGGCAAGATTTGTGTTGGTAAGGGAGAAGGTTCTTAGAGCTTAAGGCTTCATCGATTATGGGGAGTGTGGAAGAAATGGGTTTGATAGAACATTATAGTCTAGCATAGCTGGGATGGCATGTCCCTCAAGGAGAAGTGGATTTTATGCAGATGGAGGAGTATAGCCTAGAAGCAGCAATAAGAGAGCTAGGAGAATATTGACCCTTCTCTCTTTCTGGTGTGTATTGAGTGTTAGAGAAAGGGCCACATTCTTTAAATTGGATATTATAGAGCAAGTAGTTTTAGCAAGAGAAATCAAAGTTTGTACTGTTAATGATTCAGAGGTGCAAGACTATACAGAATATTTAAAAGATGAAAGTATGAAGGTTTCAGAGAGCCCAGTAGAATTGATTGGGAATAAAAAAGAAGCAGGATGATACATTGAGGGTTGGTGGTTTCAAGACTCACTGTGATAGGGTCCCTGTATATTGTAGGATTAGGAAAAACAAGCAATAATGTTTGTTTAATTTTGAATGGGAGAAAAGCATATTAGTGAAATTACTGAAATGTAATACAGTTAAAAATGATAAATATAGCCTGGCAATTTTTCACTGTTAAAAATGAAAATGGGTTAATTCCAATTTGCATGTAATAGTATGTCCACTAGGTGTCACTGTGGCCTCATATTTAGTTATATAAATAAACTGCTATAAGAGCTCTGTGTTTGTGGAGTCAGTATTATATGGGTCTTTTCTCTGCTTATTTTTCCTTTTTGCAGTGAACTTTGCTAATATTTTTTTTCTGTTTATTTGTAGGTACAGTTATTTATCACCACTGCAAATAAAGGAGATACTTATCCCTAAACTGGCTGCTCCAAACTGCCTTGTTATTACTTGGGTGACCAATAGACAGAAGCACCTGCGTTTTGTAAAGGAAGAACTTTATCCTTCTTGGTCTGTTGAGGTAGTCGCTGAATGGCACTGGGTAAAAGTAAGTTCAGAAATTAACTTATTTGTTATTATGTAGCGTGCCATGTAAGTCACATAACTTACACATAAATGTAGCATGTAATTTTTAATGCTTAGCATGTTACTGCTCTACTCCTTTAACACGGTCTAATTAAAACTTTTACTTTGATACTTTTTTTTTTTTTTTTTTTTTTTACTAAATACTTTTATTTTCTTATTCTCGGAGGCTTTTTGCTTATTTGTTCTGTGTCTTTTTATAGTAGAGTCCCAACGTGCTGGCCTTAGGAAGTCACTCAGGGAGATATCAGGATGACATTTTAAAAAGCTCTGATGTCTGTAGTTTAAAAACAACAAACAAAAACTTTGGAAAATCTGTTTAGCACTAAACATAGAAATAATCTTACCCTTCATTTTCTTCCTCTTTTCACATCCACAATTTCAGTCACCGTTTGCAACTTCTTTCCTTCTTTTTTTTTTCTTTTTCTTTTTTCTTATGTTGCTGGGGATGGGAGAGAGAATACCCAAGTAACTCAGTATGGAAGAGGTGGAAAGAACCAAGAACCTTACATACTTTGAATTTTATCATAGGTCCTCAGTGCCTATGTGCTGCTATGCCTATTTTTGAAAGAAATGATTCTAACTCTTGGATTGGTTGACTGGTCTTTAATATCTCTGCTTGCTATAAAAATAAAAAAATACAGAAAAATAAGGCATCAGTTCAGAGTCCGTTGGACATCTTTTTAAAGATTATTGTCTACTTAGATGAATCCTGCAAAAGCACTCCTATATTTTAAAAAGATAAGCCAACTTGTCAATTGAATGTTTAGTATTTATATAGCTGATATATTCATTTTAGACAGGAGAGTTCTATGTTTATGTTCTTCCTATGTATTTTGTAGTCTACTGGTATATCTTTTATTTTTTAAAGTTTATTTATTTATTTTGAGAGAGAGAGAGAGCATGAGTAGGAGAGGGGCAGAGAGGGAGAAAGAGAATCCCAAGCAGGCTCTGTGCTATCAGTGCAGAGCCTGACACGGGGCTTGATCCCACGAACCATGAGATCATGACCTGAGCTAAGATCAAGAGCTGGGACCCTTGACCAACTGAGCCACTAAAGGCTCTTCTGGTATATCTTCTAAAAGCTGTGTATATTGTTTATTTGCACCTATTTTAATGGACTTGGAAAACAAACATTAATAGTTGTATCTGTGCTTTCATGTTGTACCCTGGGCTAAGCTTTGGTTGATTTGGTTGATGTGGACATTGACAGGAATATAAAACCCATTCTACCTTGTACATTATTACAGGTTTTTTATTGTCAGAAACTGGGGCCAAAGTCAGGGAAAAGGTACCTTCTGAAATCAAAACCAATAAAATGTTAGCACATAAAAGCTAAGATTATTTATTTGTAGTAGTAATCAGCTCTGAGAGATGATATGATAAGCCTAGAATTTAAGACAAAAATGCAGTAAGTGATATGAAACACTATTAGGTAACTATATGTACTGTTATAACAGAAGGAGTAATTTGCATGGAATATAGAAGATATCCAATAATAAGAACTTGTCTGTATTTGTACAGCACTATGTGAAAGAGATCTATCTCTTATGGGTCCTAGAGGTGATAAAAGGACTACCGATTTGGCTTTTTAGGTATCTTGATGTTGAGTAAAGTGTTCCATAGATAATAGATATGAATATTCTGATAGTGAAAATATGTATTTCAATGGTTAATAAATTGATATTGTTATTATAAATAGTGTTTTCAGTTTGATTAGCTTAAGTGAGTCTTTGAGAGTATAATAACTCCAGGTGAAATGGTAAAATTGAATTTCTGGATTTATAATGCCAAGGGATTAGACTAAGTATTGTCTATTTTATCAATCCCTGAGTTGTTTTATTACTAACTCTCGCTCTGACAATGTTTATGACACTATTTTCTATGAAGGAATATACTTTATTGTAATCTACTTATTTATATTATCAGTAATCAGTAAATGTTATTTGAGTGAATAAATGAATTAATGATGACATGGCTTCCAGGAATAAATTTTAATGAAAAGTAGATTTTTATGTGTAAAGTGATATTTAAAATATTTTAGTCCCTTATAGTTGCTCTGTCTAATGTGATAGTCACTAACCATATGTGGCTCTTCAGCACGTCAATTATGGCTGTTCAAAATTGAATTGATGCTAAGTGTAAAATGTACATTGGATTTCAAAGGCAGTATGAAAGAAAAAATGTGATACACCTCAGTAACTTTTTGAATTGATTACATATTAAAATAATATTTTGGATATGTGAAATTAAGCTAAATATATAATTAAAATTATTTTTACCACATGCTTCCAACTTTTTTTTTAATGTTTATTTATTTTGAGAGAGTGTGTGCATGTGCGCACTAGGGAGGGGCAGAGAGAGAGGGAGGGAGAGAGAATCTCAAGCACGCTCAGCGCTGTCAGTTCAGAGCTGAAGTGGGACTTGAACTCATGAACCATGAGATCATGACCTGAGCTGAAATCAAAAGCCGGACACAACCGATTGAGCCACCTAGGCGCCCCAACTTCTCACGTTTTTAATGTTGCTAGTAGAAAATTTAAATTACAAATGCGGTTTGTATTTGTGGTTTACATTATATTTTTATTAACACTAGCCTAGAGGTTTAATAATTTTTTTTCTTTGGTGGAAATTGTATAGTGATAGATAAAAAGCCAGACTCTTTCCTGGGTATTTACAGATGTATGGTTTAATTTTGTTTTGTTTTTTTGACTCCTCCTATCAGATCACCAATTCAGGAGAGTTTGTGTTCCCATTAGATTCTCCACACAAAAAGCCTTATGAAGGTCTTGTACTGGGGAGAGTTCGAGAAAAAACTGCTGTACCATTAAGGTAGGAAAGATGATTTTTCAAAACTGTATAAATGTATACAATTATACATTTTATAAAATTAACGGCATAATGATCATTGATTTTCCTTAAATTTTTATATTTTTGAAAATCTGAAAATGGCCCAGACCAGAAAAGTATGAATGGTATGGCACATGAAATTTTATATTATCCTTTGCTTTATATAGTGTGTAACTGCCATTATTGAAGAAAAGGAAATTATCACTAATGTCTCAATACTTAAATTGTTGATTTTGATTATTTTTTCTATTCTTGAATTTATTTTTAAATTCAGATAGTATTTGAAAAGTAAAAAAAAAATCAAGGCAACTGTGGCTTATATATGAAAAATTGTCCTTTAAAGTATAATTTACATTGTTGTTTTGTTTTAATTAGGAATGCAGATGTAAAAGTGCTTCCTATTCCAGATCACAAGTTAATTGTCAGTGTGCCCTGTACTCTTCACTCACATAAGCCACCGCTTGCTGGTATGTCTTTATAAAATAGAATTGTTATGACTTCTGTCAAATTGAGAAAAGGATTAAATTTAGTATTTGGTGTAGACATTTGAAAATTAAATCAGATGTTTATTTTTATTAGTTCTCTAAAATGTTGTAGAAGAATTTATGAATAGTGTTTTTTGTTTTTATTTTGCTGCAAAAGCTTTATTGTTTTCATTTGGTCCATGACTTGAGAGGGGGCTCCATGATGGTTAAAGAGCTGCCTAGTGGCTGCAGGGAGAAGTGCAGGCAGAAGCTCTGACATCAGGGGGTGTGGAGGGGTCCCTCAAAGGCTGCTGGGCTCCAGAGGCTCCTAATTGTGCTTGAGGGTGAGCCTTTCAAAGAGATACTTGGCCTTGCCCAGCCCAGCTGGCGGCCATCCAGCCTGTGGAGGTTAGTTAGGTGGTTACCCAACTTCTTGATGAATTTTACCTCCTCATGTGGAAGTGGCTCTCTGGAAAGTTACAGAGATGGGGATTTGTGTACACAGAGCCCAGAGCATGCATATCTAGAAGGGCCTGGTTCAGGTTCTTCTTCAGGGCCATGACAACTTCCATGGCAACGAGGGCTTTGCCTCACTCATCCTGGGAGGGTTTCTTCATGCTTTGGCAGATGGCACAGCTGCTGCACTGGTTTTGCATCTTCCAAGAGATGCTTGGCCAACTTGTGGAAGAAGTGCCCAGGCCCTCCAAAGTCATATTGTCACAGTCAAAATAGAAGCCCTGAGAGGTAGGTGTAGGAGGCCCACAGATCCAGGTTGATCAGGTGGTTGACACCTCAGTAGAATAATTCTGACAAATCTGGGAGCTCATTGTTGGTCAGCAATAAGGAGCTAACCACAAAAAATGGTGTTGGCTGGTCCTAGAGGTTGTGCCTGGTAAGAAGGTTGGAAAGTAGTTAGAAGGTGGTCAGAGACTGGTTCCATCTAAAGACTGTTGAATAAGATTATGAACTGTTGATGCGCCGCATAGGTTCATTTTATTTCACCTCTGCTTTTCCCCTTAATACCATTTATTTAGGTTCCCCTTGGTTGTTACTGCCCCACTGTCCTTGATAGACTGATGGGGCATATGAGGACTGTAGTTCTACTAGTGGCTTTATTTTACTATGAGGGCTCTGTCCCTAGCTTGTTCTGAAATCAGGTGCTTAGAATAGCAGTCAGAGACATGGTTAGAATCCCCTTGATACTTGGTAGAGACTCAGTTTTATGTTGAGGTAGTGTTGCTTTTCTGAACCTCCGGAAAGGTAATTGCTGCAGGCTACGGTTCTTACTAGTCTTAATGCATTGGTGTAATGTTCATCATTCAGCGAAACTAAGCACCAAGGAATAGTGGAAAGGTTTGGATTTGGAGATTGACTAACATGAGTTTGAATCCTGACTCTGCTACTATATGTTACTCTAACATGTTCTACCTGAAAGTCCTCATTTAAAGAGAGACTAATGGTATTTAATCTTTCAGAGTTGTGAGGATTGATTATAATGTATTTGAAATTCTGTAGCATATAGTGGAAGGTTAGTGTGTGCTAAATTTTTCAAGTGATAGTTTAAAAAAATAGAATTGTAAGTTCATGAGAGACACCAAATTTGATATGAGTTATCTATTAAAAATTTTCTTTAGGAATATCTTTTGTATTGATTTTGTGATCCTCACTTAAAAAACCAAAAACTTTCGAGATGCTGCTCAGGAAAACTATAAGGTTCCCAACCTATCATATTATTTTGTAGAATATGGGATAGAGCTAGAATACATAGGAAAGTGAATATAAATTTCCAAGGTAATTTATATTGATAACACTTAGAATTTCTTTTATCTTAAATTGCTTATACAGAAGCGTCTTGTAGTGTTGTAGTGTTACTTCATTTGAAAAATATTCAGATGTTTACCTGATGATCCATTCTTTGACTTAGAGAAATGCTGAATGAGTAATTGTCTTTAAGCTGTGTACTATCGTAGACTCTTTAATGCATTAAATATGTGACTTAAATGAAAAGTGAGAGTGTACTGTTCTTTGAGAAGAAAATAATGGTTGGCACCAGTTATATTTGATGGAGGAAATCTAATTTGTATTCTTTTCATTTGAATTTTATCAGTTAAGTATCAAAGAATAATTTAGTGTTTTTCTTAGGGATTTTTTTTTTTTTTTTTTTTAGTTTTTATTTATTTAAGTAATCTCTACACCCAGAATGGGGCTCGAACTTATGACCCTGAGATCAAGAGTTGCATGCTCCTCCTACTGAGCCAGCCAGGCGCCCCAGGGCTTATGTTTTTACTTTTAAAAATCTAAATGCTAAGACCTAAACTTTCATTCCAAAATTATAGTTAAAATATTCATCAATTCCTTTTACATAGAATAAAATAATGTTTAAATATTAGTCTTAAGAAGCAAGGTTTTAAAATGGTAAGTAAAAATTAGTCTTTTATTAATGCTAATAAAAATTAGTCTTATAGCCTGTGTATGAAGTGTAGTTCTGCCATATTCCCAGTAGAGAGCAGCACAAACATATTTTTAGGATTTGGAACATTTGAAAAGAAAGATTCTTTGGGGGGAAAATCTACATGACTTGATATATGTAATCCTTATGTTTTAGTTAGGTAGTGGTAGACAAGAAGTATTTGTAATTCTGTATTTTTGAATTCATGTTACTATGTCTAGCAAGTGCATGTACAGAAGTACAGAGCCATACAAACTAAAGCCACCAAAAAACAACTTTCAGATTTCTGACTGTAATTTACTCTGAAATCATAACTCTGGGATTTGGGATACTACATGTCCTATATATATGCTTAGAACTTACATGTAAAGGTTCTTAAACTGTTTTGTGCAAATTTGTAAAGTGAAATGTTCTTTTACTTCTAGAAACACTAAGATTTTTAAAAATTTTTAATTGATTTCTACTGCTAACTATAAAAAAAAATTTAAAAGATACATATATAAGTCATAAATAGCTATAACTTATCACATAACCTTATAAATGTTTATTAAATTTAAAGATTTAAGGTGGGAAAATTATGAAAGTATTTGAATCAAAATTGGTTTTCATATTTTACCTTAGAGGAATCTCTACTCCCTTTTACTACTTTATTCACTAACAGTTTCTGTCTGAAGAGTAAAACACAGTTTGATGAGATTTTGTGCACAGGTGTTCGAGCTGCTTCTCCCCCCGCGCCCCCCCCCCCCGCCCCCCGGGCCCTGCCCCTTTGCTCCTAGAGCAAAAGAGGAATGACTGGCTATGTACGGATTATTTCCTCTTCTGTGGTTAGTAGCATGTTTTACTAATGTCCGATGTGATGTAATTATCTTAAGTATGTGTATATATCATATTCATACTTAAATTTATACATTGGAATTTACTTTTTAAAAATAGAGATATAATTGACATATAATATTAATTTCAGATATACAACACAAGGGCTCGTGTATGTATATATTGAGAAATAGTCACTGATCACAAGTCTAGTTAACATCCATTACCACACATAGTTATAAAATATTTTTCCTTGTGGTTAGAACTTCTAAGATCTCGAGTTTACTTTTAAATTGATACTTAAGATTAGAAAAGAAAATATTTTCATTAATTTGCTCTCATTTCTTTTGCTTTGTTTTGAAATGTGGTTAACATTTTAAAAACATTGCTCCTTGATTTTCTAGTTTTCTCAACCAGAAAAAAAAAATACACATGCAGAAACGTGTTACCTTGGGAAAGTAGGAAGTAGTAAATGGGTTTAGGTTTTATGTACTGTATTGTCAACTCCAAGTACATGGCCATCGTTTTCTACTAGCTTGTGTACTCTTAGAAAACATGGATAACTGTTTCCTTTGTTAAATTCCATAGCACTAATTATAGTGAGTGCTCAGAATAGTAAACAATTTTGACTGTCTGACTCCAGTTTAGACTCCAGATTAAGGGTCTAAAATAGAGTTGCTAACATCTTTGTGCCTAAAAACTGAAAAACTGAACAAATAAGAAAAGCAAACAAAATTTTCCTTCACTATAACCTTAGATGACAGTAAAAGTGAATTGAGGTTGGTAAGGCATTGAATTCATGAGGAAAAAATAGAAATGTGATATAGGTTTATTGTCCTCTAAGACTCTGGGGAAATTTTCTTTCAGGCTTAATAACATTTAGTTATAATTATACACTTAAAAAAGAACCAGAAGTCTCATGTTGGCACCTCCTAAAAACTATCAAAGCCCAAATTTGAGTTCAGTTGGGTTATAGACAATTAATACTTCATAAATTCCTTGATTTTTGGTGAATAAGACCAATGCTTTTAAACAAATAAACCGTTATTTTGCTGTGAGAGCAACTGGAGAACATTATGAAACGTTTTTAAATATATTTTCTTTCTTTCTTTCTTTAAAAAATTTTTTAATATAATTTATTGTCAAATTGGTTTCCATACAACACCCAGTGCTCATCCCAAGTGCCCTCCTCAATGCCCATCACCCACTTTCACCTCTCCTCCACCCCCATCAACTCTCAGTTTGTTCTCACTATTTAAGTCTCTTATGGTTTGCCTCCCTCCCTCTCTGTAACTTTAAATACATTTTCTTTTAAATTTTACCTATATCAAGTACTCCTAAGGAATACTTATCATTCCTAAAGGGAATTTGATAGATTTCTTCTAAGCTCAATCTTGTATAGCAGTTAAGAACTATATTTAGAAAATACTCTTCTGTTGACTTTTCATCCCTCAATTATTATTTTCATACCCAGTTCCTGTAATGTTAATATAGCTAACCAGAACATGATCAAGGTTAAATTGATTTAAATATTGTCATCCAAATGAACATGTACTTTAAAAAAAGGCTTCTATGGTATATTCTTTCTGTCACTGTATATCATAGCATTTAGTCACCATATATATGATGTACTTTTTTTCTCAAAAATAAAGTTTTCAGTAGTTATTAATACATATATACATTAAATAAAAAATACTTATCTGTGGAAATAGTATGGTGAAATTTTAGGTAAAAAGGGTCTATAATTTGGAAATGAGGGAATGTACTATATCCAGTTATAGCTAAGAGGATATTGTTATATTTGTTAGTTTTGTGTTCTCAATATTTTTATTGATGCCTAATTTTTCATTTACTGCTCTTTTGCTAGTATATATGCTTGCAGACACTTATATTTTTATCTCAGTTTTTTAAGTGAATTGTTTTTGTATTGTTCCTATACACTTATTTTTCATGTGTGGATTACATTTATTAAAAAATTAAGTTAGTACTCAGGAAATGTGTCAGTATTGGAAAATTGAAAAGTCACCTGTGTGGGTGTTAAAATCCTTATTTCTCATCTACAAATGAAACCTGATAAATTAGGACTTCTCAAAGTTCTGATGGTATTATCCCCAATCTCAGGAGTGCTCATTTCAAATGATTTCTAACTATAAATAGTAAAGCCCTGTGATGAAATCCTTGAAATTAATTAGCTATCCTCCTCCCACCCCTTTTTTAAAAGGAAACATCCCTGTTCTTTTCTTTGCTTTTAATTGCTAAAAGGAAATTGATTCCTTTCTTAATAATAATTTTTGTGTTTTTTTTCTCTTTTTTGGACAGAGGTTCTAAAAGACTATGTCAAGCCAGATGGGGAATGTTTGGAATTGTTTGCTCGAAATTTACAGCCGGGTTGGACTAGTTGGGGCAATGAAGTTCTCAAATTTCAACACATGGATTATTTTGTTGCTCTGGAGTCTAGAAGCTGACTGTGGTCTTAAAGTTGTGATTTTCTTCAGTTTTTCCCCACCCCTTCTTCCTTCATTCTAACTGATTGTTCCTTTTCTTACCAACCAGTATGCTTAGAAATGTAAACAGGACTTGGTTTTTCTGCAAAAGACCATAAGTGACTAGTCTTTATGTAATTTTGAGATGAATTTACTTCAGTTGCATTAGTATTCCCCATTATTCCAGATTCACTGTAAATAAAAAGGCAAGCAGTTAGAAAAACGACAAGACTTTGTTATTGAAAAAGTTCAGAAAGCATGCACTGTGGACCAGAGGTCATAATTCTGCCCATGGATATGTTTTGTTTGGCCCTATGGTGTTGTAAAAAAAATTTAAACCACCATTCTAAAAAATGAGGGAATTTCACATAAAGTCTAGATTTCTGCTTTTCTTTAAACATCAGAAGCTCTGGCTGCACTGTGGTCTGTATTCTTTCCTGGCATCAGCAAGTAGGAACCACTGGTAGCAGCTCACTTGGGAAGGGACCTGTGTTTTGCAGTTTACTATAGTTAACACTTGCTCCGTGCTACTCACTTGTGTTGTCTACTTGGCCCCTTTGCAACCTAAACTTATGACCTTCGGTATACTGTTACGTTCTGGAAAAAATACTGAAAGACCTACCAATCATCATTGTGTTGTGTTTATGAAACATTTTAGAGGGTTTTAAATTGCATTCAAGGTCACTTTTCAAGTGCTTCTTAGTTTTGCTTTGTTTTCTAGGAGAATATTTAAGAAATATTTCTTATAAAAATGTCAGAAAATAAACAGTGCTTACGATTTAAAAGATATATTATTTACAGATTTTCCACAAATATTTCTTTAGTAAGTAAAATATTTTTACTGAAATGATTCTTTGAAAGGCATGCTGATTTATTATGTATAATCTTTTTTCAAATTGAGATATAATTTCACATAAAATTCTCCAGTTTTTAGTATAGCATTCGATGAGTTTAGAAAATGTATATACAGTTGTCTATCTACCACCATAGTCATAATATAGAACATTTTCTTCACCTCCAAAACTCATGTGCCCAATTACAGTCATTCCCTTCCTCCCACCCCTGGCCCTTGGTAAACAATGATTTGTTTTCTACCATTAGTTTTGCTTTTTTAGAATTTCATGTAAACAGAATCATAGAACATGTAATCTTTTGTGTCTGGCTTCTTTCCCTTAGCATTTTGACAAAAGTATTTATACAATTTACAGCTTTTTTATAAATATTTATCTGCTAAGTAAAATGTTAGATTGAAATGATTATATGACAAAATTAATTCATTTACTGATTTTGCCAAAGGGAAGTGTTATTTTTGAAGTTTGTTCATTCTTTGAGTGTGTGAATATGGTAATATAGGCTTAACTTTGTATTTATAGGGATACTCTAACTTGTTACAGAAATGGAAAAAGGTATTAAACTTGAAGCAAACCTCTCCAAACCTCATTTGAAACTCTTTCCAGCTTCTTGTAGTATTTATAGATTTTATATAGTTTGTGGAAACATTTTATCCTCACCAAGTTTTTGGACTTTTATTTTTGCATCACAAATCCTGATACTTGAGAGAAAAAGAGAATTTTTATTCACTCAGTCTGGTATTCAAAACACAGAAGTTTGTTTTTTTTGTTTTTTTAAGAAACAGTGGTTCTTGTCTTACCTCTGCTCCTAAGGTGTACAAACTCTGGGCCTTGTTTGTAATTCCTGTTTAAGTGTTGGGCTCTTTTTTGAACAAAGGATGATTCTGGAAAACGGAACAGTCACATGCCATGTGGGAACAAAAAAGCCAGACTAAGATTAACCTTTGACTTCATTACCAGAGTTTAGCCAACTGACCTAATGAACTTTATTATCAAATTTATTTAATAAGATATTTTCATTCAGAGATTTTTATATTACCTTTAAAACTTCTTAGGATTTTCTTTTCTATCATATTTTTTTACAGACTTAAATTCTTTTAGGATGCTTGGAAATGCTCAGTCAAAGGGATAGACCCTATTACTCAGCCTTTATTTGTATCCTCTAGTCAAAGTTTGACTTAGTTTCTTTCAGTTTCTTGGCCACTTTAGGCAAGGGCCTCTTTTGTATAGATGGTAATAAGTTCAGTGTAGCAGTCAGTGCATTCTGAAGCCAACTTGCTTAGGTTTGAACCCCAACTTTTTCAGCTAGTAGCTTAAGACTTTGAGAAAGTTAGTTAAATCTCTATGCCTTAGCCTCTTCATCCATAGAAATGGGCAATAATAATAGTTATCTCTCTTTAAAAAAATTTTATTTATTTTTGATAGAGAGAGACAGAGCAGAAGTGGGGGAGGGGCAGAGAGAGAGGGAGACACAGAATCCGAAGCAGGCTCCAGGCTCCGAGCTGTCAGCACAGAGCCCGACGTGGGGCTTGAACTCACACACCTCAAGATCATGACCTGAGCCAAGTCAGACGCTTAACCGACTAAGCCACCCAGGTGCCCCTATAATACTTACCTCTTAAGTTGTTATGAGGATTAAATGAGTTGATACACGTAAGGAACTTAGAACTGGACTTGGAATATTTTAAGTGATCAATAAATGTTTGAACTGCTTGCGTATTTTTCAGTTTCAGGTCAAAAAGGTTTTCTATCACAATCTCTACTCAAATTCAGGAGATTCACCTGAATACTCTCCATAGAGTTTTTCTGTCTGAACATCATATTTTCTTGATCTTTTTCTTGAGATCAGATTTCCTAGCTTGTACCTGGTTTCTTACATGAGGAAGATTTGAAATCCATCATTCCCATTGTGGTCCTGCCTAAAAACAAGTAACTAAAAACAAATTAAAACAAAGGCCATATTTAGTGTTGGGCTTCAGCTCTTGATTGTGTACTGCCATGCTGACTCTGAACTTCATAGTTACTCTGCATTGTTCTTTGATGACTTCCATAGGTGGTTAATTGGTGGCCTTTCTGATGTTTTTTCTACATTCAGAGACTTTAGGCTCATGTCATGTTAATTTTGGTTCAAAATAGATCTCTTACACTTTGCTAGATGATCTGTTACCCTTTATAGGAACTTGGTTTTTATGTGCAACCGCTGTGGACTGAATGTTTGTACCCTTCCAAAATTCATATGCTGAAACCCTAACCCTCAAGTGATGGTACTTAGGGGTGTGGCCTTTGGGAAGCAATTAGAGTTAGATTAGGTCATCACGGTAGGGCCCTCATAATAGGATTAATGGCTTTATGGAACCTCACTCTGCATGCACACACCAAGAAGAGGCCAGGTGAGGACAGAACCAGGAAGAGAGCTCTCACCAAGAACCTGACCATGCTGGCATCCTGATCTTGAGCTTTGACCCTCCTGAACCCTGAAGAATAAATGTTTATTCAGCCTGGAACTGACTGAGACAGCCACCAAAGGGATTTTCTAGTTGATAAGGTAAAGACCAAGTAAATAAGGCCTTTTTCTTCCAATGGTCTGAAAGGCACCAGTGGGGAATAGGATTTTTCTCTTGGATGTCAACGTTTTCGAGAGGCGACCATTACTGTGGGCTGGTTGTTTTCTTGGAAGAGGACAGAGAGTTTAGTCCATGACTTAGGTCTGGGCCTGGCTTTAATTGCTCCCTTTGCTCTGTCCTTGTTATAGGCTCTATTTACTCTGTCCTATTCTAGTTCTTCCAATTCTGTGACTCAAACTCATTTTTATCAGAAACCCTAAACATACCTTTTCAGGTTTGGTACCCTAGAGACATATCTTTAGTGAATTTTTATATATTCAGCTTTAGTGAGACTTTTGGTTTTTTCTTGATAGTGATTCAGAGGAGGATTATAATTACATTAAAGGGGCTTTCCTTCCCTGAAGATGCTCTCCAGTTCACCTCATTTGACTCCTATCATGCACCATTGGCCTACCACACTCTGGGAAGCACCACAGTGCTGTTGGCATAGCTCTCTGGTTATCAGAGTTCTTGTACTTCAGTTATGTCACTTTACCCTCAAAGCAGTTTTATGAAGTTGTAGTTATAATGAAGGAACAGGTTCATAGAGGCTAGCTGACATGGCTAATAAGCGATAACTAAGACTTGAATTCTGATTCCTAAATTAAGGCACTTTATGTTGTATCATGTTTGCTAATGAACCTGAGATCTTAATAATAGGCTCATTAGCTAATAATCAGAGGATCTGTTGGGTGGCCTGAAGCGATTTAGAATGGTTTATATATAATGATCCAAACAAACCTTTCTCAATATATGATATCACCAGTCTTGAGTTTTTAACACAGTATTTTTTGTTAGAGATTTTAGTGACATGGGTTGAACTAATAGCCCGAGTTCCACTCAGAATCACTCAGAATCAGACGAGCTGTTAAACCCGTTGACATAAGCCATTAGCACATTTACCATGCATTCATGTGTCCCTCAATCAGGTTAGGCATTTTAAGCTCACATTTTAAAGGAAACTCTTCTGCAGAATATAGAATTGGATTTGAAGGCAGCTATTCAAGTGGTTAGAAAGGAGAGATTAAATAAGGTAAGTACAGGTGCAAATTATTATATGTACCATGGTGACCTGTTGTCAGTGTTTGGATGTACGGACCAACCCAGAACTCTGTAGATGGTTTTAATTAAATTCATGGTTCTATTGACTAGTCTCCTCCAGCTTGAAAGCAAGTCAGAATACCATGATAACTCCACAATCAACCTTTCCCTCTAAATATTACTAGGGGTTTACCTAAATCTTCTGGGGCTTCTGGGAACTTGAGGAGAACCTCTTGGACTTTTTCAGTAGCAGTCCAAGTCCTTGGGACTGTATAAAAACAAATTTATCTCTAGGGGTGGAGAACATGAGGAAAAAATTTTTTTCATTCACCATTTACTTTTTCCAGTTAGGCTTTGGCCTGATTATCAGATAACTGTGACACAACATGGGACAAGTTTGGACGACAGCTAAGGCAAATGAATGGTCACTTGTAGTATTAAAATCATTTTTGGTCACTATCTTTAACAAAAAATATAAGGCACCCAGTTTGATTTTTAGCTTCTTCTCCTAAAATCACCCTCATACATCCTGATTATTAGTCAAACTGGACTGTTTGTTGTTATTTAAATTTAGGAGTCTCTACTTTTGCTCATGGATTTTCCTCAGTCAGAAAAAAAGACTAGGCTGTGGGATCAGCTGGATCTATGTATTGAGTCTTGATATTTATCTTCTGAGTGTCTGAATAAGTATTTAACTATGCTATCCTGTTTTCTGAGGAATAAGAAGGGTAATCTCTAGACCTAGTAGGATTATTATGAAGTGAAGTAACATATGTGAAGGTATCTAACATAGGACCTGGTACCTAGAAGTTATTCAATGTATATGCTTATTTCTCTGTATTTACTGCCTTCCTGGCAACACCTTTTATTTCATGATCCACTTTTTTTTTTCTTTCTAAAGGGAGGCTTTTATACTTGCCCTTAGAGTCATTTTCCACATATATGGATTATCCAGATAGGTTTTTTCTCACATTTATCATGAAAACAGAAAGTGGTTTATTCTTTAGGTGGCTCACTGAAAACAAACAAACAAACAAACATATAGATGAATTCATATCCTCTTGAATACATTGTGGGAGGTAGGAAAAATTTTTATTTATGTTTCTCATACCAGCATATACCTAGAACTGCCAATAATTAATGAATGAATAAACTGACTCTTGGCCTCAAGTATCTTTGAGTTAGGTAAGACTCATGTAAGAAACCATTAGAACATAATAAACCACAGTATACAGTCAAAGACTAAAGGATGGAATAGGTGGAAAGTGATGCACAAGTTTAGAGAAGCAGATCACTTAGAGATCACTAAGCAATATGAGAAACAGAGAATAGGAAACAAGTCTTGATTAAATTTTGGTTTATTTTCTAACTGTAGGAGTAACTGTGATGATGTTAGTAGACAGTAGGCAGCTAAAATGTGTGAGTTCAGAGAAGTTACAAAGAAAGCATTCTGTTCTTTCTAGATTGTAAACTTTAAAATTTTTTTCTCCAGAAATCCAGAGGATATTAGTACATGCAGTTTATTTGATCAATTTAATAGAACTAGAGGCTAAATTAACTGAAGCTTTTTTACCTGCTTCTCTAGATCTTCTACCTTTTGAATGAGAATGTTATTTGGGCATCTTTTCTAGAGTTGTCTAGCAGGATTATATTTTAAATGTTTATTTATTTTGAGAGAGAGAGAGAGAGCATGAGTGGGAGGGATAGAGAGAGGGAGAGAGAGAATCCCAAGCAGGCTCCACACTGTCAGCATAGAGCTTGACATGGGGCTCTATCTCATGAACTGAACTGTGAGATTATGACCTGAGCCGAAATCAAGAGTTGGAAGCTCAACCAACTGAGCCACCCAGGTGCCTCTTGTAGGATTATTTTTATGATTCTATAGCTGTATTGAGGTATAATTGATACAAATTGTGTATACTTATAATGGATAGTTTAATGAGCTTTGACTTATGTGTGTACCTGCAAAGCCACCATCACAAACAAGATAATAAACATGTTATCATTATCTCCCAAGATTTTGTCAAGGTCCTATATAATCCATCTACCATAACTACCCCTCTACATTTTATCCCTAGGCAATCACTGATCTGCATTCTGTACCGTGGAGTTGTGTGCGTTTTCTAGAATTGTACATAGATGCCCTAACAAATTAACACAATCATAATGGCTTAAAAAAACACTCATTATTAGTTTACAATTTTGTAGGTCAGAATTCTGGCAATCTCACCTGGGTCACTGCCTAGGATCTCAGAACACCAAAAACAAGGTGTTGGCTGGGCTGAACTCTTATCGAGGCTTTAGGGAAAATCCATTTTTAAGGTCATTCAGGTTGATAGCCCAATACGGTTCTGTTTCCTTGATAGCTGTCAGCTAGGGATCAACTCTCAGTCCTTGTCCATGGCTCCCTCTATCTTCAAAGTCACAATAGCACTTTCAGTAACTAGCCTTCGACTCTAACTTCTCCATGTGCTGTCATCTAGAGAAAATTCTCTGCTTTTAAAGGGCATTTATGCTTAGATTAGACCCACTTGAATAATCTCCCTTTTGTGAGTGTTAAAGTCATTATATTCACAGGTTCCAACCAAATTCAAAGGGGAGGAGACTTTACAGTTGTGAAGCTCTTTGGGAGTCTTTCTTAGAATTTTGCCTACCATGGGCCCAGCCTCTGGCCCCCAGAATTCCATGTCTGTCTCACATGTAAAATACATTCAGCCCTTCCCAAGGTTTGCAAGGGTATCATTTCATTATAGCATGAATTCAAAGTCCATGATCTCATCTAAATTTCATCAACTTAAAAGCCCCAAATCTCATCATTTAAAAAAATCTAAATCAGGTTAGAACAGAAGCTTCTGGTATAATCCATTAAGTACAGCTTCTGGGAAAATTTCCTCTCCATTTGTGGACCTGTGGAACTCAAGAAACAAGTGACCTGCTTCTAACACAACCAACATACAATAGCGGGACAGTTAAAGCATTAGAGTTATAGCTATTCTAGTTAAAAAAGAAGATATGGGAAAAAAAATGGCCTTACTTAAATCCAAATCAGTCTGAAAATCTAGCCAGGTGAACTCTAGGCAGACTTCCTTGATTAGAATTCAATATAAGTTTAGTAAGGCCTGGCAATAACCCTGGCTCCCAGCACTTAGGGCTCTTGGCTCCACCCTCTGAGCTATGGTTCATCTCTCTTGGCTTTGGTTTTCATCCTTTGTGTCATCCTTCCTTTTCTGTGAAAGGTAGCATGTGTTTACAGCTGACTACTTTTATCAGCCTGCTTCCTGGCAGTATAATTGGAGTATAATTGACAGCTTTCTTTTAATTTTATACTCTCTCCCTTTCAGCCTAAGCTGGTATAATTTCTGCTGCTCTAAAATTCTCAAGAACCTTGTGGACCTTGTTTCGAATTCAAGGGGATTCACTCATCAGACAAGAGCCAGATCCACAGATTTTGAAAAGATAATCCCTTCTCTTTTTTTGCCTTTTCCTGAAACGACTGAGGGCCAATCCTCTTAAACTTCCTTGAGTCCTCTTGGTTGGTTGAGAAGATCTATTAGGAATACCCTTCATCTCTCTGAAGGATTTTTTGTATGCCTGAATACTCTGGCCTTTTAATCTTTCCAAGGTTTCATCAAAGGGTTGGACAGTCACCCACCCAGCCATTTCTTTATGCCATGATTTCAGAAGCACTCTCTTACTTTTAGCATATTTTGCCACCTGGAAAGGCCAAGAATTTCCTAAATCAGCATCTTGATTCCTTAAGACGCTTCCCCTCAGTTTATCTCCTCTTGAATTTTACTATAAGCAGCAAGAAGAAACTAGGAAGCACCTTCAACGCTTTGCTTGGACATCTTAGCTAAATATTCAAGTTTATGACTTTTGAATTCTGCTTTCCACATAACTGCAGGATATGATTTGGCTACATATTATGCCTTTATATAACAAGGATTTCCCTCCCCTAGTTTCCAGTGACATGTTCCTTACTTCTTCTGAGCTCTCACCAGCATCATCTTTAACTGCCACATTTCTACTCATAGTTTGTTCAGGACTTCAGTCATGCTCCTCCAAATTCTTCCAGTCTATGCCCCCTGCCCAGTTTCAAAGTCACATTTTAGGTATTACCACAGCATCCCATATCTAGGTACCAGAGTGTGTGTCACTGTTTTTTTTTTTTTTGTTGTTTTTTGTTTTTTGTTTTAGTTATCGTGTAACAAATTACCACAGACATAGGGATTTAAAACCATCTTTTTTTTTTTTTTTTTTTTTTTTTAATCTCACAAATCTGTAGGTAAGAATTCTAGGTGGGCTAGACTGGATTCTTGGCCTATGGTCTCAAGGCTAAAAGCAAGGGGTTGGTCAAGCTGGACTCTTATCTGGAGGCTCTCAGGAAGAATCTGCTTCCAACTTCATTCAGATGGTTGGAAGAATTCAGTTCCACGTGGTTGTAGGACAGGTCACTTGTTTCCTTGCTGGGCCATAGCAGTGGTTGCTCTCAGCTTGCGGAAGCTGCACTCCCATCCACTTTCAGAACCAGCAGCAGTGTGTCAAATCCTTCTTGTGCTTCTGATCGCTGCTATCAGCCGGAGAAAAGGCTCTGCTTTTACAGGACTTATGTGATTAGGTTGGTCCAGCTGGATAATATCCCTTATTATATAGCATAATCATGGGAGTGATATTTCCTATTCACAGGTTCCACTCACAGTCCAAGAAGAGGGGATTCTACTGGGTTACTGGGGCTCAATTAAGAAAATTCTTAAAATTTTCCTACATTAATTTTTTTGGTAGGCCTTTGTGGTGTTTTTAGTGTGGGGAAATTATAAATAAAGTCTCTGTGAGCATTTGTATGTGAATTTTGGTATAGATCTATGTGTTCATCTCTTTTGGATATATACCTCAGGGTGGAATGTCTGGGTCATATGGTAGGTATAAGTTTAACTTTTTAAGAAATAGTGTATTCCAAAGTGATTGTATTATTTTATATTCTCTACAAGCAGCAAATGAGAATTCCTGTTTACATCCTTGTCAATGCTTGTTATGGTCATTTAGATTTTAGCTATTACATGAAGTAATAGCTCATTGTGGCTTTAATTTGTATTTTCCTAGTGACAAATGATTTTTAGCCTCTATCCATGTACTTATTTGCTATCTGTATATCTCCAGTGAAGAATCTGTTCAAATCATTGCCTGTTTTTTATTTGGTTGTTTGTTTTTATATTATTGAGTTGTAAGTGTTCTTTATATATACTTGATACAAGTTCTCTGTTTAATAGGTTTTTAAGATGTTTTTTCCTAGTCTGAGATTTGCCTTTTAATTTTCACAGCAACGTCTTTTGTTTGTTTTAAAGTTTTTTTTTTTTTTTTTTTTTTTAATTATAGGTTCACAGGAAGTTGCAGAAATATATGTAGGGAGGTCCTGTGTACCCTTTATCTAGTTTCCCCCAATGGTAACATCTTGCATCTTGAATAACTGTTGTACAATATCAAAGTCAGGAAATTGACATGGGAACTATCCACAGAGCTTATTTAAACTTCACCAGTTTTACATGGACCAGTGTGTGTATAGGGCTGTGCAGTTTCATCACACATGCAGATTTGTGTAATTATCACCATTGTCAAGATACACAACTCTTACATCCAGGAATTAGGACATGTATATCTTTGGGGTGCTATTATCCTGCCTGTTGCTGGTTACAAAATATTGTTGGAATTTTCATAGGGATAAATTAAATCTATATATCAATTTAGGAAAAATTGATGGATTTACTATATTGAATCTTTAAAACCCTGCTATAGCTCTCTGTTTATTTGGGTCTTCTTTGAATTTTTTAAACAGTATTTTGTAATTTTCAGCATACAGATCCTTGCATGTTTATTTATTTTTTTTTTTCACTTTTAGTTCTACTTATGTTTATCACTGCTAACCTGTCTTCCTCAATCCCATACCACACTGCCACCCCACTGTACATGCTGTGGTCAAATTTACACCTAAGCGTTTCATTTTCTTTGGCACAATTGTAAATGGTATTGTGTTTTAAATTTTAGTTTCTGCATGTTTTTGTTACTAAATAAAATGTGATTAATTTTCGTGTGTTGATTTTGTATCCTGTGACCATTTATTAGTTGTAGAATTTTTTTGTGTGTGAATTCCTCTAGACAGTTCTTTCTCTCTCTGTCTCTCTCTCCCTCCCCATTTTCTTCCCTTGCCTTTCCTTGCCTTCCCTTGCCTTTCCTTTTCCTCCCTTTCCCTCCCCTCCTTTCCTCTCCCCTCTTTCCCTTCCATTTTCTTTCTAAATATTTTTTTTAATGTTTATTTATTTTTGGGAGAGAGACACAGACAGAGTGTGAGCAGGGGAGAGGCAGAGAGAGAGGGAGACACGGAATCTGAAGCAGGCTCCAGGCTCTGAGCTGTCGGCACAGAGTGCAATGTGGAGCTTGAACTCACAGACCGTGAGATCATGACCTGAGCCAAAGTTGGACGCTTAATCAACTAAGCCACTCAGTCGCCCCTAGGGAGCTTTTAATTATAAATTCATCTAATAGTTATGGGATTATTCACATTATCTATTTCGTGTTGGTAGTTTTTTGATAATTTGTGGTTTTTGAGGAATTGATCTATATCTTGTAAGTTGTATAACAGTGTCTTTTATTTTTTATTTATTTTTTTCAACATTTATTTATTTTTGGGACAGAGAGAGACAGAGCAAGAACGGGGGAGGGGCAGAGAGAGAGAGGGAGACACAGAATCGGAAACAGGCTCCAGGCTCTGAGCCATCAGCCCAGAGCCCGACGCGGGGCTCGAACTCACGGACCGCGAGATCGTGACCTGGCTGAAGTCGGACGCTTAACCGACTGCGCCACCCAGGCGCCCCTAACAGTGTCTTTTAAAGAGAAAATATTGACAAAGTTCTGTTTGTGTTTTTTTTCCCTTTTTTTAGTTTGTGATTTTTGTGTCCTATTTAAAAAAATCTTAACTAAACCCAAGATCATTAACATTTTCTATTATTTTTTCTTCTAGAAGTTTTATACAATTTGGTTTGTGATCTGTTTACAGTTATTTTTATGTATAGTGTGAGGTAAATGTCAACATTTATTTTTTTCCAAATGTATAACCAGTTCATACGGCACTAATTGTTGATAAATCTTTCTTTTCTGCTACTGAATTGCCTTGGCATCTGTCAAAACAATTGACAGAGATATATGTGTCTATTGTGAGATTCTTAGTTTTGTTTCATTTTGTTTTGTTTTTATTTTTATTTTCATTTTTGAGGGGATGGGCAGAGAGAGAGAGAGAAAGAATCTTAAGCAGGCTCCACATTCAGTGCAGAGCCCCATTTAGGGCTCGATCTCAGGACCTTGGGGTTATGACCTGAGCTGAAATTGAGACCTGAGCTGAAATTGAGTCTGATGCTGAACTGACTGAGCCATTCAGGCACTCCAGTTTTGTTCCATTAAGCTATGCCTTTATTTATGCCACTTCCACACTATCTTGATTACTATAGTTTATAAAACATCTTGAAATCAGATATGATCAGTCCACAAACTTTGTTGTTGTTGTTGGTTTGGGGCATCACTTAAGAGGTACTATTTTTTATTTGTAAAATTTGCATTTAAAAAAATTATTAGTAAGGGTCACCTGGATGGCTCAGTCAGTTAAGCATCTGCGTTTTGATTTCAGCTCAGGTCATAATCTCGTGGTTCATGAATTTGAGCTCTGCATTGGGCTCTGTGCTGATAGTGCTGAGCCTGCTTGGGATTCTCCCCCTCTCTCTCTGTCTCTCAAAATAAATAAATAAACTTAAAAAAATTATTAGTAAAATAAAACATTTAAAAATACTAGGCCATTTGTATTTCTTTCATGAATTATCAACAGTTCCTTTTGATTACCCATGACTTCTGGTGAGGCATTCATATTTTCAAATTAATTTTTCTAAGCTTTATAATATAGAAATTTAGAACATACACAAAATAAGAGAATGATATAATGAACCTTTATATACCCATCATTCAAATTCAACAATTATCAACCTGTGACCAGTTTTGATTACTTTATACCCCTGCCCACTCCTCCCACCTGGACTATTAAAAAGACAATCCCAGACATCATATTATTCTATCCATGGTGTCCTAATTCTACAGATGAGTAAAGTGAGATTCAGAGAATTCAAATGATTTAGTCAAAGTCACACTGCTAATAAGTGGCAAAACTGGGACCTGAACCCCAGTCTGTTTCACTCCAAAACCCACACTTTTATTTGTTTATTTTTAAACGATTTATTGAAGTGTGATTGACATGTAAAAACTGATTCATCTTTAATGCGTACAACATAGGAGTATGGGGGTAAAGTATACATCTGTGAAACCATCATCACTATCAAGGCCATAAACATATCCATCACCTCCCAAAGTTTCCTCCTACCCTCTTTTTTTTATTATTATTATTAGTAGTAGTAGTAATAGTAGTAGCAGTAGTAGTAGTATTGTGTGTTGTGTGTGTGTGTGTGTGTGCGCATTTGTGTGTGTATTAGAACATATTCCTCCTGTATCTCCTACTCCCCTTCACCTGTTTTGCTAGCCTCCCACACCCTCCCCTCTGGCAACCATCAGTTCTCTGTATTTACAGTTCTGATTCTGACTTTGTTTATTCATTGTTTTTGTTTTTTTAGATTCCATTTATGAGTAGAATCATATGCTATTTGTCTTTCTCAGTCTGACTTATTTTACCTAGTATAATACCCTCTAGATAATATCCAAATTGTCTCAAGTGCCACGATCTCATCCTTTTTTGGTTGTGTAATATTCCATTGTGTATATACATCACATTTTCCTTATCCATTCATCTACTGATGCACACTTAGTTGCTTCCGTCTTGGCTGTTGCAAAAAATGCTGCATTAAATATATGGAGATGCATATATCTTTTCTAATGGTGTTTTCATTTTCCCTGGGTAAATGCAGTAAAACCTTGGTTTGAGAGTGTAATTTATTCCCGAAACATGCTTGTAATCTAAAGCACTTGTATATCAAAGTGAATTTCCCCATAAGAAATAATGGAAACTCAGATGATTTGTTCCACAACCCAAAAATATTCATACAAAAATGATTAAAATACTGTAATATAATACAAAATAATAAAATACAGAATATAAACAAAAATAAACAAATTAACCTTCAGTCACTTTTGAAAATCTTCATGGCTGGTGCAGAGAGAGGAGGGTTATTGTGTAGGATGACTCACTATCACTAATATATGTTGGCTACAGTAGAGTATTAATAAACTCTTGTCATATACTGTATTTAATGTAACTGGCAATAAGGCAGCAGAGGAAAGGGTCTATATCGGTAGGAAGCCTGACCTAGAATGAAGCAAAGCATTCTTAACCTTACTCTTGTATGGTAAAACAAAGGACTTTCCATAAGTTCTTTGAAGTGACAAAAAATACAGTAGTGCCAGTTGTGGGCAACTTCCAAAGTTCTGAAAAATCACTGATTTCTGCCAAACACCACGGCCTGCGACTGAGCGTCTGAGCATGAAAGATGATCACCCACAATCTCGCAAAGAGAAAGAACCATTGCCTCAGTTGTGATCATGTGATGTTTGGCGTCACGTACTGCTTGTATTGCAAGACATTGCTTGTTTTATCAAGTTAAAATTTATGTTTCCTTGTTTGTGGAACGCTCACAGAACAAGGTTTTACTGTACCCACTAGAGGAATTATTGGATCATATGGTAGTTCTATTTTTAATTTTTTGAGGAATATCCATACTATTTTCTAAAGTGGCTGTACCAATTTACATTCCCACCATCAGTGTACAAGGGTTCCTTTTTCTCCACATCTTGCCAACACTTGTTTCTTGTCTTCTTGATTTTAGCTTTCTAACGGTGTGTGTGTGTGTGTGTGTGTGTGTGTGTGTGTGTGTGTGTGTGTGTATTTCATTGTGGTTTTGATTTGCATTTCTCTGATGATGAGTGATGTTGAGCATCTTTTCATGTGTCTGTTGGCCATGTATGTCTTTTTTGGAAAAATACATGGTATGATTTCAGTCTTCTTAAATTTATTGAGGCTCATTTTCTTGCCTAACAAGTGATCTGTTTTGGAGAATGTTCCATGTGCACTTGAAAAGAATGTTTATTCTGTTGTTTTGGATAAAATGTTCTGTTATGTTTTGATCATCTGGTTTAATGCGTCATTCAAAGATGTTGTTTCCTTATTGATTTTCTGTCTGGATGATATATCCATTGATGCACATGGAGTGTTAAAGTCCCCTACTATTATTGTATCACCATCAGTTTCTTCCTTTATGTCCATTAATGTTTGCCTTATGTATTTAGGTGCTGCAGTGTTGGGTCTATAGATATTTATAATTGTTATATCCTCATGTTAGATTGACTCCCTTATCACTATGTAATGCTTTTGTCTCTTGTTATGGTCTTTGTGTTAAAGTCTGTTTTGTAAGATATAAGTATTGTGACCCCAGCTTTTTTTTTTTTCACTTGCATTTGCATGGTGAATGTTTTTCTATCCCTTCACTTTCAGTCTGTATGCATCTTTAGGTTTGAGGTGAGTCTCTTATAGGCAGCATACAGGTGAGTTTTGTTTTATTCTTATAGGCAGCATACAGATGCGTTTTAGTTTATTCTGTCACTCTTTGTCTTTTGATTGGAGCATTTAGGATATTTACACTTAAAGTAATTATTGATAAGTATATACTTATTGGCATTTAAAAATTCTGTTTTCAGCTCTTCTTTATTCCTGAAGCTAAAATGAATAGGTTTCTGGATGGCAAATAGATGCAAGTTAGTCTTTCATTTTTCAAAGAGAGTGGGCCCTCACGTGGCACAGTGAAAGTGGCATGGGATCTTGCAGTTAGGAGGTTGGCATACAAATCTCAATTCTACCTGTAAGAATACCTCGTTTGTAGAAAAAACCAACTTTATAGTGTTATTGGGGGGTCTGAAGGAGAAATGCCTAGGGAAATACTTCATAATGCTTGTTAGTTGTATTTTTTATTTTTTATTATTGTGAGAACACAGAATTATTTTAGCTACCTGAAAGTCTTGAAAAACAGGTATTAGGAAGGGCAGATTTATATTTTTGATTATATTTTGTAATTCTGATTTAAGGTTATCTTCAATTTCTCAATATGTGGAAAAAGAGAAACCTTAAATTGGAGGTACCCAAGGCAATATTTAATTTCCCCTTATCTAATAGGATATCAAAGTAATACAGCCTCTTGGCCTCTGTACTCCAGTCATGAACCTCACATCCACTGAATCCTGAACAGGAAAGTGAGAGGAGCTACTCTGTCATTTCCAAAGACACCTCTCCTGGGGGGCCTGAGCATCTAAGCACAGGAATCCATGCCTCAGGTTAAGAACCATCCAGTGGGGCAAAACACAAATGCTGCTTTAAATTATGTTCTTTGTGGAGTAGCCCTTGATATAGATTGCTTTTTATCCCTCCAAGATGAAAAGAGCTGGGGAAGAGCCTGACCTCAAGAGTTTTTTAAAACAAATTCCTCCATGGGAATGCAAGCTGGTGCAGCCTCTCTGGAAAACAGTATGGAGGTTCCTCAAAAAACTAAAAATAGAACTACCCTATGACCCAGCAATTGCACTACTAGGCATTTATCCACGGGATACAGGTGTGCTGTTTTGAAGGGACACATGCACCCTTATGTATATAGCAGCACTATCAACAATAGCCAACATATGGAAAGAGCCCAAATGTCCGTTGATGGATGAATGGATAAAGAAAATGTGTGTGTGTATATATATATACACATATATATATATGTGTGTGTGTATGTATATATATATATACACACACACATACATATATATGTGTATATATATATATATACACACACATACATATATATATATATACATACACACACACACACACACACACACACACACACACACACAATGGAGTATTACTCAGCACTCAAAAAGAATGAAATCCTGCCATTTGCAACTATGTGGATGGAACTGGAGGGTATTATGCTAAGTGAAATTAGTCAGAGAAAGACAAAAATCATATGACTTCACTCATATGAAGACTTTAAGAGTCAGAACAGATGAACATAAGGGAAGGGAAACAAAAATAATATAAAAACAGGGAGGGGGACAAAACAGAAGAGGCTCATAAATATGGAGAACAAACTGAGGGTTAATGGAGGGGTTGTGGGAGGGGGGATGGGCTAAATGGGTAAGGGGCACTAAGGAATCTACTCCTGAAATCATTGTTGTACTATATGCTAACTAATTTGGATGTAAATTTAAAAAAATAAAAAATAAAAATAAAATAAATAAATAAAAAATAAAACAAATTCCTCCAAGGGGTACCTGGGTGTCTCAGTCAATTAAGTGTCAGGTCATGATCTCATGGTTGTGAGATTGAGCCCTCAGTCTGGCTTCACACTGATCATAGAGCCTGCTTGGGATTTTCTCTCTCTCTCTCTGTCTCTCTGTCTTTCTCCCTCCCTCGCTCTTTCTCTCTCTCTCCTTCTGCCCCTCTCTCCCTGCTTGCACGCAATCTCTCTCTCTCCCTCTGCCCCTCTCCCCTGCTTGCGTGCATTCTCTCTCTCTCTCTCAAAAAAAAAAAAAAATTCCTCCAAGAAGAATGTGACATCTTGGTAAGAATTAGGATGGAAAGAGTAAGCAGTCCCTTCCTATCGAGATCTTCTCTTGGCTCATGACCTGTGATTATCTTGGTTTGCTCCAGATCTATTGTTTATTTGGAAACTGATGAGTGTGACAGTTTGAAATCTTGACAGGCAACACTTTTTTCCTTTTTTAAAAATCATTTTCTTTTTTTTCATCATGATAGTGTACTCTTTAACCCCCATCTCTTATTTCCCCCATCTCCCCACCTACCTCCCCTCTGGTAACCGTTCGTTTGTTCTTTATAGTTAAGAGTCTGTTTCTAGGTTTGTCTCTCTCTTTTTTTCTTTCATTTGCTTGTTTGTTTTGTTTCTTAAATTACACATATGAGTGAAATCATATGATGTTTGTCTTTCTCTTACTGACTTATTAACTCATCCATGTTGTTGCAAATGGCAAGATTTCATTCTTTTTTATGGCTGAATAATATTCCATTGTATATATACCACATATTTATCCATTCATCTATTGATGGACACTTGGGCTGTTTCCATCATTTGGTCATTGTAAATAATGCTGCTATAAACATAGGGGTGTATGTATCCCTTTGAGTCAATGTATTTGTATTTTTTGGGTAAATACCTAGTAGTGTGATTGCTGGATTGTAGGGCAGTTCTATTTTTAATTCTTTAAGGAATCTACATATAGTGTTTTTAAGGAACCTCCATACAGTTTTCCGCAACGGCTGCATCAGTTTGCATTCCCATTTTTTTCTCCACATCCTTACCAACACTTGTTTCTTGTGTTTTTGATTTTACCCATTTTGACATGTGTGAAACAATGTGTCACTGTGGTTTTTCTTTACATTTCCCTGATGATGAATGATGTTGAGCATCTTTTCTTGTGTCTGTTGGCTGTTTGAATGCCTTCTTTAGAGAAATGTCTGTTCATATGTTCTGCCCATTTTTTACTGGATTATTTGTTTTTTTGGGTATTGAGTTATATCATTTCTTTATATATTTTGGATACTACCCCCTTGTTTCTTATATCCCATTCTGTAGGTCACCTTTCAGTTTTGTTTACTGTTTCCTTTGCTGTGCAGATGCTTTTTATTTTGATGTAGTTCCAGTAGTTTATTTTTGCCTTTGTGCGTCTTGTTTCAAGGAGAAATATCTAGAAAAATGTTGCTATAGCTGATGTCAGAGAGATTATTGCCTATGCTTTCTTCAAGGATTCTTATGGTTTCACCTCTCACGTTTAAGTCTAATCCATTTTAATTTTATTTTTGTGTATGGTGAAAGAAAGTGGTCTAGTTTCATTCTTTTACATGTGACTGTCCAGTTTCCCCAACGCTATTTGTTGGAGAGACTGTCTTTTCCCCATTGGATATTCTTTCCTTTGTCAAAGTTTAATTGTCCATATAATTGTGGATTTATTTCTGGGTTTTCTATTCTAATCCATTGGTCTATTTGTCTGTTTTTATCCCAGTACCATACTCTCTCAATTATTACTGCTTTGTCATATGACTTGAAATCTGGCATTGTTATACCTCCAGTTTTGTTTTTCTTTTTAAAGATTGCCTTGCCTACTTGAGATCTTCTGTTGTTCCATACAAATTTAGGATTGTTTGTTCTAGTTCTGTGAAAAATACTGTTGGTATTTTGATAGTGACTGCATTAAATCTGTAGATGTGTATTATAGACATTTTAACAATACTTGTTCTTCTAACCCATGAACATGGAATGTCTTTTCATTTCTTTTCATCGTCTTGAATTTCTTTTGTCAGTTTTCAGAGTACAGGTCTTTCACATTTTGGTTAAGTTTATTCTTAGATATTTTATGGTTTTTGGTAGTTGTAAATGGGATTGACTGGAAACGTTTATAACAAGTCGACTATGTGGTTAGCATCGTTAGGGAATGGACTTAGGTGCTTTGTAGAACCATCTTGTACTGGGCTAGGGAATGGGTTTCTGAGAGCAGAGATAAAGTTATTGAAGGAATTGAGAGATGTGAGTAGAGGGGTGATGTGGGCAGGGAGAAGAAAGCTTCCAAACTTCCAGGAATCTAATGTGGATGCTCTCCAGATTATCTTGTTCACATTCCTTCCTATATAGATAAGCCAATGAAAGATGATTTAAACATGGGAATAAGTTAAGACTACATCATAAAGAAATAGGAAAGGGTTAAGATAGTAGAAAGGAAATAAAAGAAATGCGTAAGAAGCTAAAAACTGCAAAGGGAAAGAGAAAAGAATTAGGATAAGACAAGTTAAAACTCCAGCAGTAACATTAATGATTTTAACATGAAATAAGGACAGCTAGAAGTTTGTACTTCCAGTTATAAAATAAATAAGTCACAAAGATGAAAGGCACAGCAAAGGGAATATAGTCAATAAAGTTGTAATAATGTTGTATGGTGACAGATGGTGACTAGACTTATCGTGTTGAGCATTGAGTCATGTTTAGAATTGTTGAATCAATGTTGTACTCCTGAAGCTAATACAACATTGTATGTCAATTGCATTTCAATAATAAAAAAAAGTGAAGAAAATGAAATAAGGACAAAAGTAAAAATAAAACTGAGTTAAAGGTAAAGTTAGATAAAAAGCTGAAACTGAGGCACATGGTAGATTAAATAAAAGAATTGAGAGATAAAGTTAAATAAGTGATTTAACAGTTCAACATGTGAGTGAGGTGACTAAGTAATGAGTTGGTAGAAGTAGCGAATGAGCAGGAAGGAAGTGGAGTCAAAGCCTTCAGTCTTCCTGCTGAAGCAGATAACCTTTGTTGCTGGGAGTAGAGAGGTCTGAGAGCCTGCTCAGCAACCCCTCATTGGGGCAGACAGAGGCCCTTTCTAGTCTTAGCGTGCTGTCCTCTTCCATTGTCAGTGGACATAGCAAATATAGCAATATAATCTGATATCAGAAAGCACCCTGGCAATTTCTTTTTTTTTTATTGTTTTTTAATGTTTATTAATTTTTGAGAGAGAGAGAGAGAGAAAGACAGAGCTTGAGCAGGGGAGAGGCAGAGAAAGAGACACACACAGAATCCAAAGCAATCTCCAGACTCTGAGCTGTCAGCACGGAGCCTGATGGGGGGTTTGAACCCATGAACTATGAGATCATGACCTGAGCCAAAGTCGGATGCTTAACTGACTGAGCCACCCAGGCACCCCAGCAATTCCTTTTTTGATACTTTTTAAAAATAAATAAATGATTACAGCAGAGAGAGGAATCTAGTGGCATGCTAGGAAATATTTAAAAACCACCTGTGGGGATGAGGAGAGGGGAAGGCCTGGGACTGATTTATTATGTTTGCCAGTTTTCATGACAGATATATTCCCACCATGACTGATTTTAGGTTGCCAGTCTGATGGCAGCCAGCTGTACCTGAGACTGAGGAGTTTCTCTGGACATAGGAGTAAAACTGAGACAGTTTTAGGCCAATGAGGATAGTTGGCCACCCTAAGAACTTGCAAAATTCCTGAAAATACAACAGTTAAGAACTAGTGCAAGCCATCTACAGCTGGAAGAAACAGATTGACCGCGCCTGAAGACCATACTTGGGACCTACCTGGGGAATGAATCTCAGCCTAGCTGTTGCCTGCTACAGAACAGAGGGCTGGCTTCCACTGTCAAGAAAGCTCCAGCCATACCTGAGGTTTAGCACCTGTGGGTCTAGAGCATTTATAATAAACTGCTGATTGGCCAACTGCTGTTGTCCTTAGACTGCCTTTCCACTTAGGGCCTTGGTTGTGGGCTAGCCTCCAAGCCCAAAGACCAGGCTGCCAGTTTGAAGCATCACAAAGCCTTTGACACCATCCAGGGTTGTAGTTTGTCCCAAACGAAAGCAACTGGACTCCAGACTATCACAATATACCTTCCATGACTGTTAGCCTTCCTCTGGGTACCTGTCCTTTCCAAGTGATAAGCATCTGCTTGTCTCTTTCCAAGACCTTTCCTTTGCCCTTGAACCTGCCAAGTTCTCTCGCCTCTTCCCTTTTCCTAAAGGCCAGTCTCTCTGTGGTCTGGATTAGGAACCCTCTCTTGTATATCCTTTATATACTTTTATCATAGCACTTAAGATAGTGTGAGTTGATACATAATAATTGCTCACTGCTTTGTTTTTATTATTACCGTTTATTTGCAAATTTCTCTCTCCAAATTATAACTCCTTGAGAGCAAGAACTGTAACAGCTGTGTCTTTATATTCTAACACTTAGCTGCAGTGCCTCACACATAATATGTACATTATAAATGCTTGCTGAATGAATAAAACAACGAAATAGTGTAAATAAAGGGATTTTATAATCAGTGTATAGAAATATGCCCTACACACTTTAAATTTTATTTTTATGTTTATTTATTTATTTTGAGAGAGACAGAGACAGTGTGAGCAGGGTAGGGGCAGAGAGAGAGAGAGAGAGGGAGAGAGAGGGAAGCCCAAGTAGGCTCTGCACTGTCAGAGCAGAGCCCAACGAGGAGCTCAAACTCATGAAACCATGAGATCATGACCTAAGCTGAAACCAAGAGTCTGATGCTTAACCAATTGAGCCACTTAGGTGCCCCTGCCCTACACACTTTAATAAGGGGATTACCTACAATGAGCATTTCCATATGGTAATACCAGATCATAAATCTGACTGTGTTTTTAAGAAAGTGTTAAATTATAGTTATTTCCTTGTTTTGTTAGACTGGTAAGTGTCTGATTTTTGTTAAGAGTTCTGGCAAGAGTAGTAAAGGCACTAAACTTAAATTCACCTTTATGTAAAACTGATTAATGTCAGGAAACGAGGGCTTGCTGTAAAATTTTCCAGGTTCCTTTCTTTCTGTCTCTAATATAATTTTTATCTTAGAGTAGTTCTTTTTCATTGAATTCCATTTTGAAATGCTTTTGACTCTAAAAAGCTAATTTATCTTTTACTACATTGCCAAAGAATTTCTGAAGCAGTTTGACTCACCTTGGGGCCAGGTTCAACATCAAACTGAAATCTTTTTAATGATAATACTATTTTCTCACATGCTTTATGGTCCTTTAGAGTATCATCATAAAAGTATGTAATCTTCAAATGTATCTTACTGTAGGAATTTCCTTTTAAATTATGAAAAATTGGATCAACTTTACTTGGATTGATTCTTGTAGAGAATGTAATAAGGAACTTAAAGTATCAATATAGAGTTCCTAGATTCCCCACCTAACCCTATTAAAAAAATCTTGGCAATGCTATTTCCATTTGTATTTGCTTCACATAAGATTATATGAAGGAAAATATTAACAGTTACAGTTGAAAAATACTTTTTTTCTGTACTTCTCCTTGAACATGATTTAGCTGTATTAAAAAGTGTGACAGGAAAAATTCCAAAGTTTCTGTGTGACATATTTGTGCTTTCAACTAAATAGAAGAAAGTGGGGAGTAAAATGTGTATCTTGCCCTATTCTTTGAAAGGGACTATAATGTTGAATTGAGGTGATTAGTATCTGTTGGTGGCATTGTGACATGTGAATCAAATGCTGTTTTGTTTAGACAGTGCTGGGATACTGTCTATACCATCACTTTCCAATAGTACTTTCTGTAGTGATGTAACTGTTCTGTATCTGTGATGTCAAACAGTAGTCACTGTAGCTATTGAATATAGTCACAATTGCTCTTGAATGCTTGAAATATGGCTAGTGTGACTGAGTAACTGAATGTTTCATCTTGTTTCATTTTAATTAATTAAAATTTAAGTCATGTGGTCTAGTGGCTAATTTGTTAGACTTTCAATTTGATTTCTTATTCCAATTGCAAAAAAAAAGTAATTTGAGTTAGAAAAAAACATGTTAAGTTTGCACAGGTTCTCTCTGTCCCTGTGTAATTGACCCTGTTAGGATGTTTTTGGAGAGGAGGCAGTATATATTATGGAGTGGGAAGGCTTGCATCCTCATCTGGCTATGCCATAATTTAACAGTTTGGGCATATTATCTCTCTGGAGATAATTTCCTTGCCTGGAAAACAAGGAGTCATTTGGTTTTTGAATTTATATTTAGCAGTTTGGGCATATTATCTCTCTGGAGATAATTTCCTTGCCTGGAAAACAAGGAGTCATTTGGTTTTTGAATTTATATTTAACATTGGGATTTTTTTTCTTAGGAACAGCCAAACAAACTGAGCAGAAACCTCAGATAAGACAGAGGTGACAGGGGTGGGATGGTTTTGGGCAGCAAAGTCCTATTCATTAAGCCATCCCTTTATCTTTCAGTAACTCCCAAGCTTCTCTACTATGGTAGAGAGCCCAATGTGCAAAGCTTTGGAGTGGATGGAGTCCAGAGTTCCTTCTAGCTCTGATAAAGTATGGTTTCTATAAGGTGGAATAAAGTTTTCTTTTCATTGATATCATCTCAGAAGTAATAATTCTTCAAAAGCCAGTCTTTATATGTATTTTGACCCAACTCACCTTATTAAAGTTGAGTTTGAGAGGTACTCAGGGCATTCAATAGGGAGAGGTCTCTGTTCTCTTAGCTCACCAAAAGTGAAACTAAAAACAAGAGCTTAATGGATATAGCAGATAGGGGTGGGTCCAAATAGCACTTGCTCGCAAATTTTAAAAAATAACCTTTTAAATTTCCTCCTTTGTGAATGGATTTATCATTTTGGTAAATTAAGGACTGAGTTTCATAAAAGAAAACATGATTGAAGTGGTTAAATTGGTATTATAGTGGCTGATTGTGGTCTCGATGTGGGCTTAAGGAACTCATGCTTGCCCCTCTCTCCCTGCTAGGGGAAAGCAACTCAGATCTGGAATAGAGTCCTCAGGTGTATACAGCTGGAGTGTGGGGTTGAATGTGGCATAATGGGGAAAGTTTGACAGGGAGGTACAAAGAGGTTAAATGTACTTTTTTCACATGATATTTTTTTGGAAGTGGTAATGTATTTTGGATGTCTTCCTTTTCCCTTCCTTTCTACTGTTCTCTCTTCTGTCCAGAATAACTGATAAAAAGGGCTTAGGGCTACTTCCCTTTCACTTTCACTCTTGGGAAGTCTAGTGCTAGCAGGCACTAGGGTAGGGCATAGAGGAAACGTGGAGAGTCTGACTATAACCTTGGCTGACAAACTAGTTTTTGTATTTGTACATGATCTGTCCAAGCTCACCCAAATAAGAGAGGCCTTAGGGCTTAGGACCAGAAACATGCTGTTAATGATTTCTGATGAAGTTAGGCAGTTAATAAAGGAATCAGGACTTGAGAGATTCTGTCAGCCTTTCCATGTGTTAAGACTAAGAAATGTGTTTGATATTAATTGCACTATGATTTTAAACATATTGATGGGAAGGATGGTTGTCTCTGAGAGCACAGTGTTCTATAGCAACTTCGATGCTCTGAAAGCTTTTAATTAAATAACATTTAGGTTTCCTCTCTAGGCATTCTTGAAATTTAGCAAGTGAACAAACATAAAGGGAGAAAAATGAGAAAAAAAAAAACCTTAAGTTAAAAAAAGTCAAGCATTTTGATTATGCTTGTATACAACAAGGCTCAAGGTTGTTCTCTTCTGTTAAATACATTGGGGCAGCTGAGCCCATATGATTTTCTCCTTCCTCCTTGACTATTCCTTTTTTGGAACTTTAGTTCCTAGCACAATTAATATGGGAAAACTCATTGAATAGGTGTTTAATATATTAAACATAGATTTTTTTTGGAATTTGATTGGATTATTAGCATTAAAGTTGAAGATGTTTGTAGGGATGACAGATCTTTGATGGAATGAGCCAAAATTTTAGTTGCCAAATATTGAGAGACACTAATAGGTCTACAAAACTTTTCAGTTTACAAAGGATTGCTACAGTGTCTAATTTTTCCTCACAATAACCGTGTAGGGTAGATATTATTTCTCTTTTACTTATGTGGCCCAGGGAAGTTAAGTGATTGTTTACTGTCTTATATCAAATGGAAGAGAGAGTTTTCCAGAAGGAGAGGATTAACCAAAGATTTAGAGCTACACAAATATTGAGGAAGATGTAATTTTGCAATAACATTCATGGCTTTCTTGAAAGAAAAAAAAAGCCATTCAGTGGAGCAGAAAGATTGTAAGACAGGTATAGGTGGGCAGATTACTGAGAGTAGATACTCATATTTTCTTCATGTGGGAAAAATCTTTTCTAAGCAAAATAGTTTTCTTCCATATTTATGACTGGAGAAAGTTAATGATTTGAATAACTCCACACTGTCTTCCATATTTATGACTGGAGAAAGTTAATGATTTGAATAACTCCACACTGTTCTGTAATATTAGCTCAACTATAAATGCATAGTTTCCAAATAATTTATAATTTTTTAATTATTTTTTAATGTTTATTTATTTTTAAGAGAGAGTGAGAGAGAGAGAGATGGAGTGCGAGTGGGGAGGGGCAGAGAGAGAGAGGGAGACACAGAATCCGAAGCAAGCTGTAGCCTCTGAGCTGTCAGCTCAGAGCCCAATGCGGGGCTTGAACCCACGAGATATAAGATCCTGACCTGAGCTAAAGTTGGACACTTAACTGACTGAGCCACCCAGGCACACCCCGAAAAATTTAAAGTTGCTAAAGTCGTAAAACTTGTAATACCTGGGGAATATTAGTCTTTTTTTTTTTTTCATTTAGAATTAATTATTTTTTGAAATCTTTAAGGGCTACAAATCTGTGCCACATTTCTCTGAGGTAGTAACAAGCATTTACTAAAAGACAAATACAGGTAAGATTGTTATTAAGCAAAATGTACTTTAGTTAGGATGTTTCTGAATTTCTTATGTCGCCACTCATGTTTTTTTATGTAATTTTTTTCCAGTGTTCCACAGTTTATTGCTGAAATATCTGTGGAAATTAATATTTTAGAAAACTTTATTCTATGAATGTCAAGACATTTCTGCTTAAAGTTATACAGCTGTGGGTGCCTGGGTGGCTTAGTTGGTTAAGTGGTCAAGCCCTGCTTGGGCTCTGTGCTGGGTGTGAAGCCTACTTTAAAAAAATAAAAAAAGTTAAAAAAAAAAAAATAAAAGTTATACAGCTGCTCTTGTTCTGATAGTCATATACCACTGCCTCCCAATCACCACCCCCCTGTCCAAATATAGCAACATGTGCACTCACCTGATAGAAATGTAATGTGCATAGGGATGGAATGAATATCAAGAGCTTATCCCCACCTCAGTGAAATGTTGAAGATTTCATGTGTTGATATACGTTATTTTGTAATGCCCGAAGTTCCGAAACCTCCCACAAAAGTCCACCAGAGTCGTAAGTCAAAGCCAAGCGGCAAGGGTCGTTTATTGCAGGTTCGAACCTGGTCCTCTGCGCACTCGTCGCCGGTGACGCAAGAGGCCTCGATCAGGGTTGGTACAGCGTTTTTATAGACAGAGACAAATAGCACAGGGGAGGTTTCAAATTATGAGGGCCCTGATTAGTCGATTTTAAAGTAAGGACATTTGTTGTTTTCTGATTGGGCATCCTTTGTCTGTCCTTTGGCGGGAAGGCTTTGTCCCTTACTTGTGGCGGGAGAGAAAAAGGGGAAGGGGGAAGGGGGAAGGGGAGGAATGTGTTAAGCAAGCAGGTTTACAGAAGCGAGAAATGCCGGTTAGTTTATGTACAATCACTCATTCCATTACATATCAGACTACATTTAGGAAGGTTTACAACCCATTCTACTACACAGCAGGTTACATTCAGGAAAGGTCTCACAATGCTCATAGCAAACAGCAAGCAAAACAGACTTCTCAGCAATTGTATTTCTTATCAAAGATCCCTAATAAGCAGAAAAGAGAACCTAGCTTTAAACTAAGGTAGGGCTGTCATTTGGATTGTTCCTTTCAATTTTTACTTTCATTATATCCTTAGTATCTTACTTATTATTTCAATTGTTAGAGTTTGCTCTAAGTTCGTAATCTATGACATAATAGTTTTGTACCTACCCAAGAAAAAGGGCCTGAAAAATGACATAAGAATATTTTAGAAGTTTCCTCTTAAATTTTTCAGTGTATTGTGATAAAGTGGGAGATATGATGATAGAGTATTATGTGGCACTTGGGTCAAAAATCTAATGCATGCATTAATTCAACAAATATTTATGATACGCCTATTTATCAGGCACTGTGCTACATGCTAGGGATGTGGTGTGGAACAAGACAGACACCGTTCTTGGCCTCCTGGGCTTAGAATTTACAGAGTATAGAATGGAAGCATACTGATTGGAAAGTTACGTGTTAAGGTAAAAGTCAAACAGGAATCCTGTGAGTTTGAGTATGAGGACAGAGGAGATCTCCTTACTGTCATTTTGCTTTGCTTCTTTAAAAGGTTGCCAAAATTTTGGTTACTTCCATTCTGACATGGGCCTCACCCTCATCTGACAACTCAGTGCCCTGGTGCCTGTATTTGCAAGGCATAAACCTTTTTTTTTTTTCCCCAGCCAGTGTTCAGTTCAGAGCCCAGAGCAGGTCAGTTCTCTGTAGAGATTTCTGCCTGTCCTGCAGTAACAAGACAACACTCAATTCTTTACTCTGTCTCAGCACAGTAACCTGTGATGCATTCCAGTCAGAACTATGCCTAGCTAACCTCACTTTGCCTCTAGCTGTATCATCTTCCCTATCCCTGAAATGTCAGCCCATTCAGGCTTGTCGTTTCCAATATGGCTATTCTAGCCTGGTTCCGTGCTGCAACCTCTTCCTTTCAAACCATCCCCCACACTGCCCTCTGTCAGTTTTTTCCACTGTGCCTTTTGGACCTCCTGTATGTTGGAATTCTCCAGACTAACAGGGCTGCTCATAATTGCAAAGGGTTTCACAATTACAAACGGAGCTCAATGGAGTTCAATTCATTAATTTGCATAATCAGTCATATGTAAGTTTAATGCTGTGGGGCTGAAGCTGAGTCCAAGATGCTGAGAAAAAAGTGATTTTATATAGATAGGGAGAACGTTGGGACAGTCTCCTCCATGAGACTTGACTCTTAGGAAGTTATCTTTTCCTTTTATGGGAAGCACATGGGATGCCTGGACTGTGACCATGAGCTGCTTTGTGTAAGTGAGGCAACCAGTCTTCGTGCTGTTATAAAGAAACAATAGGCCCCAAATGGAGTCACTTTGCCAAGCCCCACCAAGACTTAATACCTAACCTAAAGGCAGTATCAGCCTGTCCCAGGAGCAGATTTTTAAATCAATCAGCCTGGAGTTTCCCGATCAGCATAATCTACTCATTTACCTTCCATGTCCCACCTTCCTTCTGCTTATAAAAGCCTTCCATTTTGTACAATGCCTCAGAGCTCCCTTCTGTTTGGTAGGTGAGATATTACCTATTCATGAACTGTTGATAAAGCCAATTAGATCTTCAGATTTACTCAGTTGAATTGTTTTGTGTTGTTTCTTTGACAGTGCCTTTCCCAGACATGGGCTATGTAATCAATACAAGAAAACGTGGAAGGTCTACTTACCTGCTAGAAACCCTTTCATTTAGCAATCATGGTTGTTTGCCTTACATGTTTCCATAGGTAGCCCATGTAAGGTAAAGGAAAATTATAACTCGCAATGTAGTTCGAATCATAACTTCCTGCTTGAGTGAGAAACAATGTGATGGGAACAATACTCTCTTCCGACCCTGCGTCTACTCTCTGCCCTGCCTTGATAAGACTGTTGTTACACCCATGGAGGCTTAACTCTGTTAAGTTCAAGGACCATCCCTCTGTCACCAAAACACTCATTGCCAAGTGAGTCTCATCTCTCAAACCCAGGAATGGTTTACTTGGTTGTAGACTCTCACCTTCAGGCAGAGGTAGGAGTTGTACAGGTAGTTCTACTGGGCCCTGCATTTAATAAGAAAAAGAGAGTGAAATCTTTTGACAAGTTTTATCTTTTATATAATTTCTTTCTCAGGAGGATCCAAAGAACCAACACACAGTCTGGACCAGAGATAGGATATATTACTAATTTTGGAAAGCCCTTAGGATACCTTGCCATTTTCTTAAATACTCTTCTGGTTTGCCTTTTAATTTTAGTTATGGTATATTTTGATATAGAAACACTTCAATTTTTGTTTGTCACATCACTTTTCTCCTTTGAACTTTTGCTTTTATGTTTAGAAACTCTGAAACTCCTAATACTACAATTTAGGGGTCTTAACAGAGCTGGGGACTCTAGCATATGACACCCTTCATTTTGCCTATAAAAACCTTTGTCCCTTGTAGCTGTGAAGAATTCTTGGTTGCAAATGACAGAAACCACCCTTGGCTAACTTAAATAGAAAAGGAATTTATTGCAAAGATGCCCAGTACTTGGAAGGCTTGAGAACCAGACTCAGAAAATGGGCAAGAACCAAGGGAAGCTGGGGCAGCTGCTGCTGGAATCACAGCCCAAGTGCAGTATTGGGTCAATTTGTTTAGGGGGCTGCCACTGGCTCCAGTCTACATCATGCTACCACGGACTCTCAGCCACCCATGTTCTCTAGTTCAATAATAAAATACATGTGGTACATGTGGAAATTAATATTTTAGAGTTAAAATAATACCAAGAGGTTTTATGTTTGTAATTATTACCAGCTGCTGTTTTTCAAATTGACATACCTGTCTATTTCTCCCTGGCCTACAACCCCCCTACCTCTGTTATGCTGCCCAAATTGCCAGATTAGAGCAGACCAAAGAATACATTGACATGACAGAAAATGGTGCCTTTAAAGATAAAGTGAGTATTGGGAGTCTTTTCCTACCCTGTTGTTGCTTGGGGGATATCATATGTTGGAGTATTTAATGTTTACAATATGCCTCATATCCTGCTTGTCATTAAAGCTGCTGCTTGTGCCATGAGGAATTTCTCAAGTTGGCTGCCCGTTTACATGCCTTACATGACTGCCTTAAGGTGGAACATGGGACATGGAGTTAGCTGAACCTAGGCTACGTGGGAGTGCCCTCTTTGCAGGGGCCAGGGCACTGCCTCTGTCCTAAGATTCGGATACTGGAGGGCCAAAAAGAAAGAAATCTGCACTATAGACCTGGTTTCCCTCTAAAGTCCCCACCCCCTTAGCATCCTGGCCAAGTCATTGTGCTCCTCCTTGGTATTCCAAACCACAGATCTGGATAGAGGTGAGGGGAGATCAGCATCCATTTTGTCCACTTCAAAATTTGTGTTCCTCTTTTCATGTTGTACCTCCTTGGGGCTTATGCCAACTGGTTACACTACCCCTTACACCCTTCTAGTTGGGGTTATTGACTAACTTGCCTTGCCTGTATGTTGATTAGAAATATCACATGGCTCATCATCCTGAGCACTGTTTTTGTTCTACCTTTGTCTGGAGTACTGACTTTAGTATATTTATTCACTAATCATCCAGCACCAGACTTTAAAAAAATTTTTTTAAATGTTTATTTATTTTTGAGAGAGAGAGAGAGAGAAAGAGAGAACATGAGTGGGGGAGGGGCAGAGAGAGAGGGAGACACAGAATCTGAAGCAGGCTCCAGGCTCCAAGCTGTCACCACAGAACCTGATGTGGGCTCGAACTCACGAACTGTGAGATCATGACCCGAGCCTAAGTCGGACGCTTAACCAACTGAGCCACCCAGGTGCCCCATCCAGCACCATGACTTTACAATTAAAGTTGATCTTGCAGCTGAACTTACAGCTTGCAAACAACAGAAACCACCCTTGGTTAACTTAAACAGAAAAGGAATTTATATCCAGTACTTGGAAGGTTTGAGAACCAGGCTCAGAAAATGGGCAAGAATTAACCTCCATTTTTTAGCCTATAGATAACTCTTAATATGTTAAACTGAATTTATAAACTAGTCCTTCCAAATCTGCCTCTTTTCCTGAATTCTCTTAGTTAATAGCATCACTATCCTCCAAGTTTCCCAAGCCAGAAATCAGTGAGTTATCCTGAATCTGCTCCCTTTCTAAGTACTTCACACACAATCTAGTTACGGTAGTTACCACCTTCTTAAAAAATCTCTTGAGACCATTTCCTGTTTCTTGTTTTATTACTGCCTTAGTATAAGTTTAGATTTCTTTTCTTGTGGTTAACTGCAATATCCTTTTAACTGGTTCCTATTTTTAAAATGCATTCTCTTCACTCTATACCTACATGGCAAAGTAATCTTCCTAAAACAAATCTGATTATTTCATTCCTCTGCTGAAATCTTTTGTGGCCTTCTTAACTCTCAGAATAAAAATGGAATTCAACTCTTTAAGATAAAAGTCTGTCTTTGATATGACCTTTGACTATTTCTGTAATTCAACTTTTATATCTGCTGTAAGGTATATTTTGCTCCAAACATAGAGTTATCTAGACTGGTCTTTTACTCTCTCTGCTTTCCCATCTTCATTCCTATTAATGTTTCAAAACTTAATTTGATTGTTGAGTAGTATGTTTGTAGATAGATAATATTTTGATATTTTTACAATGGGCTTATGATCCAATTCGGGGTAATCAGAGTCATTTTCTGGGACTTTTCTTCTGGAAAGGAGTGGGAAAGACTCTCTTTTGCTTTTCAGGTAAAGATGCTGCTAAGATGTGAACCTGGGGCTTCTATCATTTAGAGGAACTCATTGGCAGAGATTGAGACCAACATCTAGGGAGAAGTAGAGCTAAGAATGGGAGGAAGGGAATATGAGAGAATGAGACAGCAAGTCTTAGTGACATTTTGAGCCCTGGATCTGGTGTGTGTAATGTTAGGTCTATTACAGTCTTTTCCAGTTATTAGCTGATAAATCCACTCTCCCTTTTTCTTTCATTTAGATTAGATTGATTAGCTTTCATCACGTCAGACCAAAAGAGTCCATGGAGGTGCAATAGAATTAATAAGTTAACATTACTTATAAACTTAGTCTTTACAATTTTGGCTGTAGCTATACATAGTATAATTTTGGCAGATGGTTTTCAGGGGAAACGTACTGCTTTAAGCCTGCATAAAGCAGGCTGTACTTAAAAGGGTAACTTTGAACTCTTTGTACTTAAAGTTAAGACTTTGTGTGAATTAGTATTGGAAGTAGACACATGGAAAATGTAAGAATTTTTAAAGAAAGTTTATTTGTAATCTTGTATCATTTAACCTAATGGTTCTCAAATCTGGGTGTACACTCATCTGAAGAGCTTCTAAAACTGCAGATCCCTAGGACCTTCCCAGACTAAGTAAATCAGAATCTCTGGGACTGGGACCCAAGCATTGGTATTTTTTAAAAGCTCAGTTTCAACTTTTAGTAAGAGTTGAGAACCAAAGACCTAACCTGTTTCTGTTCCTTGAGGAATTCAAGTTACCTACACATGGATTTCTATTGATCTCTTTTCCTTATTGTAATTTTTCCCATAATGGGCATAACATTAAAATCTAGTTGCTGGCTTTTGTGGTGTTTTCTAATTTGGGATTTCTGTAAAACTGGCCAGGGACATACGATTAGGCACTGCTCATCTTTAATTTTGATTTTAATAAAGTGGCTGTAAATGTGAATCTCTGTGTAAGTTCTGTATGTTGTCTTACTGAGATTTACATTTTTCTCAGACTTAATTTTGTAAGAGCTTGCTTTAAGGAAGCGATACTAGAAGTAAGAAGATAACTTTCAATAGTAAAATTGATGCAAAAAGAAACCATTAGAATGATATATTAAAATAAACACAACTTATATCATTAAGAGTATGATATATAGAACAAAAAGATTCCTTGGATTTTGACGTACATTTTGGTCTGTTTATCCCAAGAGTTTGATAAGATTTCCATGCTAAAAGCAATTGCTGTTTAAGATGAAAAGGATATTTCGTTTTTGATGATGTATCTGATTTAAAGGCAGACATCTTTCTTAATTTGCAATTTATGATATCTGCCAGTTGCCTTCGTGTGTCTCACACACACACACACACACACACACACACACACACACACACACACTTGAACTGTAATAGCATTTACATAAATCCACAGAAAACAATAGACAGTAAGAAAACAATGTTAGAGAAATGGTAGGAATTAATTAAAATTGCTTTATTAGTTAATCATATAAAAATTTAACAGAATGGTTTCTTGGTGCTTAGCATTGATCTAAGGGCTAAGAGGGTTACAATCCTGAAATTTGCAATCTAATTGGAGAGATGAGACAAAGCAGAAAAATTAAATAAACTTGCAGGGTGTATATGCGTCAGTTTTAGTCTGCATAGTAATGACGATAAGTACTGCATCTCAGATAATGGAGATATACACAAAATAAGCTTCCTAAAAGATGTGAAATGAAAAAGACTTTATGATCTTTCTCTGTGTATTTCAGTACCCTGTAGTGAGTCTTTAGTTTCATATTTTTGACGACTTCCAAGTCAGAAGCAAGTTCCCTTGGTGGCCAACTTTTGTTTTTCTTGGTCTATCCTTTATAGAACATTGTTTAGAAAATTCTGTTTGGGAGTGTGAGCTGATAGATTTTCAAAGGGTTCCAAAATTTAAGATTTTGTGTTGGCTTTTGTTTGTTCTGATTTCTTAACCTCAAAATAGAAGGTAGTGTGAGCTTGGTACAGGTATCTTGGCTCCTAGTATGGCGGACTGGTAGTGAGTAACAGGGCTCAACTCTAGAGTCTTTGGGGAATGTCAAATTCTTTTAACCTATGGGTTCTCATGAGCTTATTACAAGTAGTCAGATATTTTAGCCTTTCCTGGGGATTTCTAGTTACCCTTCCTAATTTGTCTTAGCTCTGGTTGGGTAACAAGCGACATTGTTGGAGTCATTTGTGAGGTATGTTCCAAGTAATGAATAATTGCCTTTCCCACACATTAGAGTGCTTATCCCATAAAGATGGTATAGTCACACATTACAATTCCAAAGTTGGAGAGAGAGGGATGAAATGTAAATAGTTGCATGTATTTGTGCTTGTGGGGGATGTGTCCTAAATGAAAACATCATTTGACTTGTGTCGTGCTAGGAAAAGGGATACAAAACAATTGCTTTAGTATAAAGATAGAGCTGTTTCTCTCTGGTCTCATCTTTCCTTATTGGGAAAGAAAGATTTGTTTTTGTTTTGTTTTGTTTTGTTTTGTTTTGTTTTGTTTTGTTTTAGTCTTCATCTCAAAACCACTTTTTTTTTTTTTTTTTTTTTTTTTTTTTTTTTTTTTTTTTTAAAATTTTTTTTCAACGTTTATTTATTTTTGGGACAGAGAGAGACAGAGCATGAATGGGGGAGGGGCAGAGAGAGAGGGAGACACAGAATCGGAAACAGGCTCCAGGCTCTGAGCCATCAGCCCAGAGCCCGACGCGGGGCTCGAACTCACGGACCGCGAGATCGTGACCTGGCTGAAGTCGGACGCTTAACCGACTGCGCCACCCAGGCGCCCCTCAAAACCACTTTTTTGATGACTGGTCAAAATTGCTTTCTTTTCAGCCACTTGAACTCCAATTCGATTAGACCCTTTCTCCTCAGGGCACTTCATCCTTATAAAAAAAAATCACCTCAGATGCCCTCACTGTTTAATACTCCACCCAATTGTAATAACTTCTTACTTTTGTTTTTCTCCTGAAGATCTCTAGCTTTCTTTAGGAGTCTGCCTCTCTATTTTCACTCTCTGTAGCTTTCCATTTTGGCTCCTCATCTCAGAATCAAATTCTGGTTTGTTGTTTCAAATAAGTATTACTATATCTATTAACTAATTATGTTTCAGTTCCTCCAGCTTCAGGTAGTTTGGGATTTCCTGAGTCTCTTGATTTGGAGAAGGGATTTTTTTTTTTATGTTTCCACTGCAGGTATTTAATGATTGAACATTCATATAAACTTAAACTTCAGAAGAGCAAATAGCCTCAACATAAGTATAATTAAGCTTCATGGTACCTTAGTGAAGAAGGGAGAATAAATAACCAGGGAGGCTACAATCGTTTCCTCCCAAGCCTGATTAAAAACAAAGTTTTAAAATGTTAAACTGGTGCTAATCTGCATGACTGCTTCAGGTTTCATTTGAGGAAGAATTGTGGCTGCTAATATTCTCACTAAAATATGGAATCTATTTACATAATCAGAGCCCTATGGGATGGAGCTTAGATTTAATATGGTTTTGGTGCTTATGTGTTTTCCAGTACATTGATTAATACTGTCCTCTGAAGTGGAACCCAATCAGGGGTAACCTGCCAGAGGACTATTTTCTAGAAATTTCAGCTGAACTAATATCTGTGGAAATCTTAAGACTATAGAAGAGTTGATGAATATACCACAATTAAACTTGCTTTGTGAATTGAAGAATGGGGCAAAGGATAATGAACATATTGAAATGATTCCACATGTTTTATGTATGACACATTTGTAATTAAAACAGATCCTCAAGGTAAATTTGTATATACTAATATAATAATTTCAAAAAAGCAGAATACATTATTAAATATCTACAGGGCATATTTCCCAGTTGGAGAATGTGAAAATTTGGCTTATTTTGCTACTTCAACAGTTGTTTACCAGAAACTAGAGATTGAGTGTACCAGTAAGCCGTATTTGTTGGGCAATCTGTTTCATTGCTCAAATCTGTATCTATATATGTGGATATCTATATCTACTTATATCTCTATCTCTATGTATCTATGAGTGCATCTTCAATATATAATTTTCTAGTTATACAGTTATAAATAACTTTAATTTCAGTCACTCAACTAAACATTAACATTTATCCTAATTTCCTCAGTCTTGCGAAGATCCTCTGAGACCTTTAACAATTCAGCATTTGTTGTACCTGGCAGCTCTAGGCCATGGCTTTTGCAGCCAGGGTCATTTTAGGGTTTAATGGGGGATTTAACAACCCCATTGCTGTTTATAAATGATTGTTACAACCTTTTCTATCATGGGATCTTCCAAACAATCCTGTGAGGTTGGAATAAGTACTGTTTTACAAACTGTTTTACAGAGGCAACTGACATGTTCCATAGACTTTCATTTTTAAGTTATGAGTAAGGGTTGATTAACCAATAATCTATTAGGTGAATCATTGCAATTGACTAAAATTTGGTTTTCATGAGGAAAATTAATAGGTAACTAGAGGGCTCTAAGTCAGTATATATGTGACTAAAGAGTCTGGCTACTATGTATTTGGTGAGTTTACAAAACTTCTATTGTACTTGTTCCCATGTAGATAGTTGCAGTTCCCACAATGTCAAGGAAAAGCACTCAGTTATCCCTATATCATCCTTGTTTTCTTGACTGTGGGAATGATTTTAGTTGATGCTCCTTTGTCTCGTAATTATGAGTTACTGTTACAGTATTGTGAGTAGTTTGATTAACTTTACACTGTAGGATGTTTGTATATTTGCAGCAATATTTGTGGCTCTTTTTATCAAAATAGATTTTAAGGTAAATTATTACTTTAAGTTTTTTTTTATATATGTGTATATAGTGGAATATATATAATATATTTATATATTATATAAAATAAGCAAATTTACCTTTAGGTAAATATGTATAGTATGTTTTATTGTATACATAAATGTATGCCAGCCACTAAGTTGTATATGCAACACTAAGTTGTGTATGCACAGATGTGAACCAGCATACTTGTATATTGAATGAAGCAGATGTACACTATAGTGAGAATGGGTGAGATGGATGGGCCTTGGGGTCTTTGGCATTCCTTAAGTGAGCTGTGTTAAAAAAGTAAGAACCATCTATTTTCAGTAGTCCTAAGTTGGAGAATGACAGGAACCTGCTTGTTTGGCATGTGGTTATGGGGACTCTTGGGGTATACTTCCAATTTCCATAAAGACCATGTTGATGTCACGTATTTGTAAGAAGAGAGTGGGACTGTTTGCATAGAATCTGGCCTTTTGCTATATGATTATGTGGAAATGAATGAATCACAGTTGTGTTGGCCAGAACCACCATTAAGCTTTGTATGTGAAATGCATTAAAGAATTATTTTGTTTCTCCCCTGCAGCTATGATTTCTTATATATGTGTAAAACTCTACAATTAGAGATTTGCCAGTCTAATTCTTTTCTGAAGGGAAAATTGAGCCCCGGAGACATGAGGTGATTTAAGACCAGAGAGGCTGAGATAGAACCAGTGATCAGAGCTCCTGATACTCTCAGCCTAAGGTGTTTTTTTTTTAATCTAAATTTTATTTTTTATATAGGAAATATATCCACATGGTTCAAAAATCAAAAATTACAAAAGGGTGAGGCAGTTAAGTGTCCAACTTCAGCTAAGGTCATGATCTCATGGTTTGTGAGTTTGAGCCCTGCAACAGGCTCTCTGCTGTCAGTGCAGAGTCTGCTTAGGATCCTCTGTTACCCTCTCTTTCTCTGCCCCTCCCTTGCTTATGTGCTCTCTCTCTCTCAAAAATAAATAAACATTGGGGCATCTGGGTGGCTCAGTCAGTTAGGCATCTGACTTTAGCTCAGGTCATGATCTCACAGTTTGTGAGTTTGAGCCCTGTGTCAGGCTCTGTGCTGACAGTTCACAGCCTGGAGCCTGCTTCAGATTCTGTGTCTCCCTCTCTCTCTGCCCCTCACTTGCTCAGGCTCTGTTTCTCTCTCTCTCTCTCTTTCTGTCTCTCTCAAAAAAAAAAAAAATAAATTAAATAAAAAAATTAAAAAAATAAACATTTAAAAAAATTAAAAAAGGGCTTATAATGAAAATCTCCTTTCCCTTCCATTCCATTCCTCAGCCATTCAGTTCCCCTCTTTGGACAGAAACAATGCTATCAGTTTTGTAAGTATGCTCCCAGAAGTGTTTAATGCATGTACAAATAAGTATATGTGTAGATACTCTCCTCATCTCTTTTTATCCAAATGGTAGTATACTCTTCATATGATTTTATACCTTGTGTGTCTTTTTTTAACTCAGCATTTGAAATCACTTCATATTGTTACAAAAAGAGAGCTCTCATTAATTTTTATGGCTATAGAATATTTCTTTGAATAGATATATCATTTATTTAATCAATCATCTATTGATAGACATGTAGGTTATTTCTAGTCTGTGCAATAGCAAATAATGCTGCAGTGGAATATCTTATACATATATAATTTTATACATGCTTGACTCAATTTATATGATAAATTCCTAGAAAAGGAATTTTCTATGTTTAAGAGTTGATTACCTGGTATATATTGCAAAATTGCACTTCATAGAAGTTGCATCGGTTTACATACCTGCCAGCAATATATAATATTGCTCATTTCTCCATACACTTACCAACATAGTGTATTATTAATTTTTTTGGTTGTTGCCTATCTAATAGTCAAAAAACAGTGGGTGAGTGTTGCTTTAATTTGTACTTTTCTTATTTCGAGTGAAGTTGTACATTACTTTATACATTCCGGAGCCTTTTTCCTTTCCTTTTCTGTAAACTGTCTGTTCATATATTTTGTCCATTTTCCTTCTAGTCTGTTGGTCTTTTCCTGATCAATGTTTTTGAAAGTCTTTCTAAATTAGTAATCTTGATACACTGTCTGTATTTTTTCTCAGTTAATCCTATTAGGTGCCCAGCATCAGACTAGGACATGCTGCTTACTTTTAAGAAAGATAGTAGAAACTTGGTTTTGAATATATATGTGTAGCAAAGTTAAGAATCTTTTCTCCCTGGTTACATTTGAAAGAGTTGAGAAATCATTAGAAGAAAATCTGTGTAACAGTACAGTATAATAAGAGCCTGTTTCTGGTTGGTTTATTGATCAAAACTGCTGTGGGTCTTTGGTGGGAGAAGCCTTCAACTGTGTCACAATGAATGGAGACAAATGAGCATTGAAAAATCTGCAGCCACCTGGAAAAATAGGCTCCTTTCTTCTGGGAAACCTCTAGTGTCTTAAAGACCCCTATTTGCAACTGAAAAATATGTCATTCTGTAGTGTGTAGATCTGAGTGGTTAAGGTTTTAGCCAAAAATATTTGTTCATTTGAAAATAAACTGGATAATCCTCATGTTCAGCTTTTTAACCACTCTTCAAACCCTTTGTGGTTATGGATTTCAGTGGTAAATGGATAGAATGAGAGCATCAAGATTTTTGGGCGATACCTCAGAAACTGAAAATGAAAACATATACAGTTGACCCTTTAACAGCATGGGTTTGCAGGTCTACTTATATGCAAATATTTTTTAATAAATACAGTACTACGCTCTAAATGTATTTTCTCTTATGATTTTCTTAACATTTTTTTCTCTAGATTATTTTAAGAATACAGTATATAATACATATAACATACAAAATATGTATTAATTCACTATGTTATTGGTAAGGCTTCTGGTCAATAGTAGGCTATCAGTTGTTAAGTTTTGGGGAGTTAAGCTGTACATAAATTTTCTACTGTGCAGAGGGTTGACGCTCCTAACCCCTGTTTTATCTAAGGGTCAACTATACAATGAGGAAATTAAATTTGGTATTATAGTATTTTCTGATACCTAAGGCATATTAATTATAACTAATAGTTTGTATAAGAAAGCACAGAATTTTTAAAAATAACATCAGGTAAACAGTTTTGATTAGGTTGTCAGAGAGGGAAGTATAGAGTCTCTCTTGGTGACAATTAGCTGGGGACTGCATCCAGGGCATCAGTGGTATTAATGCATCAACACATCACTGGCATTGGGGCATCAGTGGTGCGTCCATCCCAACAGTGGAGCAGCCAGAGCAGGAAGGAAAGGTTTAATTTATATTAAGTAAATTTTATTCACATTAAGAAATACAAAGCATTTTAAAATTTTGGATAATATAGCTATGTGAAATCTATTTCAGTCCCTCAAAGAATATACCTTGGTGTTTTGCCTTCATGGCCTTGAACATACGTTTTCTCTGACTTAAATCTTTTCTGTCTTTGCAATTCTCCTGTGTTTGTCCAACCTCTACTACTCATTTTACAAGTCTCAGCTTAATTGTCCCTTCCTCCTAGAAGCTTCCCTGACCCTTTATGTATGGATTCAGTGCACTCTACAGTAGTTTTGTTCCCTATTCTAACTGCTTGTTACTTGTCTGTTTTCCTGACCAGCATATAAATTCCCAAAGGCTAGAATCCATTTCTATGTATTATTTTATCCCTTGGCACATAGTAGTCTTCAAGAAATATTTATTGAATGAATAAATGTGGAATACATTTATTCAAAATTACCTAAATAGTGTGTTATGATTTTGGTTAAAAAAAGAAACTATGGTTTAAGTTACAGTTATAATAATTTTTTAAGCTTCATGTAATATTTTTAATGAAGATACTATGTACCCTAATCTCCTGCAATAAATTACCAAGCGTGCAACATGTTAGTAATTACACCGTGAAAGATCAAACTAATATTTATGTTATTTATAATATTTATAGGTATTGATTTACTAGTGTGTTACAATCTATCATGTCCAGTGGGTTCTAGAATATACTTTTCTATTTACAGTACTGTGCTTTTGTAAGTATTGTATTGTAGATTTAATGATGAAAACTGAGAGGTATTTTGGTATATATGATATTAGGAGTGTAATACTCAGCATTATAGAAAAATCTAATTGTGGTACTGATACAGTGTCAGTTTGGATCCTGTCAGATTATTGGTTTTTTACAGAAATTTGCCTAAGAGTAGGCATCTAGTAGGTGGCAGAAACTAGATTGGAGGTACAACCAATATGTGCTCAGCCAAGGTCATTTTATTGTTTCATACAATTTTCCTGTTCTAATATGGCTCTTAGTGACGTTATTGAATAACTGTGCTGATGAATAAAAGATATGAAAGAACGGATACTATTTTTGGGAGAACAAAGTACAATACTGTAACATATGATATAAAACAAGTGAAATATATAAATTTTTTATAGTTATCAGAATGTGTTTCGTAGCTAGCCAAGAATCCAATTGTTCTTTATTCTTTTAAAGTAGTGTCTTGAGAGTACTTTACTTCCTTTAAATTAGTTTATTGTATTATTGGTAAAAAATAATGACTTTTACTCTCTTTTCTCATTCAGAGCCTGAGTCATGATCATGTTTTCTCTTCTAGTGAGATTATTACAGGACCAAGGCCAAATGAACGTCAGGGAAAATAGGACTTCAATAAATAGAATCTTTAGAATTTTGTATCAAGGACTAACCAGATGGGTTTTAAAGAAAACCTGAGTATATGGTATTGAGGCAGAGGAGGGGTGGATGGTTGGGGAGGGGTAAACTGAGAGGATGGAAGGGTAGATGAATATAAAGTTCTCTTTTTGTTTTCTTTTCTGGACTATGGTCAGAATTTGATTCTCACTTTACTTTTCTGGTCACTGGATTTTGCAGCTCAGAAGGGGAGAGGAGGAGGGCTTCGATAAGCCAGGTCTTCATAGAGTACTTTACCAGAAGAGTACCCCTGTCTAAGCCTGAGACAGCTTGTGTGTGGGGAAGGGAAGGAGGCAAAGCTGATTCATGGGCTCAGCATCAGGCTCTTTACACTGTGGGTGGCTAAAGCTGGATCCTTTCCTGCCAGCCTCTGAAGAGCCATGTAGAATGCACCTCTGATTGTCCACCTAAGCGACAGAAGAGGGTGGCATTTATTCACCGCCTCCCATCATCCATTGCTCCAGGGTTGTTCTGTAGTTGTAATTCACTCAGGCTTCCAGACTGCACAGGTATGAGTGCCATGGTGTCCGAGAAGTCCTGGGGCAGAACAGGAGAGATGGACGTTACAGTGGAGAGGAGGAGCAGTAGGACTGGCTCCATGCGTGTGCAACATGTTCAACCAAGTGCTTAGCTTTAATTCACTCATATTGTTGTCTTGAAGTTCTCAATAATCTTTGAATCAGGGGCCTTTTGTTTTCATTTTGCACTGACCCCTCCAAATGATGTAGCTCTCTTTGGCTGTTGAATTATTTTTGCATGAGACTGGTACTCTGCATGAGGCTGTACAGTGGCTGGAATTAAGAAGTTGTTCCAAGAAAATATGAAGTAAGGCACAGTAGATGTCTGATACGCTGATTTGATTTTTATAATCTCCTTATCAGTTAGGTGCTATCATCCCATTTTAAAGAGGAAGAAACAGATTCAGGTAGGGTAGTTAATATCATCGTTAATTTACAAGGCTGGTGGTAAACGATGGAGCTAGGATTCAAATCTAAGTCTGTGTGAATGTCTGCATGCTTGAGAGTGAGGGAAGGGCATGATATCAGAACTCATGATAATCATTGTACTAACTTCTTTTTTTCTGCCTTGTGACTTCTGGACAGGCTGTAAAACTCAGGGGTATGTGTGCTGTCAGCCACAGGGAATGTTCTTGCCATATTCTAACACACTTGGAACTCTATCTGGCCACCTGGGTAGGCCTGGGAACTCTGGAAAGAACCCAAAATGTTGTTCTTCCTTTTTTAGATGAGTAAAGGGAGAAACTGTAAAGTTAGAACTGTATAGCAGAGATGCTATAGGGAAAGAGGCATCTATTACATTTTTTAAAAATTAAAATGAAAAATTTTTGTTTTCCAGTTGAGAGTTTATTTAACTCCTAATAATCTAATCTCTGAAAAGGAGAGAAAGAAAGTACAACAGAGGTGGAAGATGGTGTAACTAATTTGTTGGCCAGTGTTCAAATGATTGGTTGATTCCAAATTCACATGCAGTGAGGGTTACATATCCCCAACCGGCCTGTCTCTTAGTCACCATAACCATGCTCTCAGTCCTCACCCCAATGGGGCAGTGTGGTGAATGGAGTTTAGCAGTCATGCGGAAGTTGTTCCTGTCCAGCATTCACCATCCAAAATCTGAGGCAGAGTTTTTCTTATTTTCCCTCTAAGAACCTCACACAAATCATCTGGGTGTGGCCAACTTCACTGAATAATGAGGATAATAACAAGGTTATGCTTGAGGGGACAGTAAGTCTGGTTTGCATGTGGAAGCCCTGGTTTATATCTATTGACACTGCATGATTATTAATAGCACCCCATTTTACTCTCAAAGGGCACAAGTTTGAGTCATAAATTATATGGGTGTCCTACTTACACTACAACTTCAGGAAGCAGATAACTTACTAAATTAAATATTCGGCTTCCCTGTTCTCAAAAGAGCCTCATAGCACAACGTGGCCAGTTTCCGGGTGTATGTGTGGAACTCTCTTTCTCCTTCCATCTTTTCCTTTTTTTCTCTTGCTTCTTTGTCCCTAGTTCTTGTTCCTTTTATGTACAGATTAGTTCAGCTTTCTCCAACCCGTCTCTAAACTTAGTCCTTGGATGTTTGTTGTATGTCTGAAGACCCTCATAGGGCTATGTAAGCAATAGAATGTCAACTTTGGGCCCACCTATCCATCCTTCTCTATATGGCTCTTCAAGAGGAACAGAACAGAGTGGAGATTTGTCCCCATATCTCATCCATTATCCCCCTTTCAGGATACAGAAAGAGCTACAGCATTTTGGTTTTCAAATTTCATTTTATTTCTCTCTGTTACAATAGTGGATTGTGATACTATATATTCATTATGAGGGGAAGCTATGACAAGAATAGCATACTGTCAAGTAAGTGTGATAAAAGAAAATATCGAGATCTTCCTTTCAAGTATGACATTCAGTAAAGCAATTTTAAATTAGCCCATGATCTTACACATGAAACTTGTTTAACTTGTGGTTTTATCTATGCACAAAAAGTAGAAAACATTAGTGTGGACTCATTGGTTCTAAGTTTCAGAAACTTAATTGCACACGCTGTAACAAAAATAGGAAATTAATTGGTTCATCTAACCAACTCTGAAAAGGATAAGGGAGAGCTGTCTTTGACCAAGATAATCAAAAGTTTTCAGAGTTCTTTCTCATTCTTTTGGTTTTGATTCCCTCTACCTGTTTACTTCATTTTCTCCTACTTCACAAGAGCTTTTCCCGTTTATTAGGGCACATAGCCTTAGGTTAATTCTGGCTTGGAGCCTTATAGCATCTTGCCTCAAGAGGAAGGAGAATCTTCTATCCTAATGCAGTTACACAATTCCAGGTGAGAAAGGGAACCTGGCATGGGCCATATGCCCTTTCCCTTAGATCATTCACTGAGACCAAGCAGTGCTGGTTGGTCCAGCACAGGTCATGTGCACCCGGGAACTGAGGAGGGCAGAGTGGATAATGCAGTAGCGGTGATGCACAGGTTTGTGGAACCTGCACTGATGACTGATGACCGACTAGGGGATTGGTAAGGCCTGGCAGTGTGTGAGGAACAAACCAGATGGAGAGGGCAAAAGATGCCTCAGCCCATGTTTCTGACATGGGTCTCTGCTTTCATCTGAAGCCTCTGGAAGACTTTCTTAAGGAAGACATTCAGCTCCTCATCCTTCCTATTATGTGAGAACACATAGCAAGAAAAGGTGCTGGCTTTGAATCAGAAGAGGGCCCAAATGTGACTATGGTGGTGCCTTGATCTTAGACCCGCCTCCAGAACTGTGAGAAATAAATTTCTATTGTTCATTAACCACCCGGCGTGTGGTACTTTGTTAGACCAGCCTGAATAGATTAAGATTATGACCTTTGAGATATTGTGCTCAATGTGACTAAACACAAATTCTTCAGCACTCTTTGGAGGAAAGATTCTAGCAGGAGAGACAGTGGCATCAGACATTCCTGCCCACGTCTCTGAGTTTTGGTTATCTCGTTGGTGTTTTCTGACAGCTATCTAATCCTAATGTCATGGCTGAAGGAAATTCAGTAGAGTGATAGAATAAAAATCTCCTGAAAGAAAGTAGAAAATTTAGCCTTGAGGACAGTACAGAAGAATTGGAAGCAGAGATGTGTCTGGAACCACTCAGATTATGCAAACACGTTCAAATAAAAATCCATGTTCTTCAATATATAAACCTTTTTATTTTTCATTTATAAGAGTGTCCTAATGAAGAAGCAGATAGGAGACTATAGTTAAGAAAAGCTTCCTAAAGCTGCACCTTCAACAGAGTTTAGAAAAAAGTTGAGTGGCATGGAATTAAACAGTGATATTTACCTTTATTGTTATTCTGAATAGATGTGAATTAAGTTTTGATTTCTGGAGTTTTACTGTTACATGGTCAACATAACTGGATCATTAACTACATCTAGATATTCTGGTGTTCTTTAATAACAAGTTATATATATGAGTGAGTGAAGAAGTGAACTCAGAGGAAAGTAAACAAATCTTTTCATGACTGATACAAAGTTAGAAATAAAAACTGTGCTTCATTTATACAAATTATGGAAGACATTTCTTTTTGAAAGGAATCCCAAGGCCTTGTGAAAATGTATTTTTTTACTTAGAGATAAAAAGTTCTTACATTTTCCTCTACTATTACAAAATATTTACAATAAAAACATTGCTTCCAAATGTGTTTTCTTCTGAGAATGTTCTTTTTATTTTGAAATGTAGGTCTTTAAAGCTTTTCTGGTTTAATTATTCTTAAAAATAATGGATTTTAAGTAACACCTATGGTACCTCACTAAGTGAATCACTGTGACATTTGGAATTTCAAGGCTTACATTTTCCTACTTGATGAGTAAAAATGCTGATGAACCACTATGCTGACTTTGCAGAGGCATTTCATGGGATCTTTTTAAAGGAAGCTTATAATCAAATGGCCCCCAAATTAAAAATGAACAAATGGTACACATTATAGGTTGTTTATTGTAATCCTCTAATGTTTTTATTATTCAGAACATTGAGGAATCAGGCAACTAATTTTCCTGAGTTGTCCTAGAGCCTCATGAATTTGGGGAGGTGAACAGAGCAGTCTATTTCTGAGAGGCAAAACACTAATGCAATCATAGCTTGCCTAACTTTAGAAAAATTATATTTCAATCAAATCACATAAAATGTGCTAAATTTAGTCTCTTACAGGTGTTGGGTACATAAGTGTTTATTATGTTATCTTCAGTACTTTCTGAAGGTTAAAAAACTTGAAGCTAAAAAAGGTAAAAGTGCTCCAAGGGAATTCATTGTTTAATAGAATTACTTTGTTAAGCAAATAATTACTTCCCAATTTATAGTTATTATGAATTAGTGTGTTAATCCAGGTCCTCCTGGAAGCAGACACCAAAATGGGATTAAGTGTATGGGGATTTTCATAGGAAGGTGCCTATGTGAAAGAAAGTAGAGAGGGAGCAGGGGAAGGCTGGGGGAGCTGTCAGTCCATGATGCAAGTGTGGCCCAAGGAAAGATGTAGGATAACCTAGTCTAATTATCTTGAGAATGAAGGTCATAAGGAAGACATCCAGCACAAAGGCTCCAGACCTGGGATGAAATCTTGGATCTTCTAGATTTTCCCAGTGACCTCTGACTGAAACTGCAGGAATGCCTTGGGGCAGACAGGGGAAGATCACCAATTAACCCACAAAATTCTGAGAAATAGTAAATCATTGTTGCTTTAAGCCACAAAGTTTTAGGTGTTTGTTATGCAGTGGTCAATAACTGATGCACAGAGTCAAGGTGAGATAGACAACAGTTCTTGTTTTCTTTGATGTGAGACTAAGAAAGTTTCTTAGTTCACTTCTTACTGAGGATGTTGCCGTTTGAGGGTTCTGGCTTCATGATATGGCCTGAGTTTCAACATCTTGCCTTATCTGAGCCTAAGGTCTTTCTGTCTCCATATAGTCTTTAAAACTCATGATCTTATTTTATAGAAATAGATACTGACATCTCCACTCCAGAGTAGCCAAAACTTCAGTACATTTGAACTGCTTTGATATTTTTTTAGCATTGGGGGATTATTTCTCTTACCTTCTAGTTTTCTAAGGAATATGTTTAAGAGGGTGTGAATATGCAAAGTCAGCATTTGTAGAAGGTTTTCACGTTGTCTAGTCTGCCACTGTGTTAGACATGGGAATCTCCATCTGTCACTTTTGAATCTTCCCTAGAGATAATCTTTTTATTTTTACCATCACAATTCACCTGACTATCCCTGTCAGGGATTTGCAGAAGGAACTTTCAACTTTACCTTGTGGAAAGAGTATGTTATAGTAGTGGGCTCTGTTGCTTTGTTTTAGCTTTTAATATACTAGAACCTTATAGACAATGTGTATTTGTAAATGACTCTCTGTGGCAGTACATACTTGTAAATGAATGACATTGTATTTTAGGAAGACCAGCAAGCCAATTTTGCTCAATTAATGTGAATCTAAAATGTGGCGTATAAATTAAATAATGTCAAAAGTCAAAGGAGGTAAAGTAATGTGTTCTTCAAGTGAATCTTACAGTGAACACATTTGTAAAATGAGATTTCCTTAATTTATAGATTTTGTAGTATATTTTTAAAAATATAGTCGGCACACCAATGTTACATTAATTTCAGGTATATAACATAGTGGTTTGACAATTCTGTATATTATGCTGTGCTTGCCACAAGTGTAGCTGCCATCTGTCACCATTTAACACTATTAAAATACCATTAACTATATTCCCTATGCTATAGCTTTAATTCCTGTGATGTATTCATTTCATAACGGGAAACCTGTGTCTCCCACTCCCCTTCATCGATTTTACACCGTCCCCTTTCCCCCCACTTCTGGCAACCACTAGTTTGTAATTATGGGTCTGTTTCTGTTTTTTTGTTTCTTTGTTCATTTGTTTTATTTTTTAGATTCCACATATAAGTGAAATGATAGGGCATTTGTCTTTCTCTGTCTGAATTATTTCACTTAGCATAATACCTTCTAGGTCCCTCCATGTGATTGCAAATGGCAAGATTTTATTCTTTTTTATGTTTCATAATATTCCATTATATATATACTACACATTGTTTATCATTCATCTGTGTAGTGTTTTTTTTAAGGCCCCCCCCCCCCATTAGTGAGCCTGAAATTGTTCAACAACAAATGTTGAAGGATGGGGGTGGGAGTGGTGTTTGGCAGAGGAAGCCCTAGTGATTTTTATTTTGAATAATGAGAAGAGTCCTTGAGGTAGCACTTAGCCTAGAAATCGTTTAATTCTTGCCAGGGGTGGAATCACCTCCAATGAGAGCAGAGGGGAAAAAAAATCCATGTTGTTTAGGGCAGTTGAATAAAGGCTGTAACAGTTGAAAAGTTTGTAAATCTGAACTTTGAGCAATTTCAGTCAGAAAATTCATCAGCTTTGGTGAAAGGAAGTGACCAATGAAGATAGAACATAGTTCTCTATAGCCATCAAAGAGGTTTGTAAATTATGTACATTGGACAAATAAAGAAAAAAGGATCTGTATAGAACCAGTCTGCATGATTCCTTTAGCTGCTCCTGGTTAACACTTTTACCAGTACCTATAGAGAGGTGCTGGTGTTCCCACCAGTTTGCCTGTATTTGTGGTGTGGGGTCCGTGTATGCTGTGTCTGTCTGTATATATTCTACATTCTTTATAATATGCTCCATTAGGTAAGTTTAATCAATTTGAACATTGTTTTTCGTTGTACTTTAAGATGCTGAGCCAACTGACCAATCAATTCACCAACCAATAAATAATCAAACAAACTCCTAAGCCTTCTTATATTACTCAGGAGAGGTACTTGAATTGGGTCAGCTTCTCTGCCTAATATTTTTGGTTCTCCAGGTGGGCAGAACAAGTATTCAGCCCCCCGTAGGGATGACCCTGCTGAGACCTATTTCTATCTCATGCGCCATGTAGTTTTGCTTGGATCAACAATGTGTGTATTTCTATAATAAGTACAATACAAGTGACTAGAATACAAAACTCCTTAAACTGCTGATAGGACCCTATTTTAGGCAACACACCTTCTGTTTAAAGTCTCCTCTGGACAACTAGCACTTGAACTCCAGGTGGGAAAAGAGTGGCAGGCTTATCTGAAGCAATCATCTCCTTGAAAGGAATAAAAAAAGATGAGCCTGGAGTGGTTACTCCACATCAAAATGTAAATAAATGGTCTCTTACACTGAAGTAAGCTTATTTCCTCTGTGGTCTCCTGTGTTATCCTCCTGGACAGACATCTAATAAGGCATGAAAAAGAGGACTGTTTTTGATAGGTAGGGTGGGTATAAAAGAAGGTAGCTTCATGTTCTCTCTCCTTCCTGGTAATTTACCAGCCACAAAAACCCCAGCAATGGTTGTGGCCATGGTGCTTCCTATTCTAAGCAATGAGATTTTTTTTTTTTTTTTTGTCACAAACCACCCAGAAGTCTTTCTTCCCTTTCTCTTTCTTTCTTTCTTTCTTTCTGTATTTCTTTCTTTCTTTCTTTCTTTCTTTCTTTCTTTCTTTCTTTCTTTCTTTCTTTCTTTCTTTCTTCACTTCCTATAAAGTATGGTTTATAGTGGTGAAGTTGCTTCCTGACAGAAGTGAATGCCCTGAGGCATGGAGCATATATAGTGAGAAGTTGGAGAGTTATCTTGATAATATGACAGTTATTGTTACATGTAAATATCACCATTTAAAATTAGATATTGATTAGTTTTGCTTTCTTTTCATGTGTAGCTGCCCCCAAAGTATCATTACTTTTTATTTTAAAATCAAAATAAGCAAGAGAAACTTAGAGTCAGTGACTTAGATAAAGCCTATAGGTTTTTTTTTTTCAAGTTTATTTATTTTGAGAGAGAGAGAGCACAAGTGGAGGAGGGGCAGAGAGAGGGAGAGAGAGAGAATCCCAAGCAGGGAGCCCTGATGCAGGGCTCAATTGCATGAATTATGAGATCATGACCTGAGCTGAACTCAAGAGTTGGTTGCTTAACTGACAGCCACCTCGGTGCCTCAAGCCTATAGGGTTTGATTTCATACCAAATATGAAAGAGATTTGCTAATAGACCAAACAGCCATATTTTAGTTCACATATACTTTCATTGCATAAAAGATATAAGGTTCCTACCATTTTGTGTTTCATGTGTCTGTAATTGAGTTTTTCTTTAATATTTCCTTTGAATATTTTATGTATTAACAATATCAGAGAAATATATGTATGCATTCATATGTATAGGCCTGATGGAACCAGAAAAAAATTAAAGTGAAAAATTGTGTTTTTCAGTTTATCATTTATTATATATTCATGTGGAACTCTAGTGTCTTACCACCTGTGAAGAACCTCTTGAAAAAATAGCAAGCAGAAATGACATAATATTTACTTGATGACTAAAGACAAAGTGAGTAGTAAATTATTTAAACTGTTACTTATATCGAAAGTAATTCAGTCTTTGGCCTTGTAGCACTGAGTGTTGGTTGACTATTTCTTTTTCCTGAACCTTCTGGCATGTAGACCTAGATGCTTTAGTATTTTCCATGTAAAGGCTGGAGTGGACATTTACTGTTTTGTGTGTCAATTCCACCTCTCCTTTTAGACCAGCATTTTAACAGTCACGCAATGGAAGATGTCATCTTTTTGGCCACAGCGATTGGTCTAAGGATACACATCTGACGTGTGCTGGGCCAACAATAGGATCACCTTTGGCCTCAGTAGGGTGGTGAGACTGTGGGATGTGGGGTCTGGAGCTGCCAAGCATCATATTCCCTACTCCTTGGTGCGGAGAAGGGTGAGGTTGGCATCCAGAGACAAGCTGAAATGAATGAGAGGTGGAGAGAATGACTATATTTCAGTTCCACGTTACAGCCCATTTCTACTCATCTTCTTTTTTTCCTCCTAATCTAGTTAAAAAATGTTTTTCCACATTCTACTTTAAGAGTCTGTAAAGGAAGAAAAATTCAGCCACATGCAGCATTTTATGAATTTTGGTGGACTTTGCTGGGTTTTTGGGGGGAGTTACTTACATTCAACATTTCCCTTAAAATATCTTCCAACAGCCTTTTATTGCCCTAAAGTCACTCCATCCCATGAGCCCAGTGTCTTTCCTTAGTCTCCCTTCGCCTATCAGCATTGGGCAACCCTGATTTTTCTTTCTCGCTCTCACTTAAGCAAAACACTTCTCTCTTTTTTTAATGCCGACTACTTCGTCTCTTCCTCAAGAAACCAAAGCCCAGCCAATTTGTTTCTCTTGCAAAGGGGCTTATCAGGGCATCTCTCAAATAAAGGTGATGTTCTCTCTACAAAGGAATTTTTGTACCAAATGCTAAGAGAACACAATTTTCTTCATGTTAGAATATCTGCAATGTTTTTAGATTGTTCTTCTCATTAACTATGCTTCCTACTGTCACTTTCAAGATCCAGTGTCAGCACTTTTATTCAAAGTAGCTCATTTATATCTATCACTTTTCTTTTTCAACCCAATATTCCATGCAAACCTAGATACACCTCTCATCAGAATCTACCACGTACTTTCCAAGCTGATTAATATAATCTTAAATATTCAGTTTTTTTCCTTTGAAGACCTTTTAAAATTCTACCATTTGTACATATTTTAGGATTTAATTGAATGAAATGTTTGAAATGACTTGTTATTTAACTCAAAATGAATGCATGTAGCATATTTAGCAATCTCTCTCTTACTCCCACCTTTCTCTATTTGCCCCAACTGTTCTTGGCAACTATTTTGCTGTTTGGATTGGGGTTGTGTCTGAGAGGGTAGGAGATTTGAAAGGAAGAAAGAATAATTCTATGAAATTTTTTCCAGTGTTACTAAGAAGGGGAATTCTGATTGAAGATGGTTTATAGCTCCAGCCGGGGCATAATTCTGTATCTGAAAGTTTAATAAGAACACTTGGAAGATATTGGGATAATGCTTCAGGAGGCTTCTTTTTGCTTTCAGCAAATGAGGCATTGAGATTTCCTTAAATACCTTGATTGTGTTGGATGTATTTGCAGCCCCTACTATCAAGAGATAGGGTCTCTTTTCTCCTCCCTTTTAACCTGGGCTGGCTTTTAAACTTACTTTGGGCAATATAATGCTGTGGAAGTGATGTTTGACTTCTCAGCAAGGTCTTAAGATACTTTGCAGTTTCTGCTCATTTTCTCTTGGAATGTTCCCCCATCATACCAGAAATTAGAACTATCCTGCTAGAAGGGCATTGTAGAAGAGAACTGAGACACCCCAGCCAAGAGTCCTAGCTAACCACCAGACAAAGGATTGAGGTCACGCTAGACTTCCAGTTCCAGATGAACTGCCAGGTGACTGCAGCACACGAGTGACCTCATAAGTGAACACATCAGAGGAACTGCCCACCTAAATTGCAGAATCATGAATAAATGCACATGTATCTCCGGTAAAAAGGGAAAGTGGATAAATTAAGGCAGGGTGGAACAATTGCAGGAGAAATGTTCTGTAGTAGGAAAGAGGTGGTAGAATCTAGTCAAGAAAGGAAGGAACTAGATGCATGGAGGAGCTCATCCTCTATAACAGAGGGGAAGGCAGAATATATGGGTACACCTGAAGAAAAGAGGGCAGTTTTGGTGGGGATAACTTTTAAGTTATCTTCTGATTGCTTCAGTTTTCTTGGTGTGAAGATAATGAGGGTGGTGGGGAGTTGTAGAGTTTGAGGCTAAAAGGAGGTGTGATTTGAAGAATGGGAGTGAGATTGACTGTGGAAATTCAGTTGGATCATGGAGAAGAATGAGAAGCCCCTTGAGGTTAGTGTTTTTACATTTAGCTGACATCTGTCAAGTGTGTACTTTTCTCCAGACATATTCAGATGCTTAGATATAGGTGTGGAGTAGGTAGAAAGTTGGATTTAATCATGATTGGGGCTTAGAGTATGACAGAGTGCATGATGGTCAAGAAAATTGAGCATATATGCAAGGCAGTGGTTGCAGTGATGCCCATGGAATACACACTAATAAGTGGGGGAATGAGAGCATGAGATAGGTTAGGATTTTGGAAAAGGGGCAAGATAAATGGATTGAATGCAACCTGTCAGAGCATGTACCAATTGTGTTCTTGTTTAGCACCTGATTCTAGTGTGCATTATAATTTTGGGAAAATTATTTAAATATACCAATTTGTGCAATCTTAACCTTAGAATAAACTCTAAGATTTCTTTGCACCTCTAACAATTTGTTATTCTGTGATTCCATGTGAAAGCACATATTATATATACTAATGAAGAATAGATTCAGTTTTTTAAAAAAGATTATGGTAAACCTTGGTAAAGTTTCTCATGACACCTCAAGGTTAATTAGGCACTTAATTAATTCCCTTGCTTATTTGTTGCGTTCTTTTTGGATGGTTGCTACATAGATAAGGATTTTTAGAATAGGTATTGAGAGATATAATATCTGGAACATATTAAGAAACATACCTGGAATCACTGGAAGTATGGGCTAGTGGATAGAGCTACACATTGGGAAGTAGGAACGCAGGGTTTCTACCTTGGTTTTAACTCTGTTCTCTTCTGTATAAATTATGTTTATTGCTTTTACTATATTTTATTAAAAGTGTTAGAAACTCTGTGATTGGTGCTTAAGTATTGACCAAATCAGAGCTAGTCACAGAAGTCCTGGAATAGAAGAATTGTGATTGTATTCTTTTTCACTTGTCCATTAGAGTCTGGACTAGAAAATAGCAGCCATGATGGCATTTGGGGAGTGAAAGCAAATAACACTTTTTAACATCCCTGTCAAAGCCTTTTCATTTTAATTGAAAAGCCCTGCCATAGCCCTTGTTGGCAGTTACAACTACTGTACCTTACTTCGACGATTGCAGTTTCCTCAGCTGTGTCTCCTTTATTCCCTTGTCTCCTGCTACAGTTGATTCTTCATATAGAAGCCAGGAGTGATGTTTACAAAAGGTAAATCAGATCATTTTACTTCCCTCTTTGAAATCTTCCATTGACTTCCCATTAGATTTCTAGACTTCATTTTCATCTCTAAGATCTTACAGGAATTGGCCCATACTTTTCTCTGACCTCATCCTAAACTACTTTCCTTTTCATAAACTGTGCTTTAAACACACTGGCCTTTTACTGTTCCAAAAACATGTAGAATTCTTCTGTATCTCAAGGCTTGCAACCAAGGGGTCAGTCCATCTTACTTGAAAAGCTCTTTTAGACCTTCAGGGCTGAGTTTATCTTTTGTAAAAAAAAATTGTTTGTTTAACTTTTTTTTTAAACAGTTGACAGTTTTATTTTCACATTTCACAATACAAATGCTTTTTTTTTTTTTTTTTTAAGTCTCACTACTTCCTTGGAAAACTATTCTCTTCTTTGATAGGAAGGAAAACAAGTCTTCCTTGTCATGCTGTTAGAAAACACCTAGAGTCACAGCACCATGATCTCTTGGTGAAATAGAACAAGTAAAATAAAATGGATATAAAGAGGTTCTTGTCTCTCCTTATTTATCTGGTTGATTCGTTCCTGGCTAAGTGGGCACCATCATGGGATGGGCTAGAGGTCTCATCACTGGGGGCCCAGGCATCTTTGACATGTGGCCTCCTGTACGCAGGTTCATTCTAAGAGTAGGTCCCATTGGCATCATCCCAGGAGGAGGAAGGCCCATCATTTGCATCATGGGAGGGCCCCCATATGGGGTGCTGGCATCATACCAGGGTGAGGAGGACCCAGGAGACTGGGGGGAGGTGGGATCATTGCCCTTGAGGAGGAAGAACAGAGAATGGTGTAGGGGGCATCTTCCCTTGCTGAAAGGCAACGGTTATTTTCTCAATTAGGCTCTGAGCGTGCTCTTCCATCCATTTCTGAAAGTAGTCTTTCACATTCTTTTTGTGTTTCTGACCACTGCAGTGTATCTTTCTCATTGATGGAGAGTCATGGGTGAGGTATGTTTTGCAGTAGTGACAATAAAACTTAGACACGTTGCTCTGTAGGCCATTGGGTACTCCATCCTGCACACCTGGGAAATGACTTATTTGTTTACTTTTTGATTGTGTGTGTGTGTGTGTGTGTGTGTGTGTGTGTGTGTTTATTTTTGAGAGAGAGGGAGAGAGAGAAAGCAGGGGAGGGGCAGAGAGAGAGAGGAACAGAGGATCTGAAGCAGGCTCTGCAGTGAGAGCAGTAAGCCTGATGTGTGGCCCAAACCCACAAACTGTGAGATCATGACTTGAACTGAAGTCGGATGCTCAACTGATTGAGCCACGCAGGTGCCCCTACTTTTTGATTTTCTTTTTTCTTTTTTTTTTAAATTTATTAAAAAAAATTTTTTTTAACGTTTATTTACTTTTTGAGACAGAGAGAGACAGAGCATGAACGGGGGAGGGTCAGAGAGAGAGAGGGAGACACAGAATCTGAAACAGGCTCCAGGCTCTGAGCCGTCAGCACAGAGCCCGATGCGGGGCTTGAACTCACGAGCCGTGAGATCATGACCTGAGCCGAAGTCAGACGCTTAACCGACTGAGCCACCCAGGCGCCCCTACTTTTTTATTTTCTATCTCCCTTTGAACTAAACAGAAATAGATGATATGCATTGTCAGTCTCATTGGCTGGTATAGCTTCTATGCCTTGGAAAGCACTGGGTAGGTGCTCAACAAATACTTTTTTAATGGAGGAAAAAAAAGACCTCAAAAGTGGGTGGAGTAGAAGATAGCTTATCTGGAGTTAATGAGGCTAGGCTATTCTATGTCAAATTACTTGACTGTATTATCTGTCCCTTGACTTTTAAAGCTTTGAGTCTTGAAAGATTTGTAGGCTTCAGGACTGTCCTCTTAAAATACAATTAGCCTTGTGAGTTCATCTCTCAAATCAATGTCTACTAATATTTTGGTTCTTAGTGACCACCCAGGGAGAAATAGGACATAGAATGTGCAAGTGACAGACCGTCAGGAGCGGGGGTGTAAAAAAAACAGAGGGCAAAGGACCAGCAGGCAGGAATAATAGGGACAAAGAGATGAAAAGCTGGTAGCAGGAGAATTCTATCAGAATTTTGTCTACAGTGGGAACATTTTTGTTTCTCATTCTGTAAGATAGTGCCCTGTTATCTGGTACTGTATCAGAAAGTTGTTTTTTTTTTTTTTTTTTTTTTTTTTTTTAAGCAGTTTCTTGATAGTTTTTCAGGGTTACAAATAAATTGGAGAAGAAGGGAAAGCTAAGCATTCTCAGTTAAAAAAAACAAAAGGTGGAAGCAACTATTGCATAAGATACTGTATGCTGCTCAGCATGAGTATTTCAGGGAAAGATTTGGTGTCTTGTAATGTTGCAGTTACTATGGTAACAATGCATTTTTAATGGTACCATTAAATGGCAGTGTAACTACTTGTAACTAAGGAGTGCTGAATAGTCACAGCTGTGTTGTTTGGAGTTTATGTGTCTTTTCTACAGTATGGTTTTTAATGACTTAAAAATAAAAGTGTTGTATAACAGAATATCACTTTGGTACGTGATATATGTACTTTTAAGAAATAGAATGGAGAATGTTAATTATCCCGTTAACTATACCTTATACACACACACACATACACACATGAGTAAACACACATACGTGCATACTTTACAGATGAAGATCTGGAAAGAAGATTAAGTAGCTTTTCTCAGCTCATTTAGCTATTGACAGAATTAGCATGAGAGCTCAGGTTTTTGGACTGATATAACAGTTTCTTTCTGACCTTACATACTAGTTCTGCTCAACATAGCACTATGTATACAACACACTCTATATTCTTTTCACACATTGCAATTGGTAAGAAAGTGCAATGAATTTCTATCATCCTGTAGGGTTATAAGGTGGTTGGGACCTAGATCAAAGAGTAGTGAATAATATAATTGAAAGAGTCTGTAGATGGAATTCAAGAGATCCGTAAACCCTTTAAAATTGTTTGCAAATAGGTATATGCATATGCTCATTTTTCTAATGAGGGACTTTATCAGATTCTCAAGGAATTGGTATCCTCTCCCAAAATAGGTGATGAATTACGGCTCTTTCCCAATTTAGGATATCAAAATGGAAAAGTAAATGGCATATTGAGAAAAATATTTGTTACGATTTGATAAAAGATTAATATTCTTAATTTATAAAGACAATATACACATCAGGCTAAACATCAAGACCCAGTTGATCCCCTGAAGTAAGAGAGACAGGAGCAAAAATAAAATATTGGGACGACATCAAAATAAACAGCTTCTGCACAGCAAAGGAAACAATCAACAAAACTAAAAGAACGTTCAGAATGGAAAATTTGCAAATGACATATCTGATAAAAGATTATTATCCAAAAAATATAAAGAACTTATAAAACTTAACACCCCAAAACCAAATAATCCAATTAGAAAATGGGCAGAAGACATGACTAGACATTTCTCCAAAGAAGACGTCCAAATGGCTAATATGGAAAGATGCTCATCATCACTTATCATCAGAGAAATGCAAATCAAAACTACAATGCGGTATCACCTCACACCTGTCAGAAAGGCTAAAATCAAAAACACAAGAAACAACAGGCTTTGGTGAGGATGTAGAGATAAAGGAACTTTCTTGCACTGTTGATGGGAATGCAAACTGGTGTGGCCACTGTGAAAAATAGTATGGAAATGTTGAAATAGAACTATCCTACTATCCAGTAATGTGCTACTGGGTATTTACTTAAAGAATACAAAAACACTAATTCAAAGGGATACATGCACCCATATATTTATAGCAGCACAATTTACAATAGCCAAGATATAGAAGTAGCCCAAGTGTCAATCAGTTGATGCATAGATAAAGAGGAGGTGATATATACATACAGTGAAATATTATTCAAGCCATAAAAAGGAATGAAATATGCCATTGGCAACAATGCGGATGAAGCTAGAGAGTATAATGCTAAGTGAAAGAAGTCAGAGAACAATGAATACTATATGATTTCACTCATGTGGAATTTAAGAAAGAAAAGAAACAAGGAAAGGGGGGGAAAAAAAAGAGAGACATACCAAGACACAGACTGAGCTATAGAGAACAAGCTGATGGTTACCAGAGGAGAGGTGGGTGGGGGGATGGGTTAAATAGATGATGGGGATTAAGGAGTGGACTTGTGATGAGCACTGGGTGATGTTTGGAATTGTTAAATCACTATATTGCACACCTGAAATTAATATAACATTGTATGTTAACTAACTCAAATTAGAATAAAAATTAAAAAAAAGACCCAGTTGAAATTATAGTGAAGGAAATGAATGGAAGATATGCAGACGGGGAGTATAAATGGCTAATAGAAATGAAAATTATTCATCCGCTTTAGCCATCAATGAAATGCAAATTAAACCAATAAAAATTTTACCATTTTAACACAACGAATTAGCTCAGATTAAACACAACCACAATAATGTTCTTTGTGATGAAGAGGTGAAGGGATAAACAGATTGCTCTACTGTTGCTAGGAGTATAAATTGGGGCAGAGGTTTTGGAAATCAAATTAATAATTCAAGTTAAGAGTTGTTATGCCCAGAATTCGTGATCCCCAAAGACCACCAGGGAACCGAGTCCGATGCAAAAGCAGAGCCTTTATTAGAGCTAGCTCGAGCTCAATCCCCTAGCTGCACCGACACAGCGGTGAGATGTGGGGAGAGAGAGCTAGTTTCAAAAACACAAAGGTTTTATTGGGATCTAGGGGCAGTTGGTGAGATAATGGCTGTGGCCTCAGCGGATTGGCTGGGGAACCGTCGGAGTCCTGTTGCGCAGGTCGCCGGGTGTGTTTTGATTGGGAAGTTTGAACAGGTGAGCGGGAGGTTACTCAAGGGGAGGAGGTGTGGTCAAGGTGAAGGACACAGAACAAGAGGGAGTCGGCAGGCATAGGCCTGCCCTTTCAGAGTCTTCAAAATGTTCATAACCAGTAATTCAAATTCTAAGGATATAGTTCCATTCTAAGGCAATAATAAATGCTTACTAAAATTTGTTATAAAAGTATTTCTCCTTGTGGTATCTAAAATAGTAAGAAATATGAAAGAGTACACATATCCAACATAGGGAAAGGATTAAATAAATTACAGTATTCCTCCAAGTCCAATAAATTGTCTTGAAATTTTTGTTAATGGCGTGGAAAACTCTTATGATATAATATTACATTTAAAAACAACACCTAGACTTCTAAAATGCTTATAGAGTATAATTCCAAAATGATATAAATAATAATATAAATTCCATAGAAATAAATTTAACAATAATAGAAAGAAATAAACTAAAATATAAAATGGTTATCTTCTGGGTTATGTGGTTAATAATTATTTTTCTCTTTTTTTGTGTTGTGTATTTTCTTAGATTTCTGAAGTGAATGTATATATTATCAGAAATGAAATAAAAATTATTTAAAAGTTTTGCTGAGTTTTTTTCTTGTATTACCTCGATTGTTCTAATTTGGCAAAAATCTATTGTCCTAAATAAAGAATGGCAGAAACTAGAAGGACATCTTTTGAAAAAAATTAGACTTTTTTTCTTTCATTTAAAAATTATATATGTAATCTCTTTTTTGGGTCAGATGTTGGGGAAATACATATGAATAAGACGTTGTTCCTGCCATGTACATTTTATAGTCTACTAGGAAGGATAGACATGTAATAACTATACTAAAATAGCTCCTGAGTACCTTGTAATATGACAACAGGAAGGAAGGAATAATGAAGTTTTCCTGAGGAAGTAGAGGGAAGGGGTAACATTTGGTTCCAGTCTCAAGTGATGGGTCATGACATGGGCCAAAGTGAAAGGATCTTCCTCGTAAAGTAGGGTATAAGAGCACAAAAAGACAATGCTATTTAGAGCACAGGTGCCTTTGATTTGATTAGGAAGGTAGAGAAAGGCCATCTGTTGAAAGACCTTAAGATGTCTGTGTCTTATCTTGTAGGTACAAAGGGGTCATGAAAATCACAGAATCATCTAAATAAGCGATCAGATTTGATCAGATAAGTATGTGATGGAATAATCTCTTATCACAGCAACGGAAATTATGATATAATAGTCAATTGCTTCAGTAATGATTTAAATATTTTCATGGAAATTATACTCAATAAGGTAAAACTTAAAAAAAAATTAAAGTTCTATCAAGGTGCTATTTTCCACTGCATTATCTCATAGAAAGTGTTTGATATTGGGGATGCATTGGTTGGTCATATCATGATGTTAATGAGGCCAAAACCACAGTCACCCCTATTAATTTAGTTGACAGAAAAAAGATTTTGTTTTGTGGCTGCCAGCTCAGTGAGGAAGTTATTTAAAGAGCTGAACTGCATCCATACCAGTCTTAACTTTAAGTTGATTAAGTGTGGATTCTCTACATGTGTTTCATTTCCATATTCCAGTGAAGCCAAGTGGTGGTCCTTATGACAATAAAGTTATCAGATGGTTATCAGTTATCCCAGAATGCTCTGGCCATCTTTGGTTGGCCCAAGTATTATTCCTGAACTAAGTAACCTTCTTCCTCCCTCTCTCTTTCTCTCTCTCTTTTCTTTTTTCTTTTCTTCATGTTTATTTATTTTTGAGAGAGAGAGAGACAGAGTGCAAGTTGGGGAGAGGCAGAGAGAGAGGGAGACACAGAATCTGAAGCAGGCTTCAGGCTCTGGGCTGCCAGCACAGAGCCTGACATGGGGCTTGAACCTACAAACTATGAGATTATGACTTGAGACCAAGTAAGAAGCTCAACTGAGCCACCCAGGCTCTCCTCCCCTCCCCTTCCTTCCCTTCTCTTCCCTTTTCTTTCCTTTCTTTCTTTCTTTCTTTCTTTCTTTCTTTCTTTCTTTCTTTCTTTCTTTCTCTTTCTTCTTTCCCCTTCCTTCCTTCCTTCCTTCCTTCCTTCCTTCCTTCCTTCCTTCCTTCCTTCCTTCCTTCCTTCCTTCCTTTTGTTGTTGTTTTGCTATTTTTATTTTTAAAATTGAGACATAATTGGCATATAACATTGTACTAGTTTTAGGTATACAATGAAATGATTACAGGGGTGCCTGGGTGGCTCAGTTGGTGGAGTGTCCGACTTTGGCTCAGATCATATCACAGTTCTTGAGTTTCAGCCCAGCATCAGGCTCACTGCTTTCAGTGCAGAGCTTGCTTCAGATCCTCTGCCCCCCTCTCTCTCTGCCCCTCCCCTGCTCACATGCTCACTCTCTTCAAAAGAAATAAAACATCAAAAAAAAAAATGAAATGATTACAATAAATTTAGTTATCCATTACCACACATAGTTACAAAAATAGTTTTGCTTGTAATGAGAACTTCTAAGCTCTATTCTCTTACCACCTTTTAAATGTACAACATAGTTTTAATTATAGTTACTATGCTGTGTATTATGTCCCCAGGACTTATTTATCTTATTAAACTGGAAGTTTGTACCTTTTGACCACCTGCACCCATTTTGCCCACTCTTCACTACCTGCCTCTGGCAGCCACATAATCTGTTTTCTGTATCTATGAGTTTAGTTTGTTTTTGTTTTTGTTTTGTTTTTAGATTCCTTTTTTAGAATTTCCATTGTTTTTCTTAAAAAAAATTTTTTTTAATGTTTATTTTTCAGAGAGAGAGACAGAGAGAGAGAATGAGGGAGGGGTAGGCAGAGAGGGAGGGATACCCAGAATCTGAAGCAGGCTCTAGGCTCTGAGCTGTCAGCACAGAGCCCCATGCAGGGCTCGAACCCATGAACCATGAGATCATGACCTGAGCCGAAGTCGGATGCTTAACCAACTGAGCCACCAGGTATGCCCCAATTTTTTAATGTTTATTTATTTTGAGAGTGAGAGAGCATGTATGTGTGTGTGTGCGTGTGTGCATTGGGGGAGGGGCAGAGAGAGAGAGGGAGAGAGAGAATCCCAAGCAGGCTCTGTGCCACCAGCACAAAGCCTGACATGGACCTTGATGCCAGGAACCATGAAATCATGACTCAGGCTGAAATCAGGAGGTGAAAACCCAACCACTGAGCCACCCATGTGCCCCTTTTAGATTCTGTATGTAAATGATATCATACAGTCTTTGAAGGTCATCCATGTTGTTGCAAATGGCAGAGTTTCCTTTTTTTTTTTTTTTAAGTTTATTTATTTATTTGAGGAGAGAGAACACAAGCAGAGGGCGGGGGCAGAGAGAAGATCCCAAGCAGGCCTATGCTGTCACTGCAGAGCCTGATGTGGGGCTCGATCTTATGAACTGTGGAATCATGACCTGAGCCAAAATCAAGAATTGGACGCTCAACCAACTGAGCCATCCAGGCATCCCAGAATTTCCTTCTTTTTTTATGGCTGAATAATATTCATATGATATATGTGTGATATATACATATCACATTTTCTTTATCCATTCATCCTTTGATGACACATAGGTTGTTTCTGTGTTTTGGGTATAGTAAATAGTGCTGCAATAAGCATTGGGATAGTTTTCTTTTTCTAAAAAAATTTGTTTTTAATGTTTATTCATTTTTGAGAGATGGAGAGAGAAAGAGTGTTAGTGGGGAGGGGCAGAGAGAGAGGGAGACAGAATCTGAAGCAGGCTCCACGCTCTAAGCTGTCAGCACAGAGCCTATTGGGGGACTTAACTCATGAACCATGAGATCGTGACCTGAGCTGAAGTCGGACGCCCAACACACTGAGCCACCCAGGCGCCCCAGTTATCTTTTCAAGATAGTGATTTTGTTTCCTACAGATAAATACCCAGGGTGGAATTTCTGGATCATATGGTATTTCTATTTTTAATTTTTTAAGGAACCTCCATACTGTTTTCCATAGTGGTTGCACCAATTAAGATTCCTCCTGACAGTGCACAAGAGTTTCCTTTTGTCCACCAACTCACCAACACTTGTTATTTCTTGTCTTTTTGATAACAGACATTCTAACAGGTGTCAGGTGATATCTCATTGTGGTCGAAACTTTATATATTCATGAGTTACAACATGGGTGTACTTGCCTTGAAGTTTCAGATATCAGTGTTTTTCAAGAGGATCACTTTTTTTTTTCAGGACTCTTATTCATTATTTCTGAATTGTGGTGTTCTCTTGCCTCTTAGTTGTAATAGTAGGAGAGTAAGAGTAGTAATAGAGATGAACAACCTCCAAATTAACCTATACCTATACTCACATTCTTGGTTATATTTTAAAACCACCTATCAGTTTAGTTTATATTTAAGATGTGTAGCTCCAGACAAGTGGGGTTAGTTTTGGTTCCTGGGTACTTGTGGTGATTATGTATAAATATTACTTAAACATTTCTTGATACCTAGTTTTCTTCTATCTGCTGAGTGGTACATGCTATTCCTTCCCTTATTTAAGATGATAATGTTGCCCAGTGGAAGAGGATTAGTTTGGGACACAGAAGACAGTTCAATTTCAACTTCAAAAGTTTCCTCTATGATTTTTAGCCAGGAATCATTTATTTATTTATTTATTTTTTCAATATATGAAATTTATTGTCAAATTGGTTTCCAAACAACACCCAGTGCTCATCCCAAAAGGTGCCCTCCTCAATACCCATCACCCACCCTCCCCTCCCTCCCACCCCCCATCAACCCTCAGTTTGTTCTCAGTTTTTAACAGTCTCTTATGCTTTGGCGCTCTCCCACTCTAACCTCTTTTTTTTTTTTTCCTCCCCCTCCCCCATGGGTTTCTGTTAAGTTTCTCAGGATCCACATAATAGTGAAACCATATGGTATCTGTCTTTCTCTGTATGGCTTATTTCACTTAGCATCACACTCTCCAGTTCCATCCACGTTGCTACAAAAGGCCATATTTCATTCTTTCTCATTGCCATGTAGTATTCCATTGTGTATATAAACCAGAACTTCTTTATCCATTCATCAGTTGATGGACATTTAGGCTCTTTCCATAATTTGGCTATTGTTGAGAGTGCTGCTATAAACATTGGGGTACAAGTGCCCCTATGCATCAGTTCTCCTGTATCCCTTGGGTAAATTCCTAGCAGTAGCCAGGAATCATTTAAACTCACAGTAATTCATTTTCCCTATAAATATTTTTTTTATTTTTTATTCATATGTTAGCCCAAGTTGGTTATCTGAGACTTAGGTGATGAACTGACTATTTAGAGAAATATTGAAATAGAGGAAGAATTCAGGAAAGGATTTTAAAAAATAGGAGTAATTTATGGAAGATAAGATAAAACGATAGTAAGGAAGATAATGAAGTGTGAAATTTAGGGAATCTCCATGAAAGGTAGATATGTACAAGAAAATCCAGGGACCAAGAGAACATGAGCTGGTTTTGTTAAAGGAAAGTAGGGGATGATCTGAAATAGTAATAATAATAATGATGATAATGATGATAATAATGTCAGGACTTTCAATGAAAGGACTTTCAAATATCTGATGTAGAAGGCTCTGGAGAATGAGACATAAAGAAGTAATTTAGTGAAGTAAATTATGGGGGATATTTTTCTGTTTTGTGGTAATAGGGCAGAATGAATCACAAGCCATAGACTAAACTTGGTTTGTTTACTTGGAGTCTAAGAAAACAGCTTAGGGCTATTTACTAAAAACACCCTTGGAAATATTATATGTAGATACCTCTTTGATAGATTATACTCTACTTTTGCTCTGAGATTTTCAACATTAGAGAAGAAATGTGTTTGTTCAGAGCTTTAAAAATTTTTTAAGACTTATGGAGCAGTTTTAGGTTTACAGAAAAATTGTGCAAAACTACAGAGAGTTCCATATACCTACCTCTTTTCCTCTACACAGTTTCCCCTATTTTTAACATCTTAGGTTGGTGTGGTATATTTGTTACAATTAATGAACCAATATTGATGGGCTATTATTATTATTTTTATTTTTAATATGAAATTTATTGTCAAACTGGTTTCCATACAACACCCAGTGCTCATCCCAACAGGTGCCCTCCTCAATACCCATCACCCACCCTCCCCTCCCTCCCACCCCCCATCAACACTCAGATTGTTCATAGTTTTTAAGAGTCTTTTATGGTTTGGCTCCCTCCCTCTCTAACTTTTTTTTTCCTTTCCCTCCCCCATGGTCTTCTGTTAAGTTTCTCAGGATCCACGTAAGAGTGAAAACATATGGTATCTGTCTTTCTCTGTATGACTTATTTCACTTAGCATAACACTCTCCAGTTCCATCCATGTTGCTACAAAAGGCCATATTTCATTCTTTCTCATTGCCACATAGTATTCCATGTGTGTATAAACCACAATTTTTTTTATCCATTCATCAGTTGATGAACATTTAGGCTCTTTCCATAATTTGGCTATTGTTGAAAGTGCTGCTATAAACATTGGGGTACAAGTGCCCCTATGCATCAGCACTCCTGTATCCCTTGGGTAAATTCCTAGCAGTGCTATTTTTGGGTCATAGGGTAGATCTATTTTCAATTTTTTGAGGAACCTCCACACTGTTTTCCAGAGCAGCTGCACCAGTTTGCGTTCCCACCAACAGTGCAAGAGGGTTCCCGTTTCTCCACAGATGGATTATTATTAACTAAAGTCCATAGTTTACATAAGAGTTCACCCTTTATGTTGTACATTCTAGTGGTTTTGACAAATGCAGAATGTCATATATCTACTATTACAGTATCACACGGAATAGTTTCAATGCCTAAAAATTTTCTGTGCTCCCTCTAATCATCCTGCTCTCCTTCCTGTTATTTCTTCCTTTCTCTCCCTCCCTTGCCCTGAACCACTGGCAACCATGCATCATTTTATTGTGTCCCACCCCTAGTTTTGTCTTTTCCTTAATGTGATATAGTTGGAATGACCACTATATAGCCTTTTCAAATTGGCTTCTTTAACTTAGCAATATGCATTCAATTTTTCTCCATGTCTTTTTGTGGTTTGATAATTTCTTTATATTGATGAATAAAATTCCAAAATTGTATGGATGTACCATAGTTTGCTTATCCATTTACCTATTTAAGGACATCTTTGTTGCTTTCAAGTTTTGGTAATTATGAATAAAGCTGCTACAAACATTTGTGTGCAGTCTATTAAAAAAAACTCACTTAAGTAAAATAGTAAGTAGTACAGTTGCTGGATCATATGGTAAAAGTATGTTTAGTTTTGTAAGAAACTGCCAAACTGTCTTACAAAGTTGACTGTGCCATTTTGCATTCCCACCAGTGATGAATAAGAGTTTCTTTTGCTTCACATCCTCACCAGTATTTTGGTGTTGTCACTGTTTGGATTTTAGTTATTTTATAGATGTTAGTGGTATGTCAATATTGTTTGAATTTGCAGCTCTCTAATGACATATGATATTGAGCATCTTTTCAAAGTTGTTTTCTTATTGTTGAATTTTATGAGTTCTTTGTATATTTTGGATACAAGTCCTTTATCAGATATGTGTTTTGCAAAGATTTTCTCCCAGTATGTGGCTTGTCTCTTCAGTTTCTAAACAGTGGCTTTTGCAGAGCAGAAGTTTTTAATTTCAATGAAGTTATATTTATCAATTTTATTCTTTCATTGATTGTACTTTTGTTGTATCAAAAAATTCATCACCAAAGTCAAGATCACCTTACTTTTCCCCTATTTTAGTTTCTAGAAATTTTAGAGTTTTGCATTTTAATTAAGGGTATGATCCATTTGAGTCAATTTTTGTGAAAGTGTAAGTTCTGTGTCTAGATTCTTTTTTATTTTTTCTTTTGCATGTGAATGTCCAGTTGTTCCAGCACCATTTGTTGAAAAGACAGTCTTTTTTTGATGGAATTGTGTTTGCTTCTTTGTCAAAGATCAGTTGACTGTATTTGTGTGGGCCTGTGTCTGGACTTTGTGTTCTGTTGCGTTGATTTTTTTTTTTTTTTTTTTTTGCCAATATCACACTATTTGATCACTGTAACTTTATATTAAGCCTTGAAATTGGGCAGTACCAGTCCTCTAGCGTTTTTCTTTAGTATTGCATTGGCTATTCTGGGTCTTTTGCCTTTTCATATAAACTTTGAAGTCATTTTGTTGATAATCCAGTTTGTGTGATGCATTGTAAGCAGAGAGATGGAAACACAGAGATGTAAGCAGAGAGATGGAAGCTAAGAAAGAATAAAAAAGAAATGTTAGAAAAATAAAGAATACCTTTGGGGCACTTGGGTAGCTCAGTGGTTAAGTGTCTGACTCTAGATTTTTGCTCAGGTCATGATCTCATGGTTTGTGAGATCAAGGCCCATATCAGGCTCTGAGCTGACAGTGTGGAGCCTGCTTGGGATTCTTTCCCTCTCTCTGCCCCTTCCCTGTTTGTGCTGGCTTTCTCAAAATAATAAAACAAAAAAGATTAAAAAAATGAATAATACCTTTGATAGGCTCATCAGTAGAGGAAAGACTCAGAGAGAATGAAATTAAAAAGCAAAGAATGAAAAAACCTGACACAGGATATCTAAGAACTGTGGGGCAGTTGTGAAACATGTGATGTGTGTAATGGGAAGAACAGAGGAGAAAAGAGAAAGGAACAGAAGAAATGATTGAAATAATAATGATTGGGAATGTTCCAAAATTAATTACAGACACCAAACTACAAATCCTGGAAGCTCAGAGAACAGCAAGCAGGATATATACCAAAAATTCACACTTGAGCATACCATATTCAAACTCAGAAAATCAAGAACAGAGAAAAAAATCTTGAAAGGAGAGGTGGGGCTCCTTATCTATAGAGTACCTTATCTGTAGAGTAGCAAGGATAGGAATTACATCACACTTCCCTTTACAAACCATGCAAACAAGAAGATAGGGAAGTGAAATATATAAAGTGTTGAACGAAAACCCCCATCAAACCAGAATTCTGTATCTAGCAAACTTATCTTTCTTGAGTGAAAGAGATAGAAACTCTTTTAAAACAAACAAAAATTCAGAAAATGTGTTGCCAGTACACCTACTATACAATAAATGCTTTAAAAGTTTCCCAGAAAGAGGAGCAATGATATAAGTCAGAAAGTAAGATCTACATGTAGAAAGAAAATGTTAGAGAAGGAATAAATAAAGGTAAAATAACATTTTTATTTTTCTTATTAATTGATAGAACAAATAATAGCAACATATATTGTGTGGTAATAGCTTATGGATAAATAAAATGAATAATAGTAATCTTATTAAGGTCAGCTGGGAGGAACAGGAATATTTTATCAGATACCTGAACTACCTATGAAGTGGTATAATGTTACTGGCTTTAGATTAGTTGAAAATGTTTATTGCAAGTCAGCTGAACACCGTACTTTGCACATTGTCGTTACAGATGTTGATTAGGATATTCCTCTTTGAATATCTGTTTAGGATATAGTCAGCATTTTCTCCTCTTCTATATAACTGATCAAAGCCGTTCAGTTCCATCCCCAATCAGTAGCATTGACTATAATATTCTGCCTGCTCCCATTTCCCCTCCCTTCTCTGCTTTCTCAAGGTTGAAGGTGCTGACAGAAAGAGAGTTGATGAATGTTAGTGAAGAGGGGGCTGCAAAATGAAATTCATCTTTTTCTTACACATATTTATGTCTTTGAAGGGATATGCAATTAAAAAAATACATGAGGTGAATTGTTATTGAGATCTATTTATTTTCTAGGTGGTAATAGCAAACGACAACAGCAATGCAATTTTTGTTGAGTGTATGGTGACATGTTAAGTACTGTGAGGAGCAGATATGAGAGGTCTTGTCCTTATTTTAATAATTTTTATTTCTGTCAAAGCCCTTATTTCCAGACTACAGGATCTAACAGATTTTAGTGGAAAAATGATTTGCTGGCTCACAAAATTGCCAGGAGGACTAGAGAAGTTGACTTGGCCAGCAGAGATGCCTCTACCTCTCTGTCCTCCCCCACTCCCCACCTCCTGCCCATATGCATTTGCATTTTCAGCATCCATGACTTGGGAAGATGGATGCCACCCTATCACCATTGCCCTTGTGGACCTGCTGCAAACCCCCTTTTTCACCAGAAAATTCTTTTCAATCTCTACTTTGCATCACTAGGACTCAGTTCAAAGCCTGATGCGGGTTCATCAGATAAGTGACAGCTATCAGTTTCCTTGAAACTGTAGTTCAGATACTAACAGCATCCTCATTAGTTGAGAGCTTGCTAGAGTTGCAAATTATGTGGTTCCAGTGTCTTACTGAGTCAGAATCTCAGGGAGTATTTTAACAAGTTCTCTTGGTTTGGGGAATCCTCAGGCATAGCACACCATGCCCACTAAAGTCTGAGGAGGGATTATGTAGGTAATGTATCCATACCTGCCATGGAAGCCAGGAAACAAAAAGTGGCAGGAATTTTCAGCTTTTATAGTAGGGGGTGGCCCAGCCTGTCCTGAAGATTGACAAGGTAGGGGGAGTCCTAGGACATAAGAAAAGGGTTCAGTTGTTAAGTAGCCAAAAAGAATGATACCTGTTCAGTATGGCTATTGTTCTTAAGAATGTTGTTGCTGAACTTCCTGCAGTCTATAATGATTAACCAGTGGAATTTAATCTGCTTTGTTAAGGGTACCTCAGAGTTAGCTATATCCCTATTAACCACACTCCACCACGTGATTGTGGTGTCTTCTTTAGTGACTCGTATCATGCTCACTGTCCTTTCCTCAACTTCCATTTTTCTTTTCCCTCCTCCCTTCTCCTCTCTGCCTCTCTAATGTTCCTTCTTGTTTCCTCTAGGATCATTTCAAAGTTGATTGGAGGTGTCTTCCCTTAAGGTTTCAGTGAGAAGGGAAGTCGTTTTTCTGTATTAAAGGCTGCAGTAATCACTGGTTTATGGAGTTAATAAAGCTTTTAGGGGCAATCTTTTTTATTTTTTATTTTTTAGGCAGGCTAAGAAATTATACACCCAGGGCTTGCTCTAGGCAAAGCGTTGAAGCTGAGAATTTGATTTTAGTGCCTCCGAGCTGTCTTTCCTTCTTTCCCCTTTCACAGCTTCCCTTCTTATTTCACTTTCACCTTCAGTTATAAGCTGCCCTCCATCTCTCACCCCAATCAAAACTTGCTCTTAGGTAAGAATGCTATCCTTAATGACTCTATCAGTCAATAATACACAGAATCACCTCTCTGAGAGTATTTAAAGTACCCCACCGCCTCCAGTAGAGGAATCAAAGGTTTTGTTTTTGCTGAAAACAAATTTCAAAAACAGTAGTCAATTGGAGAAGTTATGACTTGTACCCACTCATTTGATGAATTAAGGGATCCTACTCATAAACTTCCTCCACTATTTTCCCCACTGATTTTAATTTTCTTGTGCTCATTGTTATAGTTAGAGAAGGTATCAGAACTTTCTCCACTCTACCTATGACTCATGACAGGTGAAAAACCCTGGAAGAGATGTATTGCAGGAATGCTCTGGCCTTCCAGAGCCAACACAGGAATGTTCTATCCTCCTCCTCTCCTATTCACCCCCCACTTCCCCAATTCAGAGACTCCTTTTTCATGATTCAGAAATAGCCCTTGTCAGAGTTGCTAGCTGTTATATGCCCTCCTTGCCGGAGCCAATCTTTCCCTTGGTCTTGACTTCTTGACTCTGTATCATTCAAGGATCAAGGTCCCAAATAAACCATTTCTTTATAGCACATCTTAAAATTCTTTTCAGAAGAAATAAATGTGACCCTTCTACTTTTCATAGCCAATAACTTAAGGGACTGGCATCTGGGTTGATTGGACTACCCCGTCCTTGTGGAAAAAGGCACTTTTTATTTATTTATTTATTTTTTTAATTTTTTTTTTAACGTTTATTTATTTTTGAGACAGAGAGAGACAGAGCATGAACGGGGGAGGGGCAGAGAGAGAGGGAGACACAGAATTGGAAGCAGGCTCCAGGCTCTGAGCCATCAGCCCAGAGCCCGACGCGGGGCTCGAACTCACGGACCGCGAGATCGTGACCCGAGCTGAAGTCGGACGCTTAACTGACTGAGCCACCCAGGCGCCCCAAAAAGGCACTTTTTAGGAGATAAATGAGGACAGGGAGTTCTGTTTTATAGAGGTGATCTTGAATTTGACCCTAAGCACATATAGTATAGGGTAAACATCAGGTTAATGTAAACAATCACAGCAGAAATTGGATGAGGAGACTGGAAAATGGAACCAGATCTCACAGTACCCAAAGTGTTATAATGCCAATAATTGGGTTTCTCTGTGGTTGGAATTAACTTTAAAATTTGTTTTTTTATTTTTGAGAGACTGAGGGCAAGCAAGGGGAGGGACCGAGAGAGAGGGAGACACAGAATCTGAATCAGGCTCCAGGCTCTGAGCTGTCAGCACAGAGACCTACGTGGGCCTCGAACTCATGGACAGAGCCCAGCCTGAGATGGGGCTCAAACCCACAGACGGGGAGATCATGACCTGAGCCAAAGTTGCTTAACCGACTGAGCCACACAGGTGCCCCCAAATCTAATTATTTAGAACAAGCTATAAAAATGATAAACTATAAAAATGATAAACTAATTATGGAAGTTTAGAGAGATTAAGGAGCTGTTATTAATTTTGTGTGGTATTTAACTGTCCTATTTTGTAGAGATGTTCACTAAAGTATTTGGGAATGAAATGATAGGTTTGGGATTTGCTTTATAATAATCTAGTGGGTAGGGAAGTGGGTGGGTTATGGACGAAATGAGATAATCTCATGTAAGTGGCATGGGGGTGGGTGATGGATATACAAGGGTGGGGGGGCTGGTGGTGGAAGTGTTACTATACCCTTCTCTTCACTATTGAATAGGTATGAAAATAAGTGTAATGCATTTATTTCCCCCAAGAAGACATGTTTCTTAGGATGCAGAAATGAGAAACTACTATACTAGAAGTTCCAAAACAGACATATGCTGTGACCTTATGCTGAGCCATTTGGCTCCTTTATCCCTCTGGGATTGTTATTTGTGAAACATGAGTGCATGCAGATTAACACCTTGCTTTCTTGCAGGAAGTGCTAGACTCCTATTAAGCAGGGAATGCTCTTTGAGTAATCTTTGGTGACTATAAGGAGCTGAGAGAGATGTTTTGGTGAAGTGTGCCCATGTGCTCAATGTCTGTGAGGAGTCAACAGATTCCTTCCCTTAGATGGTATCTATTTTGATGATATCTCTGAACCTATATTCTTTGAAGCAAGGGGTAAATATTGTTAACTCTGTTTATCTTACAGCACCCATCCCAGTGTCTTCATTACATAATGTTTCATTATAGTTGATAGTGTGAATGTGTTGGGTGTTTTTCACCTGGTAAGAGAGGCTTAATGGATGGCCTGTGCTAGCCGGTGAAGTCAGTCTTGGATTCTTTGTCTTTGTAGATAAGTCTGCGACTCACTTCACAGAGCAATACCAATGGAATTTGTGTCCTTTAAGAACTGGAACTGTGGGAGAGCGCATATATTTTGACTGTATGTCAGGCACTATGTGTTCTCACTTCTTTATCTTCTACTGGGGATGGAATGTTGCCCCTGGAACCCTACGTTCTTATCCTCTATTCCAGATGTGATTTCAGATGTGTCTAACTAAGTTGGTTTGTTAAGGCTGCAATAACAATGTACCATAGGCTATGTGGCTTACACAACAGAAATGTATTGTTTCACAGTCTAGAGGTTGGATGTCCAAAATCGAGGTGTCTGCAGGTTCCTTCTCAGGGCTGAGAGAGCAAAGCTATTCCAGGTTTCTCTCCTTGGCTTGCAGGTGGTTGTCTTCTCTTTATGCTACTTCACATTGTTTTCCCTCTTTGTATATCTCTGTGTCCACATTTCCCATTTTAAAAAGAACACCAGTTATATTGGGTTAGGGCCACCCTCATGACCACATTTTAACTTCATTATGC